>NW_024884364.1:52267509-52477720 GCF_019232065.1 Centrocercus urophasianus | reverse complement strand
TTTTATTTTATTTTATTTTATTTTATTTTATTTTATTTTATTTTATTTTATCTATGATTACTGATCCAAGAAGTTGATGACTCTATCTACTGTGAAATCAAAGCCTGCACTTACCTACCCCATACTCCCCAAGCTGTCTCCTCTACTGTAACTTGCAACAAACTTCCCAGCGTATTTACACAGTGGTCAGCATTGTCATCCTTGTGTACCAAGGACTCAAACTGACAACCCTTTTTACACTAGGGGTATTGGTCTCACACTATTCACTTAAAACAAATTTTAACCATTTGGAGGTCAAAAACTCAAACTTTGGTAATTCCAGTTACAAGTAATTTGCTATGCAACAGAGATACATGTGTATTGTGCCAGAACACAGCTGTTTAATTTAAAATTAACTGTATGTTCAGCCAGAAGGAAGATATTTTCATGGGTACCTATAGAGTAAGGGATTGAGAAAATAAAATCACTGAGATGTTTCATGTGTCAGATGAGGAAGAAAACTTCATTATGAATTAAATAATCATCCCAGCTGTCCTTTCTCCATATATTTCATACTCTCTGGTATAAATTAGGGATGCTCACTGGTTTGGATAAAATAAAAATAAATATTCACAAAGTTTTGGTTATATTTCAAATCAACTAATTCAGAAATTTAAAAAGTACGAAGAGTCTTTGATTCAGATTGCTTTTTTAATTCTGTGGATTTTCTTGGGGTTGTATAATTCTGTGGGGATGTGCAGTATATTTTTATATTTGTACACCTCCATGTGCTCGGAAGTTCTCTTTAGATGGGAATGAATCTACAACTACCTCAGACTATTTCAAGGTTTGCCCTTTTCCTGTGAAAGCTGTGGGAGAAATAGAAGTTCAAGTTAAAAGAGGAAAATCTGGAAAACCGGAAGGACTTCAGATACTAGTGGGTGTATTTCTTGCCTGTTTTTCATGCCTGCAATAATTTTGCCAGTATCTGCAATAAAGTGAAGAGATGTTCTCTGACATTGTTTTGCTGCTGTCCTTGTTCTCTGGTTCTCTGCCTCTTGCACAAGGTCTCAGGTTCTTTTTTTTTTTTTTTTTTTCCCCCTAAATTTACTTGTCATTTACTGTTGGCCATTAAGCTGACAAATGACACCACAACAACCGAGATACCCCTACCAGGTAAAATTTCTGGATTCATCATTAAGCCTTTGTATCCTATTCTCAGTTTATGGAAAAAAAAAAAAAAAAAAAAAAAAAGGGCAACAAGTAACTAAGCACCCATCACCTTCTTGTTTACACAATCCCCAAAGAGATGAGGGAGAAAATTAGAAGCAAAAAATGAGAATTTATAGTAAGCTCCTGTGCTGCTTCCTGTTCACCAAGTCTTAACTTTCTTGTTGACTGAATGATACAGTAATATTGCAGGTATTTGTCAAATAATGGAAAATTACATTTAGTTTTCTTCCACTACATTTGCCATGAACATCTCAGAAATCACAACTGCAACACATAGGAAGAAGATTGGGGACTAAGTAGACACAGACAACCATCTTATCCTTAAGGCCATTTCTATGTCAGAATTTAGAATATCAATTGCAGCTCATGGAGACTTTTGAAAGTTGTTTGGGTATTGACATCAGTAAAGCCAAGGTAATGAGAGACTTAGGGCAGAGTACAGAACCCATCAGGAGCCAAAAAAAGATTTTTGTTCAGTCAGTATCAAATTAGTATCTCTGCAACTCAAAGTATCAAAGTATCTCTGGAACTCGGAAGTTTTCAGTGTGGTGGTTCCTTTCTGCAGCTTTCTTCTTCCACACTGTACAAAGCAATGACTACATTGAAAATGCCATCACTGTTCTGCCTGAGAGGCTAGAGGCTGTACTAGAGGGCACATGCAACAAAGAAATAAAAACTGTTTGAATGAAGAAAAATTGAAGTTCTTATCTGAGATATATAGAAAATCAGAATGTTGTGAGAAGTATCTAGGAAAATTGTTGATAGAATCCACGAGTATGTAAGATCTAAGAAAAAACCTTCCTGATGTCACATCCATTGAATTTACCCCAAAGCCTCGTAACCACGCAGAAGAGGAATAGTGGGACATGCAGAGTTCTGAGTTGAGTAAAAGTCACCTTTGAATTGGTGTGCTCTTTTTCCTATGCACTAGCATCCATGCCTGGTGAAATGAAATTGAGCAACATTTCATTATTTGGACACGGGCTATATATATAATATATATGTATGTATATATGTAATATTATATAATCTTATATATTATGCTATAACATATATATATTATTTTTAATAAACATCTCATTTAAATATCTTTTCATACTTCCATGCCATTTGCTTCAGGGCTTTATTTCCACTAATCTGTCTTCCTGGAAAAGCCGGGCATCTCCTCCAAATAGCTGGGCTCCATTATGAGCTGACACAAAGGACATCCCCACAGTTGATACAAACCTGCAGATACAGTGGAGAGCTATGGGGAGATATGGGCAGTCCTGGTATTTGCTTCGAGTAGAAGCAATAGGGATGAGGCTTGGCAAGATGCCTCCTTTGTGTGACACATTAACATCTGCATTACTCTATTAGCGTGCATTATAACAAGTTGTGTCAAAGTAATTATTCTTCCCATATGTTTCTCATAGTATATCACCTGTACAAATCTTTGCCAGACCACATACAGGATCTTAAATGTTCTTGAGAGAACAAATCTGGATTTCTGAAACAAAACATCGAGTCCTTGCAGTTGTCAGAAATTATTTGCTCTCTTGACCTTTTTTTTTTGCTTTTGCTTTTACTTCTTCCAGTCCTAGTTAAACAAAAAGATTTTAATGAAGATGTCTTCAAAATTTATTGCATTCCTTGTCTGATCCCTCTAGAACCAACTGTCATGTATCTTATGGCATGTTTCACTTCCAATTTTGAAGGCACATATTTTTGTAGAGAATGAAGGAAATTATTCTATACATGGCAAGTTCCATGGCACTTAACTTTTCTTAAGGAAAATAATTTGCATGAAAGAAAGGTCATTTGTAGCTCAAAAAGTTTTCTAAAGTTTTCTTTTTAATTTTTTTTTTAATGTTCTACAGAAAAGTATCTGAACGTTCATCTAAATGGCGACACAGTTTCATTGCACACACAAGAATCAATCTGTACATGCACAGTGCTAAATATTTACCGAAGATGGATCATTCAGTGAGAGCTATTTAAGATTTCTAAAGCTTAATGGCCAATCAAGAAATACCTCAGCAATATTTTTGTGAAGCTTCCCTACATCTTGTTGCTGAAATTGTTGTGAAACTCAGGGGAATAAATTAGAGCAGATATGAACCTGCAGTCTATGCTGACATGATTTGCCTTTTCTCTCTTCATCTCCAGGGCCACTGAAGTCAGGGCAGGAGTACCAGGTGCCAGAACCTGTTGTTTACTACTAGCAAAGACACAGATAATGGAAAACCTTAGTGCATCTTCCATCACAGCAAGGAAACACATACATGCGTTGGTTTGCCAAACTGACTTCTCTGAGCTTCTTGTTCTGTCATTGAGCAATGAACTTAAGAATGAGGACACAAAAGTTACTAGACTCCCTTGGAAAAATTCCCATTTGGAGCAGCAGCTGGAGTGGAGATCTCTGAGGAAGAGCTTTTGCAGTTTATACGCTAGGAAAGTGGATGTTGACCATTTACCCCTCTCCTGAATTTCTCTGTAGTGTTGGTAGGATGCAAGGTCAGTAATAAAAAAAGTGCTTAGCTTAGATATTGCTTTTCAGGCCTTTCAGATAGAATCACTAATATCTGGACTGACTAGAAGAAGTATACGCTGTCAACAACTTAATCAGCATACTGCAAACATCCAGTGTTAGATTTAGTTCCCCCCTCGATCCATTGAGAAAAGGGGTCCTCCTATTTATTTCCATGGAAACTATACAGATGCTAACAGCTCAATGACTCTATTTAATAGAGCAGATTCCCAGTTACAAAACACTACTTTTCAACACGGTCACCACCATTAGCTACGCATTTTCACCAGCAATGAACAAGAGCTGCATGCTACACTCCTCAAAACTCTGCATCAGCCTCTGCTGACAGTAGTGACTCAACTCTCACCACTGCTGAAATGCACTAACCAATGCCTCACTGTGCTCACATCTGTTGTTTGGTCTCCATAAACATTCAGTAAGAACTGATGAATGTTAATGGGTGCAATTTTTTCTGCATGCAGGAATTCAGTGAAATACCTTTGCCTCATCTGTATGTCAGATGCCATTTTGTCCGACTGCCCCTTTTTTGCTATGTGTGTCATGGCAACAAAATGTAATGAGATATTAATGAGAAGGTTCAACCTCTACTGTCATACTATTGACATCCACGTCTGACGTGGGCCAACACAGTAAAATAGGAGGTATTATTTTTGGAGCAGCCTTAGTACTTTGACATCCTGAATTTCCCAACAAATGCTTTCTTTAGTTTAGAGGAAGAGGTGTTTTAGATGCCAGACATAGGGATTTGATTACCCCTTCAATACCAAAAAAAAAAAAATAGTCAAGCGGAAAGATCTGTGTGGCTTCCATGACTTCAGTGAGTAGCCAATCAGGTCTTCCGCAGCCATTACACAGCTGTGACACTGAATCTCAACAGTCAAGAAAAATTTTATGAGTGCTTAGTGCTAAAGCAAAATTGCAGAGAAAACTAATATTTCACATTTGGATAACATGCAGCACAATAAACATTTGCCTGACATTCCGTAACTTGATGTGCAACAACAACAAACGTATCTTTTTATTGGTAATTTAAAATAAAGCAGGAAAAATGAAGACATAAAAGTGCTAAAATGAAGCATCTATCTGAAAGTTTGTCTACTGTTTTACTGTTTTATATCATTAAAATCTACAATTCTCTAGTCTTTATTTTGATCTTTTAACACGAACAGCTTCAAACCTTTCCTTAATCCTAGTCACCCTCAGCCAGCTTGAGGTATTTATTGCTTTTTACATTATTCATTATTATATTTTACACACATTCATTAAAACAACAACAACAAAAAGTTTTGCACAGTAAAATTCACTTTTCCTGAACAAAAACATGCAACTTGGGAAATGAAGAAGAGGAGCTGGAAGACACAATGCTACTAGAAAGCCATGACATAGTTGCTGCCACTGAAACCTGGTGAGATGACTCCTATGACTAAATTGTGGCTGTTGGCAACTACAAGCTGTTCAGAAGGGACATCTGAGGAAGAAAGGGAACAAGTGTTTCCCTCTACATCAAGGAACAGAGGGTGAAGAGCTGCCCAAGCCCCATGATCAAGCAGAACCTGTTGACGAAATCTTCTTCCTCCAGCTATAGAAGAGCTATGATCACAGGTTCTTATCCTGCTGGGAGATTTCAACCACCTTCACATCTGCTGGAAAAGTAGCACTGAGAGCTGTAGGCAATCCAGGAGACCAAAATTATAATGCGTTTACTTCTTAATTTCATATTTTACTGTTATTTCCTCTTCTCTGTATTCTTTCTTTTTAATGCCTATGTATGATCCTAGTTAAATATAACTATGTGTTTAAGCTTACAGTTATCTTTTTACATACTTTAATTATTCTGTTTGCCAGAATAAATCCAGCCACATGTCGAACATAAAGCACCTGTACAAATGACTGGTGGCATTCAACCTGGGCATGGCATCCATGACATCAACAGGGAACATAGGCTTGTTTGTATGGAGGTAAAGCCTCAAAGTGCCAAGATGAAAGGATGGCCAAATGAACTACAAAATGTTACAATATCATTAAGGAGTGAGCAGCTAAATGTTTCCACATGATTATTCTGAAATGTTTCACCGATCAATATTTGCAAGTTTAAGGGCCAAACTGTAATTAGAGGTTAAAGGAAAGGAGCCAGGTGCCATGTGGTAAATGTGATTAGCTCTGTACCTAGCTGAAACCACCAGCAGCATGCTTTAGACAGCCCTCACCCTGTCAGTTGTGTGCTCAAAAGGCAGGCAAGTCAGGAAAGAAAACCAGAAGTACACCATGCACTTAAAATCATGTGATATAAAATATTTGTCCAGTGTACTGGAATTTGGATTGTCAATATATGCTCTTTAACTTCATATTCACTCACAAGAAAAATGGTAAACTGAGTAAAATGAGAACAAATGACAGCAAGACTTTCTGTTCAGGTGTTGCCATTTGTTTTTGTTTTTTGTTGTTTTTATCTTATTTTATTTTAAAATATTTGTCTCTTTATGCTTAGAAGGACTGGAGATGTAAACAACATCAGAAAATGAACACCACAGAGATCTGTGAATCACAGTTATTGAGCACTCATCCAGGCACTGCTGCATGGAGAAAACTCTATTTTTTTTTTTTTGCATTTCTGAACTTCAAAAACAGGGAAAAGTTCCCAAATTATTTAATTTTTACCTCCTGGAGAGTCTAGCAGCAGCAGACCTACAGTCCAATCTGAAGTGGTTAGTAAGAAGAAAGGAGCAGTTTTATTTAACATAAAAGTTTCTTCTTTTTTGCTGTCTCACTTAACCCATCCTCCTTTGTACCTTGCCCTGCATGGTAGGGTAGCAATCACAGAATAATGAGCACTAATGAATTTTTGAAATGAATGCTGTGACTTGGCTGAACCATTTAAATATTAAAAGCATCCATTTGAATAATGAATGACAAAGAAAATGAAGGCAACCTACTCCTAGCACTTTGGCCTTTGAATGTCTTAAGTCTTATCATTTGGCAAAGATGCAGTCGCATAGCTGACAAAAATTAGCAGACAGTAAAAATGAAGAAAGTCATCTCAACACATAATGTATTACACACTTTGAAAACCATCTGTTCTCCACCGGTTTTGCAGTAAATTTTTATTCCTGACACTGCTATATAGCTAAATAGACTGCTTTGAGTATTTATCTACATAGACGTGTAGGAAGAGCATTCCAAAATCAACTTCTCCAGGGCTATTTTAGTTGTTTTCCTTTTCAGGAACAGCTGTGAAATTTTTGGATGTGGTGTTAAATACAAGCAGGAAAAGTGACTTGTCCTGAACAGAGCTACGTGATTTTAAAATTTGCCACAAAAATACTATTTTGGTTGATTCAAAGCCAATTTAAAATTTTAGTCAGATTTTCCAAACAGTTTAATTATTCCAAAAGTGAAATTTTGAATGACACCATCCTGATTTTTTTTTCATAAAACAGTTCCAAAGGAATTTCAATGCTTGCTTGATAACCTTGGAGGCAAGATGAAAGAAGAAATACCAAATTTTATTAGCCAAGGAATTTATTTAATGTCTTTTAAAATGTTAAAATTCTTGTCTGGAAAGTGAGAAATTATTTTTTCAAGTTCATATTCCCACTGCAGTTAAATGTTTAATGAACAACTAAAAAGCTCAATTTGAAAGGAATGAAAAAGCCTTAATATATAATCTCATATAGTCCAACAATTACAATCTTCAGTCATTTACCTATTTTAAAACCAGTTTTTATTTTTATTAAAAGAGTTCTTTGTCAATTATTTTGCAAATCCACGTTGGTTTTGTCTGATAACTATATTGACAAAATTGTTAGAGGTCAATCTGAAAATGTATATGTAGATATTATTTGCGTAGTAACAAAAAGATTGTCACTGTCATATCCATAGTTGTATAATATATTCTTAGTAAGAAAACAATTCTTTGTCTTCCCACAAAGAAGAAATCAGAGTTATTAGAAGAAATAGATTTTTTTGTTGTTGTTGTCCAAGTATATAGAATCTAATTATCTCATTACTTACCAGAACTTGAAATCAGAGATTTTATGCCAGTTCACAGACGTAGAAAACCATAGCCGAGCACAGCTGCTTTCATAGGCAGTACTAGTATGATTTTACTTCTTTAATACATCAGCTTTTTTTCAGGTTAGGGGGCTTGAGAGAGTTGAGGTTTTCTTTAATATTGGGCTTTGTTGTGCTGTTTTGACTTTTTTCCTCATAAAATTTCAACCTGACAAATGAGCATTTATCCATCAGAATGAAATAAATATGAAGTCATTTTATTTAGACAAATTTAGACAAAAATATTTTCAAAGAGCTTTGCTTTTACTCAGAAGCAATATATTTTGAGGGAAAGTTAGTTATTTGTCATTTCTTCCAGAGGAAGAAATCTCTGTTAGTTTGGGGAGTAAAAAAAGGCATTAAATTTACTTTAGTATCTCTTCACGTTTCTCTCTCAAGTTTCATTAGCTTCCATACCTTCCCACTATGTTTCCTGTCTGCTTTTTTGATGTTCTTTTACCACTTTTAGAACCATTTTCTTCCTATGTTTTTCACTCTTGAGCTAATCTTGAAGGAAGCTTCTGTCTAACTTGCTCTCTGTCTTCTGTTCAAATAAAAATTCTTAGTATTCATTATTATCCATGAAGGATATGGTTTTTTACCTGTACTCTGAATGTGCAGTGGTATTTTTTACTATATCAGCCTCTTATTTATAAATGTATTAGAATCTGTTTCACATACTCGTGTTATATGGTTAGTTTGAGCATCTTCCTTTACGTAACTATTTAAGATTCCTTAATTATCACCTAATACAACGCTATCAATATATAATATTGGCAGTAATAGCAATAGTATTTCTTCCTGGTCAGGAAATTACTACCAGTACTGGAACACTTTCTGGTATGGTCTTTGTATTGGTCCTTAGAGGAATGCAAAGAAGAATAAATGCATGGTTGCCTTTCTCTGCCAGTAATCTTGCTGATGCTGATTGGGCCATAAAAAATAATAATAATAATAATTCCAATCAACTTCCTTTCAATTGAGAAATTAGTGTGACAGAGAAAAATTCGAATACATAATCATCCTACGGAGCACTATCCTGAACTTTTGCTCTTCTTTTTAAATATGATTTACACATGATAAACAAAGGAGGAATGAAAATCAACCTGCCTTACACAGCTCCTGTCACTCAAATACAAACTTAGCCACTTGTTTGCAAACTCGCCTTTTGATGTCTCTGCCCAACTTCTGATAGGGAGGTAATGGTTTAACTTAATCTTGAAATTTGTATGGCTATGTGGCTTTGTCACTAGTTTATTCTTTTTCCAGCTAGCAAAGATCTTGTGGGAGAAACATGAAAGAAATCATGTCTCAGAAATGTCCCCTGGACAAGACAAAGAAATGCAGTTGGCAGTTTACTTGCTTTCTTTAAAATATTCTTTTACACTCTCCTAGGTTCAGGCAAATCTTCACTCTTTATGGATGAAGAACTTTTTCTAATCGCGTGAATGTCTGTGATGTGTAATTCAGCTTGACTTTCAGCATTTCTCACATTTCTCAGCCTCAGGTTATCTACATTTAGGAATTAAAATCTCTCATTAAGGGCATAACTTGCAGTATTAATTTGTCTTTCCAGTTGCATTACAGAAATCCTTCATCTATACATTTCACCTTCAGGGTTTATCACTTATTCTTCAATTTGTCTAAGAAGAATTTTTCAAGACTTTTTTCTTCTGGACTGTCCAACATCCCTTAATCCACTACCATATCTTCATCCACCCAAGCTGTCTTCTGCTAGATTTTAACAGTATGGCGGTTCAGAAGTGTCTCCAGATCATCTTGTTTCTACACTCTTCCGTTTCTCACTTCCAAGTCATCCACATCTCACCTTAGTATCCCAGCTACCTCTACGGCTTTAATCCTTTAAGAAAAATTGTTTCTACTTGATTGTGTACCTGCAAATGGAAGTTAAATCTTACTACCACACATTCCTGTTACTATCATCAGTCCCTGTTTTACTTTTTTTTGCTATGCTTTTACTTTTCTCTGTTGGGAATGGAATAGAATAAATTCTATATATGTAAGTTAAATGTTCTCTTTGAGCATCCTAGACAGAAGGTGTAGAAAACTTTGATCCACTCCTGCGTAAGTTAAGCATGTGTGCTTGTCACAATGCCAAGAACAGTCAATAGGGTTCTTCCTGCTATATTTGAGACCTTCTTAGTTTCAAGCCCATCTCTCAGTAGTGTGCATTCTTTGAACCAGCTCCTGTGTTGGAAATTTCTTTTTATTTTTCCTAATAAGGATCACAAAGATGAGCCTCTTTCTAGTACCACCTTTACTTTTATTTTTAGCAGCTGCCAATGGCTACCTGGCTGTTTGTTCCTCTTTGTTTGTTGAACTAAACATGCCATCTTCTCCCTTGCCAACATATCTTCTGCTCTCACAAATACATTTTTTTCTTCTCTGAAGCAAAATTGTTCTCCAGCTCTGTTCTCTAGCAGCCTATATTTTCCTGTATAGGCCACATAGACATGTTTCCAGGTTCAGTCTCTTGTACTGGAGTTTGCTCTGTAGTGATGTCATGCTGAACTTAAATATGCCTGGAAGTCTAAATATCCATAACGTTTTGCTGAGTGTTACACATTCCTCCTCTTGCACATCCTCAAATCCTGATGTAAATGCTTCCAGCCCATGTGCTGCTGACAAGGGAAGGGGAGAAAGTGATATCACTGGAGGATTTAGTAAAGTGTAATTCAGCAGACCTGAGGTTTTTTGACAGACCTTTCCTTTTTTCTTATGGAAGGATCTGTCAGGCTCACAAATTTACAACATGTTGTGGAGTCCTGAAGTAACTTAACTCATTATCAGCACAAGTGCATAAAGCTTTAACTATATCTTTAATTTTCATTACAGATGCACTTTTTGTATCTCTCTGTGGGCAAGAGGTTAAAAATAACTTGGATTTTTTCCCCTTCGCTTTATTTCTCTTTCCTGCTTCAAAAAGAACTAGTATCAGGTTAAGATCTGTGTAGCAATAAACCTTTGCCACTGGCAGGAATCTAGCAGTCACAAACAATTAGTTCTTTCTGTGAATGGTCCAAGGTTAATTTTAGCCTCCTAAACTGTCTCCTGCCAGATCTGATAAGTTTTCTCCTTTAGCTCCAGCTGTCTGGTCCCTGATGGGATTTGGCTACAAGGAGGATGGCATTATCAGCCCATTAGCCATCACTAGCAGGGGAACTGTGATGCTGATGACTATTGATCACCTGTTCAACGGGGTTACCAGATGATGCTGAGCAAACCTGACACTTGGTTGTTTCTGTGGGCAGCTTTTATTTTTTGCAGCTGATGGCACTTTGCTCTGTGGCCCTGTCCATGGTGGAGAGAGCAATGCAGTGGGGCATCTCAACCTTTGCCACCAGTAGTTTATGTCTGACTGCAGGAAAGCATCTGAATGAACATTTTGCCTCATCTGGGTCAAAGGATGCATATGATCCATGCAGTTGTCAGTTTTCCTAATCACGTGGCTTTGCAAATGCTTTTATTGGCAAAACAAGGAAAGGTTCCGCAGCTCTAAGCTGAACCAGGAACACCAGGAGTGAGCTTTCAAGCTCTGGAGGGATCTGCATAATACTCCCTAAACTATGCACGGCTTGCACTGGAGCTGTGAGTTTGCTGTTTTCTTTTTCACAGCAGATAATTATGAAAGAAACTAAATAATGCCAGCGTTTCCTTCCTAGTCAAAGCAATATTACTCAGGCCTCTGGAGGCCAAACAACACTTCTTTGTTTTCTCTAAAACAAGCAGTCTGGAAAAAACAAATATTATGTTTCCTTTTAAGGCACAGTGACAGAGATTCTGAGTCTGAAACTGGGACCAATGCAACGTTTATTAAATATTTATTAAAATGTTCAATCAATTCACCAAATTAAAAATTAATTTTTTTTGTAGTATTTACCAGTTTATTTTCTTATTTTTGTACATGTAATGAATTTAAGAAGAATTTGGGAAGAGAAAAGAAGCAGCAGGATGATGATATTAAAACTGGTTTAACATACATATTTCTGAGGAGGAAGCTGTCCCTTGAAATAAAGATTAAAGAAAAAGAGGTGGTTTAATATCACCTTATGGAAAGAAAATGAAAGAAAATGAGTTGCTTTGAAATATTCCCACTGTATCCTTTTTGTTTGTCTTGTCCTATGCATAACAAAACATAAGTAGATTTTCTTTTGAAAATATCTGTTTTCCCTTTTAATTTCAAGGTAAATTATGAACTTTTAAAAAAAATCTTAGTAAGACCTGCTGCCATTTAATTTCACAATTTTATCAGTGGTTGGAATAATATCCTACTTTATTTTTCAACATGTACTCTTCTTCTATAAGCATTCAGAATTTCTATATGAATACCTTCTCTAAATCTAAGGGAAATACGTAATGAATCAACATTTTCCTGGTTGATCCAGAAAGATTTGGCGAAAAAAAAACCCAACTTAGAAAGAAAAGTTATGGTTTCATGCCTTTCATCAGAATTGAAATGCATGCCAGTTTTCTGAAGAGAGCTCCAAATCCTGGGTGATGGACGCCAAACTGGCTTTTAGATCAGACGTGCTTTAATAACAAAAAATAACAATAAATAAGAAGAGAAACATAGAAAATAGAAAAAAAATTAAAAAAATAAGTAAAAGAGGAAGGACTGTTTTCCTGTTTATGTGTTTGTTTGTTTATCTTAAACTGAAGATCAACATGACTGTAATGGTTTGGCTACTGAGTAAAAATCGTTTGAGGAAAGCATGAAAGTGTAAACTGAAATGTTCAGCAACCAGTTACAAATGTGTTTCCCTTGACTGCCAATTATTTTCATGCCTATATATTTGTGAACACTGCTTAGCTCGACTTCTCATCTCCCTGATTCTGGCTTTAGTTAGCAAAACTAAAATAAATAAGAATCAATTTGCAGTAAAATGCTGAAAGGATGAAATAATTCTAAACTAATTTTTATTAACTTCCATGCAAAACCTTCTTCCTTGCTACCTACAGACTGAAAGACTTTTCCCAATTTGTATAGTCTGCAGTTTCTACAAGATCTAAATACAATTCCTGAAAGCTTGAAAATCACAAAAGACCTTTTTGATCATGCACCATCTGTCATAAAGAAAGAAATGTGAAAGAAATAAAGAAATTTTGTTTTTGACAGAAATGCAATAGATGAAACCCAATCTTTCCTGCTTTGCTTTTTTGACAGCTGATTTCTGAAGGTATAATGCAGTAATGCTGGTAGGATCCTAACTGCTTCCACGCCACCTCTTTAAAATTCACTTATCTGTGTTCCTCTGTGAACTGCAAAAAGCTGTATAATCATTCCAGAATTGCCTAGTGTTGTAAAAATAAAAATAAATTTAAAAGTAATACTTCTCTTTATATTCTAGAGTTTTCATGTATGTTGACTTTCATTACCAAGAAAACCACCACTACTCTAGTAATAAGCCCATAAGTTTCATGCTATAAATTGTCCTGTAATCTACATTTAGATCAAGTACCTCACCTCACATAAAGCCTGTGAGAAAAGCTTGAGATGGTCAGTAATCAATCCAAACCTTCAATAGAAGCTGGTTCATTATGTATCTGGGGACTCAAGGGTCCCAAAGGGTAGGAGGAGGTGAATGGAGATCGTGGCTTAGTGGTTAAGGCTGGGTATAAAAGCTATGCTTTCAGACCCAGCACTTTTGAGGCTGTTTGTATGGGACTGATGTCTAACAGTTCTCACAGGAAGGACTGGAGCACCATACCTCACTCTGTTACAATTGAGTGTAGAATTGTCTCATGGGACATAACACAAAAGGGTTAGAAAGGGAAGGGACCAGAGGGCAGGCAAGGCAAGGCAAGGCAAGGCAAAGATAAAAAACTGTCACTCTTCTGTTTCTGAAATAAAGAGTACAACTTTCTTTTGCCTGACTGTGCTCATTTCCAGCTACTCCTATACAAGGAATGGCAGTTTGGCTGTACTTATGAAAATATTCGTATCGTATCTTCCATATCTGCCTTACTCTATCTGGACTCAGTTCAACTTGCAACTGAGCAGGAGCAATTTGATCATTCTGGAAAAACATCATGTACCTTATGGTGCGATTCAGAAGTAGTAATTGTGCTTTGAATTCATAATTTATTTGAATGTGACAGCTTTCAACAGGAAAGAAGAACCAATGCATGAGAAATCACAGAAAAAAAAAAAAAATGCAGGGAAAGTTGACTGAAGATTACTGTGCTGATTTCGCATTCTTGTGGATATCACTTTAGTTCAGAAGATTCAGGGAAAACACTTAATCATAGTTTATTTTCAGTAAAAAGCTTTCCTTAGTCTTTTCAACATTCTGTTTGGAAGATCTGAAGCTGTGTCATGGTCTCACGCTGAGCATGGTAGAGAATGAATGTGCATACTGACTTTCTTGCCTGTGAATCTCCTTAAACATTATGTATGTTTATATGGTTATCGTTTTTGAAAAGCCACCAGAAAGCCTGTTAGACACAACAGCTCAAGACATGGCCACAGAATATAGACTTCAGCTTTGCACTGAACATCACAAGGCTCTGAAAAAAACTGAATCAGGCCAAGTAAAACACAGTTACAAAGCAGTACTGCATTTTTCTGTAACCTCATATGTCCCTGTTCAACATGCAAAAGGGGTGTGCAGTAAAATCATGTTAAATGAACGACTGGAACACCTATCAGCGTCAACGCATTTTGTAACCTCTACAAATGCATTCTGGACTTCTCAACACTTTGTTTCTGATAAAATTATCCATTCTGCCTTACTAGACAAAGAAAACAAGATATAACTTGTAGTACAAGATGTAATTCAACAACTTTTAAACATACATGTTTTTGCCATGCAGAAAAAGGCAGCTGTACACAACTTCTTCAAGCTGTCATTCTGTGATCTGTTTGTTTCCCTTTCGTGATGGTTAAGTTCAGCGTAATCAATTTTGCACATAACTCAGGCAAGCGAAGTGAGCAAGCAACCATGGGCATGTCACTCACTAATTCTTATTCACTGACATTAGCATGGTAAATCAATGCTGATTTCAGAGTTGAATATTTTGCCTGTTTAACCATTATGTTTCCTATCCACCTCTGTCTGCTGTCAGTTCTTGCTTCCTTTCTTTCCATTTTGTCATTAAAGTTTGTTGCACAGTGTTTAATTCTGGACACAGAGGACTTATCTGTTAGCAAAATCTTCTGCCTTTTATTTTTGTGGGGCTTATTGTGCATAAACAGTGAGGAAGTTATAGGGAATAGTAGGAGTGACCACTCTGTAAAGAGCATTTCAGAATGGTTGATATAAAAGCTATTCTGCACAATGCATTAGATGGAACAGTGAAAACTGTGATTAAGACAGTCCCTTCTGAGAAATTAGGAAAGAGCAAAGACAAAATGACTTCTGACAGCACATAAAATATTGAAGAACTGGCACAGAAATATATAACTCATGTTATGCCTTAGATGCCTTCGAAAGACATCCAAGAGAAATTACTGACAAATTAAAGTGTTCTTTGAAGTGCTGGAAGACTTGGACAAGAGAAAATCCATCCTACATACACTGCCACCAACTGATAAAGGTTCACTTGGAGACTTTTTCAGGTTTTAAAGTTGAAGAGCACCTTACCTTCCTCTAGGCTGTGTAACAACAAAAAACTTCAGTGAGTATGTAGCAATTAAATCAATGCAAATATGTTAGGTGGAAGTTTCAGGTTCTGACTCAGTAAGGCAGACTGAATCCTGGAGTCCTAGTTTCCTTGTTCCAGTGCCCCAAACATTTATCACAGTCTTTTACCAGAAGTCCATTCTACCCTAAGAAGTCCTTCTGAAAGCATTTAATTGCAACCATATGTTCCCATTAAGGCTTGCATAAGCCAACATTTCCATGTCTTGTCATCAATACTTTATCACCTTGCTATAACTGCCAAAATTATCAGAAGCACTTCTAGGCTAAAAGTACACTGCTCATCCCCAATTAAACCTTAGCCTTGGAACCAGTTGCAGGGCACAGGCAATGTGGCAAAGTAGCTGTGAATCCTTCCTGCTCCACTACAGGAAAGACATTGAGGCCCTGGAGCACTTCCAGAGAAGGACAACGAAACTGGTGAGGGGTCTGGAGCACAAGTCTTATGAGGAGCGGCTGAGGGAGCTGGGATTGGAGAAGAGGAGGCTCAGGGGAGACCTGATCACACTCTACAACTTCCTGAAGGGAGGTTGGGGTGAAGAGGGGTTTGGCCTCTTCTCCTGGGCAACAAACAGGACCCCGGGAAATGGCCACAAGTTGTATCAGAGGAGGTTTAGGTTGGACATAAGGGAGAACTTTTTCTCTCAGAGAGTGGTCAGGCACTGGAATGGCTGCCCAGGGAGGTGGTGGAGTCGCCATTCCTGGCAGTGTTCAAGATGCATCTGGATGAGGATCTGTGTGATATGGTTTAGTAGCTTGTGGTAGCAACGGTAATGGGAAGACAGTTAGACTAGATGATCTTATAGGTCATTTCCAACCTTGTGATTCTATGATTCTATGATTCTACTACTTAAGGAGCACTGACCCCAAGTAGTCAGATTATTTTGCTCATCAACTCCTGCTATCATCTTCTTTCCCCAGTATTGCTTAACTTCTGTGGAATGCAGATGAACATGTTTTCTCTTGTGTATTAGATTTGTCCTGCATGATACAAAATTAGACTTACTATAGATCAATAACAAATACTTGAAAACATTTTGGTTTCATTTCTGACCATTAGCAGTAACTGCTTTTCATATCCGTGTATAATAGCCACCTTTATGAAAGTCCCTAGTTCTTGCTGTACATTCTGTAAGTAATTCCATGTATATCACAATCCCTCTCTGACTTTAAAACTGTCATATCATAATAATTTACTAAAGCCCATAAAACCTTTCAATTAATTATATCTGCAGCCATAGAACTGCAGCTTTTCCTTCTGCATTAGCAATTCTGATTGCTTTGCCATAAGCACAATTGGGGGACAATTTTGTCCAGTGGTACTTTGCCAATGAATTATGTGATTCTCACCTATGGAGCAGAATCAGTAAGAATAAAAAGAAAATATGGTATATGAAATAAAGAAAAACATTGAAACATGAGATATTTTGTGGTATATAACATTTGTTCTCCTTTGTAATGCAGTACTTCAAACAAGAACAATCATTTGATTGAGGGGTGAATGTCACCTACTTCAACAGAAGGCTTCTAGGCATCATGGCAATCATATTATCCAATATTCGTAAAAAGACATCATAAGTACATCACTTCATATACACTCCTCCATGAAAAAAAAATGCATCTGCTTTAAGGTCTGTGTGTATTTCCGTCATCCTGTTGCAGTTTCTTTGAAGTCGATTCAGATATTTCTACCAGGATAAATATGCTGCTAGGCACTATGTAGCAACCAGAGGTTTACTGTGAATGTTATGTGTAAATAGATAGTGCCTGTCCCATGATCAATAACAAGAGGACCAAAGGTAGTTACAAGAAACAGATGGAGAAAACACATAAGAGGCAATCTGGTCAGTAATGAAAAGCAGCAATTACAACACGCCAGCTGTCTGACTGCCAGACTTGTGGCACTGCAATAGAGTCAATTGTTGAGGAGAAACCTGCATATGGGTAATGAAATTGCTTTGACTATAGAACTTTCCACCATACAGAGAGCAACATGGACGAAAAATCATTTGATACAGATCCCAGTATGTAGCTTTGAAAGGTGTCATCTTACTTGAAGAAAAAAATAAAAATAAAAAATAAAAATTGATGAAGTGGATAACCAATATTTAAAATCACACATGGTTTGGGCTGCTGAGTCTAATTATGATGTATCTGGCCAAATGAGTAAGGAGAAAGATGAAATTTTTCTAACTGTTTAATACAGAAAAGTTGTCATGAAACTGAGATGAAGAATGTGAGAAAATAAAAAATACCATGTTATGGCAAGGAATTTTTGGCAAGGCTATGAAGATTCAGACAGATGATTTCATTTCAAAGTTTTGTGTGAGACAACTTTTACCATAAAGGCTTGGATGGTGTTGTGTTTTGAATTTTTTTTTTAATGAAAATAGTGTTGATAACACGCTATTTACACAGTGCTTACACAGAATCAAGGACTTCTCAGTTTCTCGTGCTGCCCTGACAGCCAGGAGCTGAGGGGTACAAGGATCTGGGAGCGGACAAAACCAGGATAGGTGACATAAACTGCCCACAGGGATGCCCCGTACCAGATGACATTATGCTTAGCAATAGAATCTAAGGTGAAGAAGGAAAAAAGGGGGATTTTTGGAGTGATGACATTTGTCTTCCCAAGAAAGCATGACTCCTGATGAGCTCTGCTTTCCTGGGAGTGGCTGAACATCTGCCTACTAATGGGAAGTAATGAATTCCTTGTTTTGCTTTGCTTGTATGAACAGCTTTTGTTTTTCCTAGTAAACTCTTACCTCAACCCATGAGTTTTCACACACACAAAAAAAAAAGTCTGCAATTTCCATTTTATTGTTTACAACAAAATAGAAATGCTGACTAAGGAAATGGCCAAGATGATAAATTAATCTTTGTGTCCTTATATGGGAAGTAGAGTACAGACATAATTGTCTGCTTTGGACTTACCAGTCTACAATAGTAAATAGTATTCATTTATATTCTCTCTTATCACTAACAGTAACTCGTCACAGAAAATGTCCCTGCAAGGATCAAAAGGGCAGGGCAAAACTTTGCACTGTGGTCACAAAAAGAAGAACCCTCAGTAAACATTTCTCCATACTTTTAAAGTTATGCACAGGATACCAAACCATTCATATGTAAATTCTCCAAAGCTTTCTCAGATGCTGCCTATGTACAAGTTTTTCTTTCCCCAGATGCATGAGGATATGGTCTACACTTAAATACAGAAATTTTGGCTAGCTACATCTTACTCCCCTGAACACACGAATGCAGAGACAGAAGCACAGTGCCATCTGATCTTGTGATTTTGAAAAACACCAGGTGACATTGGGGGCACCTTGTTCTTTATAGTTACGCTTTGTTACATGTCCAGAAATGCCCCAGTTTTAACTAGACTGGGCAAAACAAAGCTGTATTTATGCCTACACTTAGTTACAATCCAAAAAACATGTATTCCTCCATCTGAATTGGTTCTATAGCTGTCTCCCAAATGTCTGCCACAGTGGGTTTGCACCCAGTGCAGCTAAAGATATGGATTTCAATACAAAGGGAAACAGGATGACTCACACCCTACGTGCTCAGTATCGTAACACAATGATGTTACAAAACATCTTAGAGCAGACCTCATCCCATCCTAACGGATTTCCAGCCCATATCAGCCTCTTCTTAGGACACTGTTCATCTCAGGAGGCCACATATGGACTGGACTGCTTAAACCCGCAGGTAAGGATACCAGCCTCCTCCAAACACATGAGGAAGCAATAGCTCCCAGCCTGGTGGTTTGGGTTCCCCATTGCTGTCTACTTCAAAAACAGGTTTTTTATGGTGTTGTGTTTTTTTCTGTTTGTTTGGTTTTTTAATTGGCAATGGTGGTTTGTGTGTATGTGCGTGTGTATGCTTATTTTGAGACACAAAACAGTGCGGGAAGCAAGACATGCATGTTTCTTTCTTCCATCCCTCTGAGTCTAGACAGTGCAAAACACTCCCTTCATGTCTCATTTGTCCCCTCAGCAATACTTGTCTCCTATACTTTTCTCTCTGGTTCTCTAAAATAAATATCTCTAAGCACATACTTATATTTGAAAAAAATCCTTACGGCTAAATATCACATATACAGGTACAGGTCAGCGCAACTTCATTCCAAAGTGATCCTATTGCTGTCAAGCATGCAATGAAATACTTGAATGATGATATATTTCCAATCAAATGGTGATGACTTGACATCAGTCAGGACTATGGTCCATGCTATTTGATCGCTACATAAGAAAATGGAATCTTCAAGGTATATTAAAATGGCTTCCAAAATGTTGTATACAGGTGCAGCAATGCAGTTAGAAATAAAACTGGAAAATCACACATCACATTTTATTTCTCAGAAGTATTTTTTGTGAGATCTCCCATTATGCCTCCTAGGAATGTTGCTTTGCAGATCAACAGCAGTGAGAAGACAGGATGCATCTTGTTAGCTGCATAATTTCCATTTAAAATTAAAATAAAACCAGTACTGACTAAGTTGTTCCTGGAACTTGTAAACATTTTCCAACCCAGCTGACAACAAACTTCAGCTCTGTTATGCTTCTGTGATCTCTCTTTTATTAAAATATGTAAATAAATGATGTGGTAAATTATCTCATGTCTAACTCTTGTCTTGTTATTAATCTAGAGGGAGATGAAGTTCTTGGAATGAGACAGGAAAGACGGAGAATACGAGACAATTAACTTATCTTCAATTCCACTGAAAACAGGAACTTTTTTAAAGTTAATATATATTTACTCATTGAAATATGTTTTTCTAATTGCAGAGGAGAGATCCCTTTATGATAATAATTTTTTGGTTCTTGAAGTGGTAAAGTAAAACATCCTGTCTTAGAGATTCCCACAGACTGGAATTAGTCCTGAAGAAGCTCTCCAGAAGCATTACAGGCAGTAAAGGAATTTTGTCTTTTTACCTTTAACTCTTAAGGAAAAAATAAATATTTCTCACCTCTAAATAAAATTTTAAAAAACATATTAACTATTTATTCATTTCTCACCCCAAATGTTGTTGTTGCCCATAGGCACTTCCTGTCCCAAAGAGCTTGTAATTTATGTTTGCGTATGATGGATGGGATGGGAGAGAAATAGGAAAAATGGAAGAATAATGCCTACAGGAAAAGATTCTTGTGAGCCCTTCGGTTTATTTTGCATATGTCAGAATAACATGACATACAAACATACATCTGTGTGCATGCTGAATTAAATACATGTATTACAGTATGAATATTAGCTGCGGTTTGACTAAGTCTGTGTGTTAGTGCTACTTCTGCCAGCCTTGTTTGCGGGCACAGGACTCACAGCAAGAGTGGAGAGGTGATGGAACTGGTGCAACAAAAAGTTAATGTGAAGCAAACAGAAGATACTGGGGAGGAGGAGGAGAAGTGGATGGGACTGGGTCCAAGGAGCTGGGCCACAGGACGGAGAGACAGATAAATGGCAGAGGGAGAAAAATGGGGATACCTTCCTATGTGGCAAGAGCAAGGAGAGCAGGATACTCTCATTTTCTCCCAGAGCCTACAGCCATTGAATGCTCCAAGCATGTTGAGAAGTTGTACAGAAAAGGATCTCACGAAGCAATCACTAAAAGTTATTTCAGACAGAAGGATATGTGTGCTATGACTATCAATCAAATGCCAATTAAATAATACAATATAGTCAAGTCACACACAGTGCACTCAATAAAATCTTCTTAGGTGATGGGAGAATAGACAAAAATATTCATGCTGGCAGACCAAATGAAAAAGTGAAAATGAAATCCCTGCATATTTCTTCTCTAGTTACACAGGCTTGGTGTCTTTCATTAGGAATCTCTTTGCTCTCAAATGAAAGGGAGCTCATGAGAGCAGGGGAGCCAGGCTTCATTTCAGAAAAATACTCCTCTGTGTCATTGAAAAACGATGGTTACGTGCATACATACATACACACAAACAGTTTCCAGCCATGTCGCCTACAAGAGCAGACATCTGCCTTTACATCTGAAAATGACCAAATAGTGCCAGTTGGCATTTTAGTTGGCAAAATGTGCACAAGTAGGGCACAGGCTCTGAATGGTTGTTAGCCCATTGAAAACGTGATGAAAATGTGTGCGCACGGGTGGCAGGAAAATATTTAATCATGATGGTTAAATACAAAATGCCTGTAGTTTGAGAGACCACCTAAGGGAGCATATTTAACCTAGTAAAAAATCCAGAGTGCTTTGTAGCTTCAAAGGAGCAAATAAAGGGCTGGTTGTGCTGGCTGGATGAGTGGGAAGGATCACAAAGAAAGGTGTTTCATCCTCTCAGTGTCCACCACAGAAATAAGCAACACATTCCATTTGTGCTGGGTCAAGGAAATCTTGTTCAGTGACCAGCTTTGACCCACACTGGTAACCCAGGTCGCCACGGATGGAGAAGGGCCTCTCCTCCTTCCTTCCTGATGTGAGCTTCTGCATGTGTCTGCAAAGCACTTCAGCCTCTTCCTCTATGCAGTTTCTTTGACTACTGGGGCTTTCTAAGAGCGGGAAGGGAAATAAGAACAGTTATTTTTCCTTCCATAATGTAGTGATGACAACCCAAGGCAACTATTGCATGTCTGTGGGTGACTGCATCACTCCATAGCCTCTCTCGGCTGTAGCAGTCTCTTTCTATAATGGTCTCTCTTGACCAGCCCTGCTGCATTTTGCAGCTACCAGGAGCATTGCAGCATTCCCCTGGTGAGACAGACACTTCTGCATCGCATGAAATACTGTAGCAATACTTCTACAAGGTATGACAGCAAATAAATGCATTCTCTTGTTTATTCTCTTGACACAGATTGTAAGAAGACAAAATGGCATGATGCTAAATTAATATATTTTCATGATTCTGATTATAACAAATAGGGGAAATGACACAAGCACAGTCCTATGTAATTAGACAGCAATCTTGTGCTCTTCTCCAAGTGCTGCAGCCTGCCTCTGAGATGAAGAATAATTTCTGTTTCCAGAGGCCTAAAATTATTTTTCAAGACACAAATCAAAATAATTTTCTCTTGTGCCTAATGTTTTTCAATTCTATGCAACGTTAATATGAAGTTATTTATAAAGCTCTGCAACCAGCTCTGCAAAAGCATTTTGGATAATACTCAAAACATGTTAAAACATAAAGCACTATTAAAAGTGCCCATCAAAGAGCTGCAGTAAATGTTTAGTTGCTGGGGATCGGTATTGATTTCACTGAAAACCATGAAGCTGACTATGTATCAAAGCAGTGAAAATTTTAAGCAACTAAAATGAAAACCTGAAACAGCATCAAAATGTCACCATTATGGAATTAAGGGCAGTGATTTCTAAGCACATGAGAAAAAGAATATTTCCAGAGGGTTTCAGGTATATCGAATGCTACTGTAGAGAGCCTGCCAGTTCACTGGCAGTTCACTGCTGTCAGAGCATTTTAAAGATGAGAGAATTTAAAATAGAACTGTTTTTTATGGTTGTAATTACTGGTGGTTGTGGTTTTTCTGGTTGGTTTGGGGTTTTGTTAGTTTGATTGGTATGTTTTGGTGCTTTGTTTAGTTCAATATTTCATTTCTTTCTGGTTCTGAGCTGAAAAACTCAAATTTGAAAAACTGTCATTGGGTTTGCCCCTATTTCTTCATTCTTTCTTAATTCTCTTTTAGAAAGCAAAATTCAAGACAGAAGCAAGAAAAAGCATGAGAATGGTAATAATAATAATAATAATGTTAAGAATGAATTATTTTAAAAAGTCCTCCACAAAAGCCTAGAGCATGCAGACAAAAAGATATTTAAGTTTTGAATGAAAAAAAATGAAATGGTTAAGAAAAATTTAAGGGATCAAAAATATTCACAATGTGACACTTTTGATCATTTTTGGAAGTCTTTTTTTTTTTTTTTTTTTTTATTTTTTTCCTTTATTTTCCCCCATTCTGATAGTGTAAGAAACAGATATCATTTTACTACTCATGCCTTCTCTTCTCTGTGCAGTAGCGGTAAGCCCAGGCACAGGCAGCTAATCAGACCCCTATTCAGCCAAGCACTGCATGTGTGGTTGCAAAGTTGTTTTAATTTGTAAATTTGACAGTAAAATAGGGAGTTCTTTTTGCAGATTGGACAGAAAGGACACAAGAAGGGCAAAACACAAATCTGTAGAGAGAGACTTGCAGCAGGCAAGTCAAGGGCAACCCCTTCAGAGGCAAATTTAATCATTCATCATCAATCCAATTTAGGTTGTGTGGAATATTAGGAGAGAGCAGTCACTTCTATTATATGGAGACAAAGAAATTCATTCAAATCAAGCTCGCTTAAAAACAATAAGTAAATGATTGTTTCCATCCTGTCTAATTCTAAAGATCCATTCACATCATGTAGCACCAGCTCACTGGATAAAGGAGATTCGGAGTTTAAATGACACCATGACTCTTGCAGATAGGTGATGGTTTTACCACCGTCTCTAACCCTACCTCACAAAGAGATTTCACCACATTAGGTTGCTACTTATATTTCACATTTTTAGGGAATTTAATAGCCATGAGGGACCTGTGACTATGAAGAATGTACGGGTCTTCACCAAGTCCCTTTGCCAGAACAGATCATTGGTTTTGGTTACTTTCTTGGCAATTTCTCCACTGGCTTGAATTGACTTTTACTTCTAATCATTGTTCAGCTAACAATGGAGGGAAGTGGCTTGGTTGATTTCTCCCTTCTAAGGCTTCTGTAGAAATCAAATTTGCAGCTGAGCCAGCGTAAGGCGTATTCCTTACTTTGTATTCTTCACTTCCATCCCTTTCCTGCTCTGCTCTGAGGATTAGCATGCAATTCTGCTGGTGCATCGGCTTTCTGCTGATCTTCTCCTTAGGGAGAAATTTCCTGAATAAACCTCTTAAAATACAAGCAGGAACGGTCTCATTTCAAGGATCAGTGACAATTCTGAAAAGACTAGTGAGAGAAATTCTTCAGGACTGCTTAATTGTGTTACAGAGAATCTGAACCAGCCACTCACTTCAAGCTACTACTTTTTGCTGAATAATTTCACATGCAAGTAATTTTAAATGTGACCTCCAGTCTCCCAAAGTACCCCAGGCTCTTCTGCTTTTGTATTACAAACATCCTACTTCTTGAAGACAACACAGTTACACACTTTTTTGAACCACAATGAAAAAAAAATATTAAGGCAAGCAACCTGCAAATGGAGCTACTTTGTCACCAGAGGAAGCCTGCACAAAATCGGTAGATCTGATCATTTCAGATGTGAGGTGGTTGTTTATTCACAGAGTCTAAGGACTGGCAGTGGTAGAAATTGGAAGTGCCAGTTTTTCTTTCCAAATGTGCCTTCAATGTGCAGCGTGCTTCTGTATATAGAAGACATTAGCATGCATGTAGCCTCAAGAAAACAGTATAGGGGGAGCTGGGATATTCACTGCAAATTATTTCCTAACACTACAAAGGTCTGGGATTTTTTTGGCACCGAAGTATTGCTATGCAACCCTGTGATTTGCCTTTTCCCCTCAGTGATTCAAAGTGACAGACTTTTAAACAGAATTACATCCCTGTAAGCAGTCTCCCGTGCTCTGGAGATGGGCAGGATGGCACAGACAATAAGGAAACATGACTGGAATACAGACACTACTGTCCTTGCTGTTTGGCTTCCACACACAGATAGGTGTTCAGCTTTTTTCCAGCAATGAAAGAACATTGTGTGCTCTCGATGCACTTTATTTCTGAAGCAAAACAGTATGTTTTTGAGTATGCAACAAAAACAGGGAAAAGGCTTAGAAAGGAAAATCTGAATAGGCCATTTCTTCTCAAAGGATGAAGTTTTCTGTTCTTGTGAGATTGGACCTTTAAGGCAGCTCAGCTCTTTCACAAGCCCATTGTTGCTATGCAAGAATGCTCCCATTATGGGGAAGTATTATTCTATCCAGTCTCATTCTGTACTGCTCTGCGGTGAATTCATAAATGAGAAGCAATATAGCAATATGATTTTTGTAAGGAGCTTTCACAGAATCACAGAATCACCCGGGTTGGAAGGGACCTCAAGGATCATGTAGTTCCAACCCCCCTGCCTAGCAGGGCCACCAAACACACACATTCAGATCAGGTTGCCCAGGACCCCGTCCAACCTGGCCTTAAACACGTCCAAGGACGGGGCATCCACAACCTCCCTGGGCAGCCCGTTCCAGGGCCTAACCACTCTCCTTGTAAAGAACTTCCCCCTAACATCCAACCTAAATCTTCCCTCCTTCAACTTGGATCCATTTCCCCTAGTCCTGCTGTTGTCAGCCCTTTTGAAGAGTTTACTCCCCTCGTGGGTGTAGGTTCCCTTCAGGTATTGATAGGCTGCAATGAGGTCACCACGCAGCCTTCTCTTCTCCAGGCTGAACAAGCCCAACTCCCTCAGCCTGTCCTCATAGGGGAGGTGCTCCAGCCCCCTGATCATCTTAGTCGCCCTCCTCTGGACCCTTTCCAAAATCTCAATGTCTTTCTTGTACTGAGGGCTCCACACCTGCACACAGTACTCCAGATGGGGCCTCACAAGAGCCGAGTAGAGAGGGACAATCACCTCCCTGTCCCTGCTGACCACCCCTCTCCTGATGGAGCCCAGGATCCCATTTGCCTTTCGAGCTGCCAGAGCGCACTGCTGGCTCATGTTAAGCTTTCAGAATAGAAAGTCCTACTGTCACCACATGACTGCAATAGAATGAAAACATCAAACTCTTTTTGAGCATCAAACCTTCTGGAGGGGCAGAAAGATTTAGGTTAACACATAGCCTGGGACCATAGACACCTCTCTGCAAAATCAGTGTGTCTATAGGGAAGATAACTTGGTTGTTTTGTGTCCTTTAGAGATAAAAACACTTTTCATGGCTACGAGAAGGATGAAATAGTTAAGCTTTCAGATGCCCAGAAGCCCATCTGTGACATTCATTGACATTCCATGTTAAAGAACTGCTGAATGTTTGGTGTCTTTTGGGGTGTTTGTTCCATGCCCTCTATATGCGTATAGAACCAGAAAAAAAATCCTGGTATCAAATTATGCACTGATATAGGTTCATCTGCTTCTCTGACAGGACTGGCCATTTATAAATTTATGAGACAATCAATTTCAAGCCTTAAATCTTTTCCTACCTTGCTTCCTGATCTAGGATGTTACAGACTTTCCACAATGCCAGCCAAGTAACTGAGTGAGAAGTGTGGAGTGAGTTCAACACAGAGAATTTGTAATTAGCCTCTGTGGCTCTATTGCCAACAAGGCTTTAATCATCAAAGATTCTTTCTGAAGAAATTTGGATTTTACATTTGGTGCACAAGATGAAAGACCTTCTTGCACTCATAAAATTTACAAGATTGTATTATTAATTTATTTTCCGGTTTCTTAAAATTTTTCCATTGTCAAGGAGTTGACTAGATCAATCTATGCCCATGAGAGGGGGTCAGTAGACCGCTAGCCTCCCCCTCCTCCCTGTCCCACTGGCCCCACAAAATGAGAAGGAAAAGGGATAGGGAGATGGGGAGATGGAAGCTGGGCTCAAGGAAGGAAAAAAAAAACACAAAAAAACAGTGGCAACGATCTATGAAGGAAAACTTATTTTACTGACTGTGACATCAGAATGCAAAATAACACAATATAATCCAACCTAATTGAAATTGAGACTAATAAATCAAATAAGATAGGAGAGAGTTCCTGAGACCGAGTCAAACCTGAAAAGCTTGGAACGGATAGGAAAGCACTCTCCAGCACCCACTGCAAGGCAGTAAGAGACCACCTCACCCACAAGAGCCAGATCCCATGACTTCTGTAATGTACAGGGACAGGTACCTGGAATTGGAGCATTAACACTTTAACTCCCAGTGCACTACATGATATTATGATGTGGAATACCAAAAATCGGAAAACACAAAACCATGACATTCATGATTCAAATGTGAACTCAGCTATGGTTAAACACACTGTGGCTTGTACTGCAATAGCGTGGAAAGATCACTAGTGAAAAAAGAAAAGGGGCAGGATGGATGCTTTTGACACCATAGCACCTTCCATGAGGAGAGGATTAACAGAAATCTCTGAGGTATGTTTGTATGGAGAGTGTGAAGCCAAGCTCCTAGGCTTGGATCTGACTAAAGACCTTGGTCCAATCATAGAATCACTCAGGATGGAAAAGACCTTAAAGATCATTGAGTCCAACCATGACCTCACCATACTACCCTGACTCCAACAAGCCTCTGCTAAATCATGTCCCTGAGCACCACATCCAAATGGATTTTAAACACATTCAGGGATGGTGACTCAACCACCTCCCTGGGGAGCCTATTCCAGTGCTTCAAAACCCTTTCTGTAAAGTTCTTCCAACCTAAACTTATGCTAGCATAACTTGAGGCCATTTCCCCTCATCCTGTCACCTGTCACCGATGAGACATGGTCACAATTCTGAGGGTCTTGGCCCTCCAGAGCTGAATCCAGGAATAAGTGAGCTTTTGTCATTGGGCACCTTCCAAAGGAACCCCAAAAGGCCAGTTTGTTTGATCCAGGAGCTCTCTAAAAATTTCATGAATCAAATGTTGAGCCTGATCTCAGGCCTTTGAAAAAGTAAGAAGAGCATATGCCTAAATTTATTTTATGTGGTACATACAGCTCAAGATCAACTCCTTTTGTATTGCTCTTGGAGGACATAAAGACTTCATGAACAACTGTCTTACTTAGGCTAAAGACTAGGCAGATCTCCTGTCTCCATAAACTCCTGGACAGGTCTCCATAAACAGATGTTGCACACAATTCAAGAATTCTTGGCTAAGTTTTCACTGTTCTTAGCATACATTTCCCTTCTTGCTATAAACTTAATGACTAACTGAAGATAAGGTAAAAAAGGAGTGGAAGCGAGCTAGAATCTAGGATTTCTCTTTGTAAATATGTGGACCACAAGCCATGCTCTCCTTGACTCATAGAACTCAGAGAACAAAGAGAGTGAGATTCATTCTGTCTAAAACCTGAACATCTGAACTTGACCTCAGAAACTTTCAGTTACGAAAAAATAGGTGCTCTTAAAATTGAATTGTTTGCTTTTTCTCTCACTCGATACTGGCAGCAGCAGCCAGCAGAGCTCCTATTTAATTCTTACAGGAAAGCTTCTGTCCCAGTTCAGGAGTTTCAGTCTAGGTCAAGTGAGAAGACACCTATTTCTTCAGCCTGCTTAAGGACAGAATGTGGACACATAAATAATTCAAGTCTTCCAAGGAATTACTAAGCTATTTTATCAGAGTAAAGTGGCACTAAATTCGAGGAGGTAACCTGCAAATTACAATTTTAAACTACAACTAAAATCTGAAAATAAGCACAAATTTTTTTAAAAAATGCCCCAGTACTGAGTTGTGGTTTGGTTTAACATGTTCAATTAAATGACTCTTAGTCATCAGATCTTCATTTTTTCTCTAAGTCTCTGAGGCACAAATCCAGACAGACCATGTTCACATCAGTTCTCCCTTTCAAAAATTATGCTAAGAAGATCAAGATAGTCATTTACAAATGCCTCAAGCAAACAGAACACATGAGGAATTTATTTCCAAGACAAACAGGAAATCATAAATAATCAGAATCTCGCTTTATTGCACTTAAATAGAGACAAGTCAAAGATGTGACTCTCCAGGTAGTGTTGTCTAAAATACCCTTTAAAAATAAATAGAAGGTTTCTACTAACTTATTCCATTTTCCTCAAGCTGCTTAGCTGGGATTATGTTATTGTTTCTTCTGCAGCTGCTTTCCCCATGGTGAATTTCTCCTCGAAGATTTCCTTTTTCCTGCATATCTTCTATCATTCGTATTTCATTGTCTCACTTTCTGTTTGAAATTGTCCTATTTCTTGTTATTTTTCTTAGAAGGTTTATTCCACTTCTGCCTCTCCTTTCTGTTCTTCCTTTTTCCACTTTGCTATTGTAATCTTGCCCTTGGTAAACTCCTACTACCAAAGCTCAGATGGACAAGATCTCCCACTGGGAAACTGCAAACACACTTTCTATTGTCCATTAACACTGTGGTGAATGATAGAGTTACTGAAGTTCAGAGGACAGTTTCTCTAGGACCCTAAAATTTAGAAGCAAACTGGATGAGTGAGATTAACATTTATCCTTTTCAGTTTCCTTGTGGTTTAATCCCTTCACTCTACACTGTTTAGCTGTATCCTCTGGCTTCTTCTGGATCTTTTTTTCCAATAGTTTTTTCCTCCCTTTTAAGACTGGACAAGTGGCAAAGACCCTCTCAAACATTATGGGTTTTAATGCCCCACATCAACATGAAACTTGTTCTTTCTTATGAAGCATATCTGGTTGAGTGCTTCATCTCTGGCCCTACCAAATACCAAGACACTGTAAGGAGGGCAGAGTCTGCACTCTGTGCTACTCTTCCTGCATTCATTATGAGCATCTCCTAATCTTCCTGTGTTCACACAAAAGTCAGGTGCAGAAGTGAAACATTTATGTAAACAACCTGCTCCTGCAGTTTTTCCTAAATGTTGCCTATTTTGCCCAGTCTTAAGAAAGACTCAAACACCCATGTCCACTCCCAAGGACATTTTTGCGCTGTCAGCTTCTACCTTTATGTCTACAGACACGTTTTTTTCCTCCAACATCCAATAACAGCAAAAGTTAAAATGGTAAAGGTTGTCTCCAAAATAAAATATCCTCCTGCATGAACTCATATGACCTGTTCTGACAAGCAGAAGTCCATCACTCATTGCTCTTGTCTGTGTACATAAACCTGCTGAAGGTGAGCAGGGACACCAGCAGCTTCTGGACAGCCCAAGCTTCCCAGAATGCTTGCTGGCAGCACTGCGCTCACCGTTATCTGTGCCTCATCTGAGAATACATCGTTAAGAAAAACAATCTACCATGTATCAGGAAGTGTGGGAGGAGAAGTATTTTTAAATAAAATTAGTCAAAAAAGTCCTCAGAAGTGTTTGGCTGAAGTTAGTAGGAAAGCTGGTAGTTTATTAACCATGGGAGGTTTCCCTAGCTCTTGGAAGAGAGAGAATCAGGCTTGTGAAGCACTGTGTATGTCAGCCTGGGAGCTACCAGGCCCCAGAGAATCACTACCACAGTGATCAGCCCAAATCCACAAAAATCAGTGTTGTGCAGACATGAATTTAAAGCGCTGAAAACAAGAAAGTGAACTCAATTACTGCTTGAAGGAATGAAGGAAGGTTAATCCAGACAATTACTCATTACTGCACTAGATTGCATTACATGCATTAGATGCATGCAGGCATGAGAAAATGAGGAATCACCACAGAGAAAGAAGGACTGGACTGCCCATTTGAGAGCAGATTTGTGTAATGCCAGAGACCTAGTTCTCTTAGAAAGAGACAAGCTGCTGAGCAGGCAGAAGGGAATTCCTCATTCCTCACACTGCACTGCAGCACAAGCCCATGCTGTGGTCTTAAGCTAGAGAGTCTTAATTGCTTCCTGAATTACACTTATTATAAAAGCCCTGATTCATTTCTCCTTTGTGTTGCAATTCAAGTCAGTGCACAGTTTTTGCTAGCGGCAGGCTCGCCTGGGGCTGTCAGACCTAAAACCCTTCTACAGTCTTTGTAGCTAGCCAGCATTCACCGGAACACAAAGCACACTCTCCAGAAATCCATGATGCACCAAGGGAATTTATTTCTGCAACAATCCATTCTGGTCACCACACTCATGTCCACTACTTTCTATATAACTGTCCTTGTCTAATGGGGATCCTATTTTAAAAATAATTCAATTATTTCTTTAATCCCTCTAATCCCATGAAAATTATTTCTGAGCCCAGCCCTGGATGGTAAGAAAATTTCTCTTGATGTTCCACCTAATTTATTCATCACTGGATTATTCCTCTTTGTGTCATCCCTCTCTCTGAGCTTTATCAGTGTTTTCTTTCTCAGTGTTTGCAGATAACTAGCACCTCTCTAGAGAGAACCAAAACTGGACTGCTTTAAAGAGAGAGTGCTGAACATGGGATATATTTGGGCATTTAATATCTGGGTCTTACCTTACGTAGGTACTGTTTGCAACTGCATCTGTCTCATATTCTCTTGGAGGAGAGACATCTGGGAAGGCTGGAGAGTTAGGCAGAGAGAAATGTTATGAGGTTCTACAAGGGCAAATGTAGTCCTACACTGGGGGAGGAATAACTGCATGCATCAATACAGGTAAGGGGCTGAGCTCCTGGAAAGGAGCTCTGAAGAGAAGGACCTGGGTGTCCTGGTGGACAACAGATTGACCAGGAGCTGGCAGTGTGCCCTTGTGGTCAAGGAGGCCAATGGCATCCTAGGGTGCATTAATAAGAGCGTGCCCAGAAGGTTGAGAGTTGATTCTGTCCCGCTACTCTGCCCTGGTGAGGCCACATGTGAAGTCCTACTTCCAGTTCTGTGCTCCTCGGTTCAAGAAAGACAGAGAAATACTGGGGAGTTTCTGGGAGGGCTGCAAAGATGAGTAGGGGCCTGGAGCAACTCCCTTGTGAGGAAAGGCTGAGAGACCTGGGGCTGTTCAGTCTGGAGAAGGCTGAGAGGAAATCTTATCAGTGCTTATAAATATCTAAAGTGCAGGTGACAAGTGGATGGGGCCAGGCTCTTTTCAACAATGCCCAGTGATAGAACAAGGGGAAATAGGAACAAACTGGAACACAGGAAATTCTGTACAAGCATGAGAAAGAGCTTCTTTCCTTGAAGGTGACAGAACACTGGATCAGGCTGCCCAGGGAAGCTGTGGAATCTCCTTCTCTTGCAGATATTCAAAACCTTTTTGGACCCTTTCCTGTGCAATTGGCTTTAGGAAACCTGCTTTAGCAGGGGATTGGACTAGGTGATCTCCAGAGGCCCCTTCTACCCCCTGTAATTCTGCGGCTCTATGAGAGCAAAGGATAAATATGCAAATGTATGCACAAAAGTGCATACCAGCCATTGTCTGCAGCAGCAAAGCTTTCATTTTAAAATTATACCTCTGCTCAATGTTCTTCTGTCTCTTTGGAGGAGCTCAGTTTATTATTGGTTTTCTTTTTCATGTCCTACCTAAGAATGTATGATGCCCAGGACAGGCATCTGCTCTTTGGCCCTCCACCAGCTTGTGCCCTGGGCTGCTTTCCCAACAGGTGAGCAAAGTATCTCAGAGCTATACCAGTGCTGTGTTCTCCAAATGGGCATTCCCCATTCTTTTCTCTAATGAATATGAATCAGCAAGGTTCCAATTTAAAACAAGCCAAAACTCTAAAGCAGAAGAGGAATTAATACTGTAATATCAAAATATCCCAACAAAAATTTCTTGCTCAGCACTTGCCTGACCTTAGGAGAACCTGAATTCACTGAACTCACCTGAACTCACCCTGTCTCTTCTGCACTTCCTTCAAGTGCCCCAAAAATTGCTGCTGTGCACTATGGAGATCTCCTGCACCTTAACAGTTGATGCTTTTCTCCTGTACTATCTCTTTTCTGCCAGAAGCAGGCAGATCCATGCTTAAACCTTATCAAGATCTGAGCCCCATTCTGATTCCTTTTAACACTCAGTAGTAGGGCTGTGACTCCACCTAAGACACTGGGAGCCATTGGCCTTGTCAAACACTACATTCAGTGCTTGTTCAGTGCTAGGGCAGTGAGTGTGGTCCTTCCTCTACAGGTTCCCCCCAGTTCACCTACCTCCTTCTCAAGCTTCCTCCTTCCCAGCCAGTGCAGCTGCTCTGTCAGGCTGCAGCAGGAGGCTGATCCTGCAGAATAAAAGCAAGCTGGAAACCCCATGCTTCTACAGCCCCATGAAAGCACGCTCATACACAGCAGGGAGGGGCAGCCCTGCTGCACTCTGGACAAGGGATCCACTTCAACTCGTGCTCAATTTAAACGCTTGCATTGCTGCTGCTAAGAGCACTTGCATGCTATAATACCCACAGCCATTGTCTTATAACGTCTATAAGGGAGCTCTTTAATTTCTGTTTCATCTCAAGCAGCACCCAGGCCACCAAAATCCCATGAAAACACATCGCACTACTCGGTTTCCTTCATGCATTTCTCTTTGCCTCCTGGGATCTAAATCCCTGACCTTCCTTGCCAAAACCCTCAGGCCCAGTGGTGTCAGTCACCCTTCTCTCCAGCTATCTAATGGACTGCCATAACAAAGTTAAGCTGACAGCAATTACTCTCAGGATCACTACTTGTGTTTTTTTTTTTAGACCCGTGGAAGAGTTTATGAGCTGCAAGGCTGCCATTTTCCCCACAGCTATACCATCTGGTCTAGTGAGTGATGCAGACCTTGTCTCGCTCATGTTCAGAAGGCACTGACAGCTACAATACAGGCTCGTCTAAAGTACACAAGTAATTGTCAACTGTGTTTAGTAACTTTGTATGAATTTTGGAGAAGGTAGATGGAAAATATGGAACAGGAAATTATTGTTGTGACTAGAAACTCAGAGCTGAAAGGCAGGCAGCTGTAGGTAATCAGGATGGAAAGCTACTGCTGTGCCATTTTAGAATTGGCAATTTGCAATCGAGAGATACATTTTTCTATCCTGCCAGCTGGAGCCTCTTGGCAAAGTGGCTATGTTTTTTGAAACTAAACAAATTAATCTTTCTTATTTTTCCCCAGAGTTTTGGGTTTTACCTCAAGAGGTTTGATCTAAATCTTTCTCTTACATCTGACTAACAAAAGACTTATTAAAAATGAAAGAGAACACAAGAAAAATAGGAAGAAATACAAGCATTCCTCTGTATTCAGCACATCAACTGCTTTTTGAACATATGAAATCTGAGTCGTTCTGATTTTCCTTATTTTCCATTAATGAAAATAAATAATTTTACATCAACACAGTTGATCGACTCCAGTTTACATTCCTATGAAGAAGTGCAGAGCTTTGATTTGTCTCGTCACACCGTATATAATCAAGTAATAGAAAAAATAGTTATCTTATTTGTAATACTCTGACAAAGGTCTTCTCCAAAAAACATCTTTTATTTTTAGTGAGTTTTGATACATGGTTTGAACTTACAACATATGATTGTTAAGCAGCATAGGCTTATTTTTGATTGTCCGTTTTAAAATACAATGTGATGTCACTATTGCTTTTCTCAGTAGATTATGTAGACAAAATAATTTTCTGATTAAGATGTGTTGAACAAAAAGTCTTAATGTTTGAATATATATTTCCCTTGGTGTTGGTGTCTATGAGAAACTCTTTCAGACATGGAAATCCTTTGCCTTTAATACAGATAAATACTAGTCTTCACCTCATGCTCTGTATGGTACCGGTGCAACCTTTTTGTCACCTGTACCACCAGACTTTAGCCCTGAGTCTCTAAAGCACATGCTAAAATTTGGAGGAGCATGTTTAAAAGCAATTTCCTTACTACACCACTATGTTCAAACACATGCTTTTATACTAATGTAGTTTCCTGAATGGATGTGATGAGTAGTCTGACTGCAACGTCCCCAAACATCTGTTCTCAGGAGAATTAGGTCATGTAGGTTTATAGAGCTTAAGGGAAAGGAAAAAATTACAAATGTAGTCTAACCTATTACCCAGACCTGATGTTTGCTTTAGAAGAATGCAGGATACACAGGACTTAATGGGATTAGAACCTTTCTAAAAGTACTCTGGGGATACTTAAGTGTCAAGATTGTTCAGATGACCATGGAGATCTTTCCTGACCTCTGAGCCTTTGAAAAATAACAAAAATGAGTCTGCATGAATTTGCCAATGAATTAAGAGGTTGGCAGTGCAAAAGGGTAACACCCAGAATTTGACTATTCCAACTGTACTGAACACAGTAGTGACCTTGTGTTACCAGCTATTGTGAAATGGAGTTTGGACAATCATGGAAACTATGAATCTCTCAAGTTAAGAGGGGGTAAGTCATACAGCTGAGACAGAATTTCCCAAGTCCTGCGACCTGTAAGGCTGCTCTTCAAGGACCTCTTCAAAACTGATATGAAGAGCTTTTTCTGAATAAGATTTGGATACCTGTTCTTCCCTTTTTTGCTCTGTTCAGTTGGAAGCACGTTTTCCCATATGTTTCCTTCTCTTATTCTCATGTAGCCATCATAACTGAAAATAAGGAAGAGAGAGAAGAAAAAAAAACCACATGTGCTGTATCTTTCTATACAATCCAGGGGGGAGAGAGGGAGTTACAGTGTCATGATCAGAGCTGTCATGCCAAGTTGATGGGTGGAAAAACAACTTGTTTCCATCAGCTTTGGGAGGCATCTTCCACAAGCACAGAGGAGCAAAGAAGCTGGTTATGAAAGAGAAAGAGAGATGGAAAGCAAAGATGGGGAATTAGATTAGAAAGGAGATCTCCGAGATCCGAATTTGCTTCTCAAAATCATTGCTAGGGCCAGAGTTTGTAGCCAAGTTGCTGAAGCTTCAGTGCTGTGCTGAAGTGTTGTGTAATTGAGATCACTTCACCTCACAGGTGCAGAGAAATGTGCATTTACACAGCAAATCCTGCTGGGATGAGAGAAATATCTTCAGGGAAATTCTGACAGTGTGAGAAATAAGAGAAGTAATCATAAAAATGAATAAAATGGCTGATTTAGTGAAATTATTTATTTTCCAGATAAGGCAGGACTATTCCTTTATCTATGGCTTTAATTGCTGAACTATGGCATATTTTCATGATGTCAGTGCTCTGATGCTCAATCCCCGTTGCACCTCCTGAATCAACAGCTCCAAAACCCGCTCAAGCATTCTTTAGTGCAGATTTAGGGCTTTAACTGTGGAAATAAATCATGATAAAAGAAGTGTTCTGAGTTCTATGAGACCATACATCTTGAAACAAATAAAGTGGGTTGTATTTATTGGGCTTTATGGGCCTGAAAAAAGCTTAAAGATCTACTGAAGTGTTTTAGGCAAGAAAGTTTGCATGGCTTGGGGTATAGGAACAAAGAAAAAATAGACTGACTAGTATGGTTATACTACCTATGTATGCCAAAAATAGCCCTTCAGGTCCTGAAGGCAGGAAGCTGAAAAATTGTACCAGGTTCATAAAGAGACAATAAAATGATTATAAGATAATGTATAAAGCATGATTTCTAATGAAAGATTCAAGGAGCTTAATCGTTTGATTATCAAAAAATGCCACAAGATGACTTCTTCCCTCTCAAGCCATCTCCACAGGGATGAGAATATAGGTTCTACAGCCCAGCAAGTGAAAGTGTAAGTGGATTAAATAAATAGCTGAAAAGCTACCTCTGCCCAGATGTGAAATAAAGCTCAAGTTTTTAAACAGTGGCACAATTTATGACTGGAAAAACATATCCAAGGTAATATATTTCACTGGAAACCTTCAAACACTTTTGACTAGAAGAGATGACCCAAATCAGAATTAGCAGATCTTTGTCCCATTGAAGATCACAACAGAAGATTGCTATTGTACCTTTTGAGCTACGAAACTATGGAAGAAACAGTCCTAGAAATGAAAACCTATATTCTTAGGCAGTTAGGTTCCAATTAAAGCTGCCTGAGCCAACAAGATTTCGACAATTTACAGGTGCTAGGTGTTTACTTCAGACCACTTGTCTATTTTCTATCTGTGGTCAGCCACAAAGATGGCATCTCTAGCACGTGTCTCATTTCACACTTAAACAGATCAGAGGAATTGTCCCTTAGAAGTATTACATTCAATATAATCAGAGATGGAGCCTAACTGTCTGGCTATCTATCCTGCTTTTAGATGATTTAGTGTAAGTGAAATGAATGCTACGCTCTTCTCTCAATATACTTGTACAAGAGGAATTTTTAGATTGCACATTTTCTTAGATTAATCTCTTCGAGACAAAGAGAGAGCTTTAATACATCAATAGAAGCATGAAGGTGCTTTCACTCTAGAGATAATGTTCCAAGGCATTATCAAATTTAAATGATACAAGGTTTTTATAGCTTATTCTGCTATTAAGTGACATGTGACTCTGTCACTCCAGTGACTCTGGGGTGTCTCATTAACTTCAGCAGAGATGTACAGCGCAGCTGAGGGAAAAGTTCTCTGTAAATATTTTACATGAACTTTATTGAACGTAGTTTGGGTTTTCTTCTGAAGAACTGAGACTGACTTCAATAGAAGATTTCCCTGGGAAAATAATGAACTATTTGGGCAATTCTCAAAAAGAATGTTTTACACTTTTTTTCTTATTAAAGATGCCTAAGACACATCATACATATTTAACATATGCAGGTCAGTATGGACTGTACCATGAGTTCCATAGACACGGCAAGCTGAAACTAGTTTTGTTAGTGGTTTCAGAAAAGGGAAGATAAATATATGAAATGAATCTGCTTTGTAGTGAAGGTACTTGAAGTCTTATCAGACTTTCAAGCAGTGAAAAGATAGAAAGTGGGCTGTTTCCTGTTTTATACTCCTTAGGAAAGGAGTAGCCTGCTTACCATCATAATGTTGTTTGCTTTGCATTCTATATGTAAAATGGTGAACAGGTAAAATATCACTCAAGAAATGATACAGCCTTTTTTTTTTTTTTCCTCCTGGGATTAAGTCATCTTTCACTTTAAAGTGATTGGTTTCAATCTGCATGGCTTTTGTCAAAATACATAAAGGTCACTGCTATCTTTTGATTCTTCTGTGGCTCTTAAGTGCTTGTGAGAAAGGAATTCTTGGCTTGGCTCCATTTCCAAAAAGAGAGATGCTAACAAGCATTGATGGGTGCAATACGGAAGCTAACAACTACATAGATCTGGAAACAGCACACTTGGCTGCTGCTATGTTTTCTTCTTGGCACTGCTCAAGACTACTTTGCAGGCAAGCTAAGAGAAATGTGCTAAATCCCAAGTCTGCTCTAGTGTCTCAATAGACAAGGATTCTGCTAGTTGTGAGTCCCATACCGACATCTTTGCTGACTTTTTAATAATATCAGTGACAATGTGTTTCAATTCTGCACACTCATCATCTTCAAATTGTTTCACCCTTCTCAGAAATCTGGTATTTGCTCATCTATGGTTTTTATTTAAAAGACTTTACATGTGATGTGGAATAGTGTTTGGTTAAGCCCTCAAATAGACATGTCAGGGATACTCTTCAAAATATGAATTAGTACTTCTACATATTTTTTGAACCTACAGAGTTTCTCTCTCAATACTTTGTCTCCTGTACCCAGTGTGCCTCACAGCTACTTCAGTGTATTGCTGAAGCACAGTTTTGTTTTAAGAAGGAATACAATTACCTTCAGTTATTCTTAAAATGTCTTATTGTCTTGCCTGGCCTTATATTGTGCAATTCACATTTTGCATTGACCTCTTCTGCTGATGCAGATTGGTCAATTCCCTCAACCTCCAACACTTTAAAATCATATCTCAAGGAACTCAGATATTTATCCATGTCTTATCTGTGACAGATTTCATGTTAATTTTACTGGGATCTGATTTTGTCTTTCTGTGGTGACAGCATAGACCATGTCATGGAATGAGCAAGGACATTCTAATGCCTGAACTGTACAAAAGCCAAAGTTTGCATGATCATAGTTTATTTAAGACGAGGACTTAATTAAATATCTGCCATGTATTTTTGTATTTAGCACTACTATCACTGTGCATTTGGAAGATGCAATAGTAATTTTGAGGGCAAGCAATAGGGTTCCTTTTTTATATGGTATACCATAGCAATTGTGCAAAAAATGAACAATAATTTTTAAATATTTACAAAACATTGTGGAAGTGTGGCTAGAGGTACTACATTTAGGGCTTCAATCAATTTTGAACTTGAAGCAAAGATTCATCTACCTTGTTTTGTGTGAATAACAGCACTTATTCTTTCAGTACATAGTTTCCCCACAGTTTGCAGATGAACTAGTTAATTGACATAAAAGTTAACACATTTATTACCTATGCAGGTTCACTCTTTAAGTAACGTTGTTTAAATAGCATCAGTACAGGTTAGGGGCTGAGCTGCTGGAGAGGAGCTCTGCAGAGAGGGATCTGGGTGTCCTGGTGGGCAGCAGGTTGGCCATGAGCCAGCAGTGTGCCCTTGTGGCCAAGAAGGTTAGTGGTATCCCAGGGTGCATTAAAAAGCACATGGCCAGCAAGTCAAGGAAAGTGATCTTCCCTCTCCCTCCATGGTGAGACTACATCTGGATTTTTGAATTATACATTATTTTGAGTGAGTACCGATATGGAAATATCCATTTTAAAAGTGTGAGCAACGGGCCACCTTCATACAAGTAGAAATAAGTGCTCTCGCTTTGGACCTGAGGGAAATCTATGTATGACTTGTATGTGACTGACCTACTTTGCTTAGAAGCCTACCTGGCCTCCTTGCCTTTTAAGGAAAAGAGATGTCCTTTCATTATCTTCAGTTATCAGATCTATGTGTTCCAATATGTAATTACTCTCACAGAAAGATGATCTATTTTCCTGTTGTAAGGTTAGTTTGTCCAACTTCAGTTTACAATTATGGAAGTCTGATTTACCTTTCTTTGCAAGATTGGAAAGTTCTCAGGTTGGGTTTTGTTTGTGTGTTTGTTGCATATATATACACATCTCCCATAAGGACAGAAGCCATCTCTAAGCCATATCTTCTATGAAACCAGTCTTCAAAAATTCCATGCTCTTGAAATGTGAAGTGTCAAGGAATTCTTAGCTTTGCTGTACGCAGCAGTAAAATCACTGTCTTGCTTCTATATGCTACGTATATATACGTGTTTATCCCTAAATAGATATGTGAAGGATTAAGTTGGATTTTTCCAGATGTCAAAGGGGAGGACTCATAGTGACATGCAAGGCTTTATAACAACACTGGATTTTGCTCAAGACAAGCTTATATGCCTGTATGACACTGCAAAGTAGACACAGTTCACCACTTCTTAAGATAATGCTTTTACAATTAGCTCAACTACAACTTCATGGCGCTGCACTGTTCTAGAAATCTCTGATTTTAGGACTTAGTTTTCCCTCTTTCAGGCACGATCTGTAATCTGTATTCCTGTATTCGGTATATATATCTGTATTCGGTTCACACAAATCGTTTTCAATGCCATTAAAACAGATTTCATGGGACTGAGACCACTAACAGGGTGGTTCAGAGTACACTGAAAGAGTGGCTAATTCCCTTCAGTATTTGCTATTTTACCATTCCTTATGCTACTCTGTTCTTCACAGAGAGGGTGATGAGGTCCTGTCCAGAGAGGCTGTGGATACTCGGTCTCTGGAGGTGCACAAGACCAGGTCAGATGGGGCCCTGGGCAACCTGGTCTAGTACCAGATCTGGAGATTGGTGGTCCTGCCTGTGGCAGTGGGGTTGGAACTTGATGATCCTTGGGATGCCTTCCAACCCAAGCCATTTTATGATTCTATGAAACTGGTTGTTTAAATATTGTGTAGCTTTGATAGAGTTAATCTTGAAGGTAATTTGGTTCTATCTAATTTGAGTAATCCTAGACATACTTCTAGCAGCAGTGATGCTCTGTGGGAATGCTATGGCAACATGAAAACGTTGGCTGTCTAGCAGTCTTAGTGCATCCTGTGCACGATCCGTGAATAAACAGAGGATTTTAGTTCCCAGGGTGTCAGTCTGGCACATTTCACAAACACTACATTCAGTTACCAAAAAAAGTCAGCCAGTCATACGGAGAAAGTGCTATAGTGAGTGAGTGATAAACTTCCTGCTGCTAACCCACGTCCATACTAACTCTAAGGAGACAGAAATAAATCATGCATTACTTATTTCAGAGGGGAAATATGCTCTCCTTCAGATTTTTATTGTTTTCATTCTTATCTGCTCTTCCTTGTTCATACTATTTTTTGTCTTGGCATCTCCTTGCTATTCTATGGGCATGTCAGTATGCTTTCTTTCTGTCAGATGTGTTTTCTCTCTAAACCAAAGACTGGAGATATGGTCAGTGAACCACCAGGTCTGAGCAAAAATAGCACAAAGGGGATATTATTTTGGGGTTCAGTGCATAGAAACACATTTATATTGTTTATAATCCACTGCAAATGGGAGCACAACAGTATTTTTGCATTTAGTTCTGTCATTCAGTGAATATAAGCTTTACATCCACCTATTGCTTTCCATCATTGTGTATATCTTAAAAAAGGAAACGTGATGGAATTTATAGGATTGTGCTGCTTTTCCAGACAATATCTAAAATTAATGACATGGGAGAAGGCTGTTAACATCAAGAGTTCAGGTTCCCTAGTCACAGAGTCCATACATGGTTGGAAAGTTTCTTCTGCTGAGGAGAGAAATTTGGGGGCAACTTCTAAACTTGACAGGAAGTTATTCCAATACTTTATCACATTCATGGTTAAAATGTTGAGAATCCATTTCTTTTAGTTATTTGAGCTTGTAAAATCTCAGACTGTATTCACATATCAGTTTCATAGTTCATAGATGTGAACATCCTTCTTGAACGGCATATACAGGTAGAACTGAACTCACTGTTCAAAATAAGCAGTATCTGAGCTCTCTATCACCCAGAAAAGAAATTTGGGGTTTATCAAATATAGCTCCATAAAAAATATCAGTTCCATTCTCAGTAACAGTAAAAAACAAAACAAAACAGTTATCTGTTAGGAATTCTTAGGAGAGAGATGCATAATTAAATGAAAAATATCCTGTCACTTCTGTGTAAGTAACTCAAGTGGGTAAGCATGGACTACTTTTCAGTACGGAATAGAAACAACCTAAAGAAGACACTGGAAGTCTCAAACTCCAAAACCCTTAACAACACAGATGAAGTGGACAGCACTGTTCGATGTCTTTTGCAAATCACCAACTTTAGTCTTGAAACTCATATGAACCAGGTTTAATACTAACCAAAGGAAATGACTCTTCATCTAACAAGGAATAGATGAGTGAATCTCCTTGCTAAAGAAAAGGCAAGAAACAAGTTTACATAGGCTCAGGAGAAATTGAGACAAGTAATCTATGCCCACTGCAGAGACAACAAGCTAACTGCACCCTCTGCCACAATGCATGCCAGCATTTTGACATTTGATCCCTTCCTCGTTCTTCAGGTTCTTATTTAAACCTTATCTGAAAACATTTAAATTCCACATCCTGTCTTAAGACCATATTTTTCTAGATTTTACTTTTTTTTGTTGTTGTTGTTCTCATTTTTACTTAAAACCTCTGGACAAATTTTGACATATAAAACTAATGTTATAATAGAAACAATATAATTATAATGAATGCCAAATGTCTGAATTAGAATGAACTGACATTCAGTATAAAAAGTCTTAAAGATTAATGAAGCTTAAGGAAAGAAGCTGCAAGTTTTAAAACTGATTATGAAAGAGTAAACTGTATGTACAAAGGTGGCTTAAGTTCAAGATGCCATAGATACAGAGTGCTCACCAGGGAAAGTATTGTCTTGTTGAACAAAAAATGAAAACTCAACTCCGCACAAGGTTAAAGATTGTATTTTAATCACGGACTGAAACATCATGATTTACAAAACTGATGGTTAGATTTAAAACCAACCACGTACATCTTTCTGTGGGAATATTCCCCCTACACCCTAGCAGACTAGGGGTTTCAGTGAAGAACAGAGCTGTTCATGTTTGCCTTTGGGACTGAACGGTGATTTCCAGGATGATGACTGATGCTGCAAGAATTCACCTTAGATGCTTGCCAATATATTTCATTTACTCAGCTGGAAGTGGCTTCTTCTAGGGAGCTCTGCTGGATTCATCAGAAATCCCAACCATCTTGCAGCTTTCTGTCCAGAGCCTTCTTTGCAGCTCCTCATCATATGCTACGTCAGCTGATTTTGTCCTTTCCTCATTGTAAAGGTAACAGCCGCCAACTCCTTCCATCTCAGGTGATACTGCTGCATAGATGGTTGTAGAGGCTCCTTCTTCTGGAGTCTGCAGAACAAACAACAAAAAACAAATTCAGGAGAGGTACAAGACTTTTGTTTTGCCATAGGGTCTTACCAGTGACAATTAGTTTCCCTCGTTTTTCAACATAACCTCAAGCTGGTAATGATGAGAATGCCATCTATCAAACCAGCAGAGTACAGGTTCATTTTTGCCATAGCACTATTTTGTTATAGCTTAAATCCACAGAACAGGTGCATGAAAACTGGTCTATTTTTTCAAGACCTAGTCAGATGCAGCACACAAAATTACTGAGTTTTCACAGTTAGAGCGAATAAACCCAAAAGCAAACACAAATATTAAAATCCAAGTGCAATTACTCATTCTTTTCAAGGAAGAAAAGGTCTGTACTCTGCCTTAAGAAGATGAACACTGTGCTGTATGCACAATATGTTCACTACAACAGTATGACATGAGCAAAGTATGGTAAAAGCCACAATAGCAATTTAAGCTTCGCCAGTTCAATCCAAGCAGGCAGGTAAACCAGGGAATTACATTTTATACAGAGCATAATTAGAGTTCTGCAGTGTCATAAAGTAAAATAGTGAAAGATTTATGATGTCTGATATAGCATAAGTATTAAATGAACATTATCAAACAAATAGATGAGAGTGATAACTCCTTTCATCCCAAGGATATGTAAAACATTTCTTCCCATTCTGTGTTCAGAAGGATGATGTAGCTTATCAGTGAATTGATTTCAATGGCATTTATTTTCCTTCAGTGGAGAACATATTTACAACACATTTGATGTATTTTGTTTTTATAAATCATACAGTTATGATCAGTGTCTGCTAGATAATACGGTGTCATTTTACAATCCTTGCAATATCATTCCATGAGTCATTAATAGTACCAGTGCTGTTTGCTGCTTTGTCTGCTGCACCTGACAGGATGTCTTTACATGAAGAACTCACTTGATGAATGAGACAGTATTGAATAGGTTACTCAGTGACTAATTAAAAAAAAAAAAAAGATCATTTGAAGCTTTTTGTGACAAAGTTCAGATAATTTTAAGAGGAAACAACCCATCTGTTTTCTCACTGCACACTAAATAGAGCACAGTTTTTCAGTAATCGTTAGTTTATATGATGCATCTGGCATTTGGCCTCATTTACAGTTAAATCAGAGCTATGTCAAACAACACAGTAAGGCAAGGTTGCCCAAACAGAGACCTCCCTGGATGCCACTGGGGCACAGCACCCCCAGCACCTCTGAGGAAAACAAGTTCCCTGCATGAAGAGAGGTACATCATTACCCAAAATGTGAACTGCTGAAGAAGGAACTAACTCTGTTGAGGCACTTCCGTGCCCAGAGCCACACTCTGTTTCAATACACATGTCCCACGGGTTACATGCCAAGTCCTGCCCAAAGGTGTTTGAGCTGAAGGAAAAACTACTGATGCCAACAGGCTGCTAAGAAATATTAAACCACCATACGCTCCTTCAGTGGCCGTATAACAGACAGTTTAGTTTCTACTATCAATTATCACACAAACAGAGTATCTCCCATTTCAAATACCATCTAATGAAATAAAATGATGAATCATTCTGTGATTCTATGATCATCTATCCAGAGGACTGTTCTCTCAGCAAAATATCAGTCAGTATGTTACAAAAACAGTATGTTAGGTCCAGGTGACTTCTGAAGTATTTTTTTTTTTTTTAAGAACAATGATATATTGTCAAATTCCATCTAGAGAAACTGAACATTTACAAAGTGCTTCTTTATCTCAGTTTAGTACTCTGTTGCTACTACTTCACTCTTCTTTATTATATGGAAAATAGTGCTATGCACATCCAGCAGATTATTTAAACAACATAAAGTTATATGCATGCATACATCTTTTTAGGGTTAGGATGTCTCTAAAAAGTGGCTTCTGCTTGTTGACAAAAACATACACTGGCTACTATCATAATCAGTAACGGTGAGATATAAAATATCTTAATATTGTAAAGAAGAAGAGCAAAGGTGAATATAAGCATTCTTATTTTATTTCATTTATTCTAGATGACAGAAAAAACCCCAAAGTTTGTAATGTTCTGCTGTGCTTTAATTAAAAATCCAGTGACACAGATAAACCATTATTTCATGCAATGGTTCACTGGACATTATGTTCCTGACTTCAACAGCTCTCCAGCACAAACAAGTATAAATGTCAATGTCAATGACTTGCAAATTTTAATGACAGCAGCTCATAACCAAGATGCTTTAAAAAAAAATTGTGAATGTCTGTGGGCAGAATTCTGTGATTATGGCATTATAAGCAGAGTGTCATCTATATGTATCTTCCCATTGTGTCAGAAATACCATGTGCCCTTACTAATTCACTGGAAAGGGTCTCACAGGTTTTTCAAGACATATAAAGATTTTAATTTTCTTTGTATGTCAGGTGAGTTCCCCACCAAAAGGTTAAATAAAGATTATATGTGGATTGAAAGTCCGTCGTCGGTTTTGTTCATGCAGCTGTAGTAGATATTTACCAAACTATTTTGTACTGCAAATTCTTTCTTATTCTTCAATATAAAGAAAATACAGACGAGTCTCAGATGATGCTGGCTCCTCAGCACAAGTAAGACATAGAGCTGTTGGTGTGTGTCCAGAGGAGGGCCATGGAGATGATCGGAGGGATGGAGAAGCATTCCTGTGAAGACAGGCTGACGGACTTGGGCTTGTTCAGCTTGGAGAAGAGAAAGCTCCAAGTAGACCTAATTGCAGCCTTCCAGTACTTAAAGGTATCTTATAAACAAAACAGAGACCAACTTTTTATATGGGGAGATAGTGATAGGTAGGACAAGGGGTATCACTTTTAAACTAAAAGAGATTGGATTAGATTGGATATTAGGAGAAAAATTTTCACACATGGTATGGTGAGGCAGTGGCACAAGCTGTCCAGAGAAGCTGTGGTGCCCCATCCCTGGAGGCATTCAAGGCCAGGTTGGACAGACAACCTGAGCTGGTAGGGGGCAGCCCAACCCATGGCAGGGGACTCCCCTTCCAACCCAAGATATTTTAAGATTCTATGGAATATCAAATGTGCTTACATGGACACTGCAAACAGTCTTATAAGCATAGTGGTATCATCACCATCCATTAAGGTCAGCTTATGCAAGTTTTCACAAGATTTAATTTGTTTTTCATCCTGTGCACCATATCCATTATGCTGAGTATGAGGTCCAGTGCAAACTTTCAATTTACAGGGTATACAGGTACTGTTCTGGGAACCTTCTACCAGCTGTTGCTGACAGTAATTATCTAAACACATAGGGGAAAACATACTACAATATATCAAGTAATTAGTGCATACTAATTTAAGTTAGAGGAAAACAATATTTCCAGTACAAAGGGGAACATAATTGCATATGTATGATTAATTAATTGTCTTATCCCATTTTTGGAGTGCTCAATTAATGATGAAAAATTTAACGTTAACTTACTTGAAGACCTCTCTGCTGTTTTGGCATCCTTTTTATTTTAATAAAGGTAAAAAGGAAGTGGTAAAAAGGAATGGCCAGAAGTGCCCCAGACACTTTGCTGGGTGGATGACCTATCTGTTTTCAGAGGCTGGAAGGGTAACTTCACACTACCTATGTACAGCCAAGATTCTTTTCCAAAGTGTTAGATCTAGTGCACACCTACACGACAACAGCAACAAACAGAGACACACAGGTACATGCACAGGTCCTGCCTTTTTATGGGTTCCTGAGAAACTCATGGGAAGAAAGAAATGTGGAACAATGTACAGCTACTGGAGCATTTCATGTGTATCCAGACAGGGAGCAGAATTAGTTGTTCCAGCAGTGGAAGCACTACTCCTAGTTGCCAACTCTTCTGGGAACTTCATAGGTTGTATTTTATGTGATATCTCAGTAAAAGATGAACTATAAAGCTCTTGAAAAGAAAATGGAAACACAAGCAAGAGACTAGAAACACATCTAACCTATGCTTAGGTACCTTCTAGAACAGAGAACATCTGATGGAAGGCTAGAGAAATTGCCCGCTACTGGTTGAACACTATGACCTATGAAATCCAGGATGTTTTCTATGATGCCCTACACAGACAAGAAAGAGTTCCTATCTTTGTGACTATGAAGTATTACTAAAATTTTAATTTTAAAATTACTAAAATCCTTTACTTTTCTCAAAGTTGCTCGTTCTGGTGATGTTTTTGCAATGTTGGCATTTTGCTGACTTGCCTCTGCACTGAAAAGCTGAACATACACCTCATCAGATGGATCATCTGGGATCACGGAGCACTACTACCAATACACATAGAGGGGCTTATCAACAGGAAGGAGAACATGAAATTACTGCTACATAGCTTAAAAAAGTCATTTACCTACTTGCTGGCAGTTAATGGTGGGGTGAGATCCACTCATCTTTAACGCATCATTTGACTCTCAAGAATTAAGGCAAAGCACAACATGGAATAGTTAGAAAACATTCAAAAATGGGAAAGCTGGGATAGTGTTCCCATGAATATTAAGGCAAACTGGAAAAAAACAAAAACAAAGAAACAGTGAAAAACAAATTTTGTTCCAGGTAGCACTGATTACCAGGATCTGTGAATTAGCCAATCAGTGCAAGAAGAGATTACTTAAGGATGCAAGACTGGGGGGTGAAATAACAAAAGTTGCTCTAATGTCACAGGGTATGGACTAAGCACTCTTAACACACTTCTTGTAACTTTGGCAGTGCCTAAATCTCCTAAAGCAATACCTGCTTTGGAAATTAAAGCAAAAACTAATCAGCTAAAATGTATCATCTGAAACATGGAGTACTGAAAACAAAGAGTAGAATGGAAACCATTACAAGGGTGCAAGGTGTGCTCAGCAATCTTTGGTAAATAATGTGTAACAGCTGGATGTAGGTCCTGTGGCCAGGATCAACTGTCAGATCTCCAGGAGGTCAACGCCACCAAAAGTCTGCAGCACAGCTTTTGAGAGCTCTCTGCTGTCACTAAATGTCCTGGTTGCCATCTGTGTTCTGTCTTTCTTCCTATTCTTTCCTACATAGCTCACTATTATTCCATTTCTATCTGATTTCTGCCTTGATTATAGACCCACAAGAGACAAAGACGTTTTATAGAATATATGGCTCTCCCTGGAGAGTCTGCCAGCACCATCAAATTAATTTCTCCCCGGACCATAACTTGCAAATTCATGCCATAATAAAACTCTCTAGATTTCATCTTTAAAAAAGACAGCAACTACAAACAGAAATGGCAAGGGTAAAACGTAAAGCCTTTCTCCTGTCAGTGCTGTGGCTATATAGTAATCATTTTGAAACATGGATATTAATATATAACAGAAAGTGAAACACTGATGAATTTAGAACACAAAGCAGTTTTCAAACAAACAACAACAACAAAAAAGCTGAAGGAAAGGAGCTTTTTATAATATAAATAATTCATACATTTTCTGGGAAAGAGAGAAGCTTTTCTCTGAGCACCCTAGTATGAGCTGCTATAAAGAAAAGAAGCAGAGATGCCTGGCAAATAGACGCAAGAGTATCAAATCCTGAATCTCTCATTTTCTTCCTACTGAACCCAATTTTCCTGGAAAGATATTTCCAAAAAATCCAGATACATTGAGGGACTCAGAAGGCCCTCCTGTTCTTCGCATCAGACCCAAGGTAGGTGGCTGAGAGGCCAAGAGACGACGTAGCCCATGGAAGAAAGAAACCCTCTTGGTTGGACTGGGGTCACACTGCTGGGGTCAGCCTTTGGACCCAAGAAACAGGCAGGGATGCAGGCTTGAATGCTCGATTTCCAGTGAATCTTTTGATGGTGTCATCGGTGGAAGGTCTCACTTTGTTTTTGTATCAGGGCAATGCTTTCCGAGAAATCTGCTTTGCTGGAAGATTGCCAAGCAGCTCGGCTCTGAAGCCCTGGGATGGCTCTTCTGTCAGAGACTCAAAGCACGAGCAAAGGTTTACTGAGGACAACAGCAGCTGCAGCCCTGAGCCCGCCTCTTCCAATGCAGCTGCTTCAGACTGAGCAGGACCTCGCGTGTCACCTCAAGTAGCATCAGATGCTTATGCTATAAGGCAGTATAACAAAGCCCTTGTTGGCTGGCCAGCTTTCTGTGCTCTACTGAAAGAAATCTACACTGGCTGAAAATATCAGCTTCAACACCAAATTCACTTGCAGATGCCTAAATGAAGAAAAATAAATTTAGAGGTCTTAATTTCAAATGGAATCTCTCTAACCTACAAGTGCAACATTGCCCCAGTGATTCTGAGTGAGCGTTTTTTGATTTACACCTTGCGTTTTCTAAGCCACTGGAATGAAGAACTAGAAGAACAATGTTTAATTTTAAGCAGTTTTCAAGCCAGAAGCAAGAACTCAACTTTACATAACTGCAGGGAGTTGAAATTTCAGGTCAAAGTCATTAATCATAACTGAATCCTTTGTTCACTTTGTCAAGTGCACTGAGGAAGCTTACTTCACCAGCATGTTGATTTCTAAGCTCATTTTGCAACAGACAGCAAGGTCTTCAAAGTCAGAAATGAGATAGCGCCAAAGCCACTCAAGTTACATTACACTTGTTACTTTCCTGAGCTCAGTAATAGCAAGCAAAGTTTGACAAATAGGACCCTGTTGCCCCAGGCACTGTATGAGTATCCAGCAGAGACAGCCACTTGCTGGAAAGAAGTCAGGCAACAGCAGGAGGAAAGAGCCAGGAGACTTCACAAAATGCTGAAGATGCTTCTGGGGGTGTGGCACTCCATCTGGAATTACCTACTGATGAGGATGGGCTTAAATCACTCTGAATTATCCTGGGTACGTTTACATCATCTGACATTTTCTGCAATATCCCTGTGAACAGACAGCCAGAGTGATCTACTGGTCAGGACAAATCTTAATCTAGACTGGAGACGGTTTCTTTGTTTACCACCAGTTCTACGGCCATTACAGTATCATGTGAGCAATTCAATATAATCTTCTTCATTCCTAAATGCAGACTGATTTATCATTAACTAAGAATGCTTCATTACAGCTTAGTATTCATGCTAGGAAAAAAGCTAAGGAACCATCTTGTTATTTTTTATTAGCTATGCAAGGCTTTAGCTCTGCTGGGTTTTGAACTATTACTATCTGAGAAATATAAATTAGAATGTAAGACTACTCCTCCCTCCAACAACTCTCTTACAGAAGCAAGCTCTTTGATAGGTAGTGGCCTCATTTAATAACATGCAACCAATTTCTTTTAGTTGGAAACACAATTTAAATATGAATCAAGATGTAAATATATCAAAATTAAAGAGGACGTACAACAACAAACAACCATGAAGGCTGTAGAGCTTTCTTTCCCTAATGCATTATTTCATACCAGCACACGGGTCATCTTCAGTTTGCTGAATTCTTACAAAAGAGGACAGCTTTTGGGGAACATAGAAAAGCACACAAAAGTGTTTGCTTATATTTGAAATGGCAGCTGCCTTTTTAATCAGATGTTGGCAGTGGAAGACACAACTTCAGATGCTGAAGATGATGGTCCTGGGAGCGTATACTTTTGAAAAACTTATTTTCATACCCAAATGCTAATGCAAAGTAAGTGTCTTGGATTTTGCTGAAAACAAATCTTTTAAGCACTGGAATAGGCTCCCCATGGAGGTGGTTGAGTCACCATCCCTGAATGTGTTTAAGAACTGTTTGGATGTGGTGCTCAGGGACATGATTTAGCAGCGGGTTGTTAGAGTTAGGGTAGTATGGTTAGCTTGCAGTTGGAATTGATGATCTTTAAGGTCTTTTCCAACCCGAGCAATTCTATGATTATATGATTCTACACATGGCTATTTCTGACATGTAGGCCCCTACCTTCACCTTAAATCTTTCACCTTCTGTTTAATTTTTGACGAGTCACTCTGCCCTTCTATGAAAATGGAAGCTGACACTTTTATCATCGACTTCACAAGTTTTGTTTTTGTTTTTTTTTAATCAGGATTGCTAATTTTTTTTTTTTTTTACTGCTTATGAGCACTCTGGACAGAAGTGGATGGAACTCCGGAATCTTTAAAAGAACCACAACACAGAAATTCTTTACAAGCTGTGATGAGATCAAAAAGCTTAAGACTGTACAAAGCACAGATGGAATGAGATAAACCCAAATTAAACAGACTAATGTCTGTTTCACAGGCTCTGGTCTCTAGAAGGGGTACAGAACAGTCCTGTGCCCAGTGCAGTTATAGAAGTCAAGTATTTCCCAGGGCTCCTGCTGGCACTGAGGTTGTGGTGAGAAGGTGCAAATTCCTTCCTGGATAAGCACAACAGGGAATATTTCTCCACATGTCCTGTCCTCGTCCTGGATCGCAGCCATCACTTCCCTTCTGCTTTTACTGATTCCTTTCTGCAGGACTGATGTGAGATATTCCTGCAAGAGCCTGTTCTGGCTGAAGGAAAAAGTTTCAAGCAGATATCCAAATGCCATTTAGAATCACAGAATCACCAAGGCTGGAAAAGACCTCTGAGATCATCCAGTCCAACCATCCACCTATCACTAATATTTCCCATGATAGCATGTCTCTCAATACAAGATCTACACATTTCTTGAAATGTTTTTTTTAGCACTGTTGATGCTCCAACTGGTCTGAGTTTCAATTTTACAATATTTCTTAAGTTAGGAAATAGAATAGAAAGGGAAGAAACCGAAACTGGAAGACAAACAAAGGTGGGGAAGAAAGGGATTTTGTTCTGCAAACAAATGTTTCCTATAATTCCAGTTGCTGTCAACTTCAGCATTTAATCTGGAACAATAAACTGAAAAAATATAATCAAGGGAGTTATTTGTTACAAAGAAGGAAAACAGGAAGAGTTGACTTATCTTCTACAGAAATGTTACAATATAAATAAGAGAGAGTGGCTCATATTTTCTTTCTGACACAAACAGTAAACAGAATCAATAAATAATTACAGATTATACATCCTGTGTTTTGATGAAAAATATGAACCCAGTAAGTTCAAGATATTCCTGTTTAAGTAATAAGACCCTTTAAAAAATGACAGTTATCTTCATTTTAATTGCACTCATCTTTCACCTGATAGAGCTTGTAAAATAAAGAATTACTCATCTCATAAACAAAACTAGCATTTCCTATTTTCTATCAGAACAGAATGCGTGAAATCACAGATATATTCTGAGGCCATACAATTATGGAGATGTCTACACAGCTCATCCTCCTTTTGGTTACCCAAGAGAAGTACTAAATTTAAAGGCGAAAACTATATTCAGTTGCAAATCAGCATAACATAAAGAGTCATAAAGCAGGAGTCAACCTGCTTTCAACAAACTAAAAAAGCAAACGCAAAGGAAGACTGAATTTGATTATTCAAATCAAGCCTCTTGGTGTGTGTGAGTGAAGGTGGATGTAAGCTCTGCAACATAAGTGGCTTTGTTTAAATCAGTCCACCCGAGGCTCTTTATTGTGCACTAAGGAACCTGCCAATGGTTGGAAACGTGAAGTGCCCAAAAACTGTGTATAACTTCAGACATGCAAATAGTGCTATTGATTTCAGTGAGATTAGTCATGTTTCTAAAATTACGTCAAACCAGATTTGAGGCATCTCATCTTTTACTGTAGAGCTAAATGGAGAAAATACGCAAATTCTCAGTTACCTAAGGTCTGAAATGGAATCAGAAAGCTTCTATCTTGAACACAGTTCCTTGTGAGCTTGAATCCATCACATTTAATTGGCTAAACAATCTGAAAGAAGGGAAAATTGTTGTATCATAGAGGAAGATGTTAGCCTTGGGAGCCTTTGTATAAATTTACAAATTGGAAAAAAGTGGAAAAAAAGCAGTTCTTGCCAATGGAATAAATAAAGGGAAGCAAGGAAGTGGGATGTCCTGAAGGCTGCTTATTACTAACAAGTAGGAAGACTCAGACTTTTACTATCCAGTAAGGTTGTTCATTTTAATATCCAGATTTATTTCTAAGATGTTTGGTAAATCACTGTTAAAGTAGCACATGGAGCCATTACTTTATGAAAAGCCTGGGGTTTTGGTACTGGACTGACTAAAGGCAGAGGCAGCTTATGGCCTGAGATACCGTGCAAAATAACCCAGAGACTTTTACGTTTGTGGAATTATCAATAGCCAGAGTAACGTGGTGAGAATTAACCTTTTTGTTTTAGTAAGAGCTCCAGGAGAGTTTCTATTGTGCTTTTATTTACAGGTCTTACAACGAGGTGAGAGCAGTTGTTTAGAGTGGGAAACAAATACTGCCAGGTTCTCTGGTTCAATAAATACACTCTACAGACTCATCTGGTGTTGAAGTAATTTCTTTGTTTAGGGAGCTCATACTGAATTCTTTGGTAACGTCTTTTAGCTGCACGTGCAAGTTTGCCCTGTGATTCCAATCGAAGAGCTGTCCCTGCCCGTGCTCGGTGATGCGCTGCAAACGGCAATGTTGCAGATTATGAAACTTGTTTTCTGGGAAAATTTCCAGTGGAATTAATGCAGAAACCTGCTGGGGTTTACTCGCTGCTTTTAACTCCCTGAAATAAAGGCTGTGGTCTGAGCAGAGACTTGGCTGCCAGCACAGACTGACAGAGCTGGGCAGCCCTGCCCCAGTCCTCTTGCACTTCCCGCGGCTCGCTTAAAATTCTGCTCTTCCCCTGCAAGTCTGCACAGCTCTGAAGCTGTCTATTGTTATTAAATACGTGCTCTGCTGTGGAATCGAGTTGTTCCAGCCGAGACTAGGGCTCTGATTCCCGGGTGGTATGCAAAACACATCTGCAGTCTAAACTTCCACCCATTTCTCCACCAGCCCTTCCACCATGCCCTGCGAAGGCCTGGCCGCTCCAGCCACAGCACGACGCATCCAAGGCTGCAGGGCTGGTGGCAGTGTGTGGTGGCAGTGTGTGGGGACCACCTGCACATACCAGCATCTCTCTGAGTTGCTGCCCTTCCTGAGGTGTGAGAGGCCCAGCCTGCCTTGCTCTTCCAGCTGACTGTGGGCTGCTGTGACTGCTGCTCAGTCCCCGAGCTTGGTAACAGAGCCACGATGGAGGAACAACAGTTTTCCAGGCAACAAGGATACTTTTTATATAAAAATAATCTCAACTCTTAAAAATAACCTAAACACTTGGTCTTCAGCAATTGTACAAACTCCTTAGTGGCCAAAACATAACTGACCTTTACTTTCAAATCCATGCTCAATAAAAGAGGATTACAGTTGTTTGTGAACTTTGCAAAGTCTGTACCATGGCTGGGGGCAGGGGAAAACTTAATTTATATTTGTCTAATCCCTAATAGCTGCTGACAGCCTGTGCGAAACAAATAGTTTTAATTATTTTCTCCTTGCTGAATCTCAGGACTCTTCATTTAACCAAAAAAATAAAATGGCATATTAACCACCAATAAGATTAAAAGGAGAGTCATATAGTAGGAAAAACAGGAAATTGCAGTAACACCAAACAGTGACAAATATGTCCACTTCATTGCAGCACTGTCCTCAAAGAGCAGAATGTTTATAACCTCCCCATCAAAACAAATAAGGAAAAACAAAACACCATCAACAAAAAAACCACCCTTAATGACTTTTGTGTTTATTCTGGGATCTATTCCTACTGAAAATGTCAATGTGGTCTGTGCAATAACTGTTAAATAAAAAATAATAAAGATCCCTTTCAGTTATTAATGAGCAATGTATGAAGCTTATGCAGTGGTATAAAATAAGCGTTACTTATTTTTATTGTATCCACTGACGCTTGAAAATGACCACAGAGCTAATCGATAGGTAGTGGCTGTCTCTGAAAAGTCACGCTCTGTTTTGAGGGAAAAATGACTCCAATTCACAAATAATTATTGACACCCCAGAAGGTGTCAATAGGAAGAAGTTTTTCACAGAGAGGGTAGTAATGCACTGGAACAGGCTGCCCAAGGAGGCTGTGGATGCCCCATCCCTGGAGGCATTGAAGGCCAGGCTGGATGTGGCTCTGGGCAGCCTGGTCTGGTGGTTGGTGACCCTGTACATAGCAGGGGGTTGGAAACTCAGTGATCATTGTGGTCCTTTTCAACCCAGGCCATTCTATGATTTTATGACCATGCAGCACATGAATCGATGCCCACAAGAAAACTTCACCTTATTCAATGTTAATTAAAACAGTAACATTTGCTTTTGTTCCTTTGTCCCAGCATATCTTTTCACGCCCCTCTATGAATGTACTAAGGGCTCGCTCTTTCTTACCTAAGAGATTTGCCAGCCACAACATGTTTAATTCCTTACCTCTTGCTGGCCTGCAATATCCCTCCAGGTCTTCAGAGTGAAGTCCCCTGGTTCCATTTTCAGTAAATACTGGGGTGCTGCTCAGTTCATAAGGGACAGCATTTTGCACTTGCTCCTTCGACACAGAAAAGAGCACTAGGACTCACAGGGAAAGGGAGAAGACAGCTTCCCAGTGTTCTCAGTCTCCTACTTTTTGGGTCAAGGGTGGCTGGTTTATAGACTCACATGATATACCTTTAGTTTTAACTGTGAATTAGTTTGCTCCCTCCAGAACAAGTGTCTACTCTTTATTTAGAAAATGAACAGCTCCACACTTGCCATTAGAGCTGCTCCAACATCTGACAGCAGTTAAAGCAGTGTCTTATTTGAGGGAGACTTTCAAAGGAACACAGCCAGCTGCAACTAGAAAGCACCAGGCTTGGGCAGTCTACTAACACTTCTGCAGGAGAAAATGTCAATATTTTTTAATCACTAATGTAAATAAAATGGAGAAAAATAGTTTTGGGTTTTTTTTTGTTTTTTTTTTTTTCTTTTTCCAAAATTGCTCAATTTCTTCTTCTAATCCAAATTAATACTATGAAAAACTTGCAAATATCTGCAGATGGCCACAGCGGAAAAAACCACAACCTGTAAAACCAACCAAACAAAGAATTCAATCTATAACCACTGTAAGAAAATAGTGCTGAGGAACACATTCTTACAGAAAATGTTTCTCTAAGCAAAAATAGATTGCTAGCCTTCGTATGCACTTTACCTCCTTCTCTGAACATGCTTTTCCTTTCAAGAAAGCTCACTCAGTTTGTTATTACTTTTATTCAGGTGAATATGAGAAATTACAAAAAGGAGGCTGAATACTTTCTCAACACTCAACTCAGCTGCAAGTAATGCAGAGCTTCTCTCACTCGCAGAGTTCACTACTGTGTAGAAAAGGAAATAAAATCTAAAAACACTTCTCTGTCCCGCTGTAACTGCCTCTCTAAAATACATCCTGATGTAATTACTTAAAAACTACAAAGAGAGACGGAAGCTCAATGAAATGGAAATGAGAATATAACCCAGACTATATATATATATATATGTATAAAATATATATGTTTATGTATACATAAACTTTAAAAACGTACTTATGGTGCGAGGAGCAGAAAATCTGCTATCCCAAAGCTTACGAACAGAGAGCACTGCAGTGCCCACCCCCAGGTTACAATTTTAATTTTAAGAAAAGGTTACAGCCATCGATCATGTTCCACGTGTTGTCAGAAACCCCAGCCTTGCCTATTTTATCACTAAGAAGCCGCACTGAAGAGGTTCTTCAAGTGCTTGCAATGGAGGCTAACTGATTGCTCACCAGCTGCACCCCAGCTCTGTCCTTTCTTCCAATTCAAAAGTGTATTAACAGCGGATAATTGCAGGGGCTCTCATCCATAATATACACTGACAACAATAAATTGCAGATCATATGCAGTGGATAAAATGCAGTATTAAAAATATTCTGTGTTTTGTATTTTATGCAAGAAATTAATCTATATTTTCTTATAATTACTAGGTATTGCAGGCAGTTGACATGGTTGAAATTAAGAGTGAAAGAATATTATTTAAAACTACATGATAATATCTGTATAACTTGCAAAGTTACGATGTTACATTTTTGTTTAGTACACAATTTAAAAATAATAATTTATTAATATACTTTTGTAAATGATAAGGTTCTATATTTGAAGGCAACTGATATTTTAACAAAGCAATTATCTGGTCTCCAAAGATTTTAGCAAAGAGACTCCAAAAGTGAAAGCTATGCCAGGCTCTCACAATTTTGGTATATTTGTTTTTCTGCAATGAAGGCAGTATGTAACTGCAGTAAGAAAATACTTGCAAAAACCTGTTAATATCCACCATCAGATGTTTTACAGAAATAGGTACTGGTAATGAAATAAGGAAAAAAACCCAAAAAGTTCATATGCGCTTGCTTTACAGAAATACCTTTCACCTATCACACATAAAAATAAGGAGTTTTTAATGCAAGAAAGACATTTGCATAAGGAAGTGCCTCTTGATAGAAATGATCCAGGAATGAGGTGTTCTTTACCAGAGAAACTATGCACTGTTTGCTAATCCTTGAAGTGGCAAAAAACCATAATCGCAATGGCATGATTCACTGGCAGACATTTCCATCATAAACATAAAAGAAACCCTGCAGGCTGCTGACAGCAATGAAAAGTGAAAGAGAGATTACTGAAACATAGCTAAATTTAGGATAGTTTAAGAGACCTATGTTTCAGTTCACCACACCATTTATTTCTTGACAGTTCCGATTTTTTTGTATAATCCAAAAGATTTATTTTTAAAGCTAGGCATCCAGATCAGAAGGCAAAGGTTTAACTCAGTAATTTGGAGCATTAACAAGTTTTAGCTCTCATAATGCATCCATGATCAGCAGTTTGCAGCTGGACTGTTGATGTCATTTGAAGAAATGGGCTCCAGCCCTGAGCCCAGCTTTCCCTGTCTAAACTAGCATATCAGTGTTTTAAAAGTCAATGAAAACTAAAAACAAGTCAGCTCCTTTTTTTCCAAATTTTTAAATGCACAGTCTAACTTTTCCATGAGAAAAACTATGGCAAGTAGTAGAGAAAACACCAGTGCATGTGAGGCAGATTTGCCATTACCAAAAAGGGACGTAATAATTCCTCTTTCTTCCCCTCCAACAAAATCCCAAGCAAAGCTCTCTGCTTGGGCTGTTTTATGAATGCAACTCCTTGGCATGAAAACCCTGCTGCCTATTGCCAGCTGGAGCTCCTCACCTGACTTCCAGCTGGGATACAAGCCATCCCAAAGTTCTTTATCTCTCAGGGTCTTTAGGTGCAGACCACACAACCAGGAAGGCACAAGGCGATGGCCTTGATCAGCTGGCAAAAACACAGGGAAGCCATGGCCTCTCCAGAAATGTAACCCATTACCTGCTGCCACCCCAGCAGAGATTAACACAGTAACTATGCCAACTATCTCTACTGTTCTGTTTTCACTTTGGATAGGCTAATTTATTTTTTAACAGTACACACTACTTTCTTGACCAGAACAATAAAGAACTACCCCTCAGGGAGAGCATGGGACAGATTGCAAATCACATGTGCTGGTGCAGCTTCTGAGCACTGGAGGTGCTTTGCATGCAGTTCTCCTGGCTCCTCTGAGTAAACTGCTGTGTAGTGACCTGGACATGACAAATCCAGTTACCTTGGTGCAAACACATTTTATATTTTATCCCTTTTTCAACAAGCTGGAAATAGATGACTCACCAGCAATCTGTCTTTGACCCAGTGCTGTGCAGAGTGGGTGGCAACTCTGATAGGAGAAGTTCTCCTGTCAGAAGTTCTACAGACAAGGCACTAAGTGTTGAATGCACATAAAATAGTATTAACAGAGCAACAGCATTTATAAAAACAAAAAGACCATGTAAAACTCTCTGCTTTCTGACTTCCAGATATACTTTCTGAATGGATTTCAAGCAATATCAGCTGAATCTAGCAGTATCAACATTTGAAGTACTTACTGCCTCTACAGACCTGCAGGCCCTCTAAAGGGATTAGGGTTCAGTGAATCTGTGCCAGCCTTAATCCACTTCTCTATATAATAGGCAGATAAAACAGGACACACATGCCACAAGCCCAAACCAAGCAAGAAATATAAAAGGCCAGCCCGAGATCAAGGAGAATCCCTAAGGAGCAGGAATGTACATTTGAAATACTTCACTAGGACAGTCCTCCATAAAGAGGATGTAAAGCTTGATCAGATAATCTCTGCTACAAGAACACACAACAAGAATGAGACCTGCATGCTTTTAGGTTTGGGCATCATTTACTTGTTTAGTGGTTCACTTGTGCAAAGCCACTGATGAAGTTTTCCCCCTCTACTCAGCTCTTGTGAGGCCCCATCTGGAGTACTGCATCCAGTCCTGGGGCCTCCACTAAAGGAAGGACGTGGAGCTCTTGGAGTGGGTCCAGAGGAGGGCCACTAAGATGATCCAAGGGCTGGAGCACCTCTCCTGTGAGGAAAGGTTGAGGGAACTGGGATTGTTTAGCTTGGAGAAGAGAAGGCTCTAGGACATCTCATTGTGACCTTCCAGTACTTGAAGTGAGCATATAAATAGGAGCGGGAATGGCTGTTTACAAGGATGGATAGTGATAAGACAAGGGAAAATGGTCCTAAACTGAGACAGGTAAGATGTGGGTCAGATATCAGGAGGAAGTTTTTCACACAGAGGGTGGTGACACACTGGAACAGGTTGCCCAAGGAGGCTGTGGATGCCCCATCCCTGGAGGCATTGAAGGCCAGGCTGGATGTGGCTCTGGGCAGCCTGGTCTGGTGGTTGGTGACCCTGCATACAGCAGGGGGATTGAAACCAGGTGACCATTGTGGTCCTTTTCAACCCAGGCCATTCTATGATTCTATGATTCTATGAAGTACCAAAATTGTCCTGGAAGTCATCGACTTACATGCAAAGGAAAATGGGGATTATTTCACATCGGGTTTTTTTTCACTTTTCATGACTCATGAGAGTGGAGACAACTGACCTCCCCTCTGAGAAATGAACAAGTTAAATTCATAGGTTCGGTAGTCATAAAATTACCCTTTGCACCTGGGTGATGCACAACCTTGACAAAAAAAATAAACGTGCTGCCCCATGGTGCCTTTTTTATGTTCATTCTTAGACCAACTCCACTTGTCAGAATGTTCGTAGTATCTAATTTTGTTTTCAACACTGAGCTCCAAAAACAATGGCACAGCTTTTCTCTGTCTACATTTTTAATCATCTCAGGATAGTCTGAGACAAGTGGCAGACGTTTTGCAAGACTGCATTTTGCATCTCAAGAGCTTGGCAGGAAAAACTATTGAATAAGTCAGTCAGTGCTGCTCTCCATTCCCAGGATACATGCAGCCTCAGCATGCTGCTGCTGGCTGCAGGAATACAGTTTTCTCAGTTTTACCCATTAAAATCCCCAACATCCCAAATATTTAACTGAGAACATAATCAGAATAAAATGAGTCACATGAACTGTATCTTGCAGTATGTCAGGGCTCTTTCTAAAAAAGCAAACACAAATGTTTAGAGATGGCAATTACAATTGCTGTCTTTACAAAATCTTTATTAAAGCCAGAGTTATTTAAGTGACCTTTGAATTGAAACTTCAAAATTCGAAATTGGGTGCCGGATGATCTGCTTATTGAAAAATACAAAAAACACTATTTCCAGTTATTTTTCAAATGGTTGATGCTGTTTGCTTTTCATGGTTCTCTCTCTTAAGTCTCTTATTATGCATATGAAACTATTATAAATGGATATAGAAAACATATAACTGCCTATTTAAATGCCCATTATGTATGTGATAGTGGAAGCACAAGATGGATCATAAACATATATGAGAAATACATTTCATAAGCAACTGGGATTACCTCATCTATGGCTGCCTATGAATACATTTATCATTTGTTTGGTAAATTGTCTAATATTCTGAACACCTAGATGTTGCCATTTGAAGAACCAACGTGCCTACAAATTACTTCTTCTCTGAATATGTGAACATGCATTTCTAGTTCCTACTGTCTTCTGTGCACAGCCAAACACGCGCTGTCTTCAGTCCTTTAAAAGCACCTCTAGTTTTTAAAGTATGACAGATTTAATATCCTGTATTTTGGGATAGGATTCATCTAAATTAAATCAATGACTTGCAATGATGTTATACAGCAGAGATGTCTACAGCTGAGCTAGTCACCAAGGGGCCCCTTTGTAGCTCACAGGGATAAACAAGCACTCAAAAGACTTGACTCATCTGTCCAACTGTGGGGTACCCTTTATCTAAAGGATAAAACAGATCTAATATTAGAAATGATTCCACTAATGTATGGAGATCACTGGGTGAAGAGCCCTGATGATGTGGGCATTCATGTTGCAGCCATTCATGAACTCCAGGCTCTGTCAGAGGTGGCTTCCAAGCCGCCTTAATCCATGGGAAAAGGCTATGTCTGCAGCTTCTTGGCAGAACTCTGCACATTCTGACAATTTTTGAAAGCTCAGGATAAGCACTAGAAACTGTGTCTGTGTTGTTCATAGAAGTTTCCTTACTTCACACTGAAAGATTGTATCAGTCTCCTTAGATTACTGATTAATTAAGGAATGCCACGTTTGGAGAGTGGGAGAAGAGTGGCTGTAAAACACCAATCTTCAAAACACTCCCAAGATTCTTTCTTTTGTAGTAAGAGGGGCTGAAGGTGATAGGGCTCTGCAATATAAATTTTTATCAGAATTTTTTTTTTAATGAATCCATTACTCACAAACAGTAACAAAACAGCAAGAAATTCAGGTGGGTCACCCCCAGGTAGATACTAACTGATCTGTAATGAATGAACACCTGGTGGTAAGCTCTGTGTGTATCAGTGCGAATACGCACTCCCACAATATCTTCCTCTCCATCTCCTTGTTTTACTGATCTATTATTTCCAAACTTCTGCTCACTTGCACCATCAGTGGCAGCATTTTCCATGGCTAAGCCAGTGGTCCCTCTCCTTAACTCAGTGTTATGGCTCTTTGATGTGGAAGAGGCAAACTGCCTGTAACTCCTGTTACTATCCCTGCAGCATGGCTCACGTCAATGGGCCCTGGGGTGTTCACCTCTCTTTTGCTCCCTCTCCCTCAGAAAGGTAATTCAGAGTTGCTTGTATGAGAAAGGCTAGCATCTAGCCTGCATTCTGCTGCTCAAGTTTCAAACACCATTCTGTCATCTGGCAGAAGGAAAAATGCAATTTTAATTATGTTGTGATGGAGCTGGAACTTCCCCAGGTGCGTAAAGGAGAATTAGAGAAGTGAGAGACTGCGCATGGTGAGATTTATGGGGTGAACAACCCCTAATTATAGATATTATGAATTGAAAACTGAAAGGCTAATAGTCTAGTTGAAATTTTAAGAATTCCCCAATCTTTCAACCTCTTTTTGAGGCCTCTACATTAGAAGTACTAAAGTACACTAGAAGTACTCTAAATTAGAAATGATTTTCTCCCTCTGACCTGATAGGAATCCATACCAAGTTCCTGATACATATTTGGTACACAGCAAATTATCCTTTTCTTTATTTTTGTTCCATTTTTATCAATACATTTGAGTATAGATTACCATATACACTTATTAGCTACATAGAAGGGAAAGTAGTATAAGAAGTGTTAGCAAGAAATAAACTGAAAATAGAAAATGTCCTCCCTAGCTAACTCTGTGGGTTCTGAATATGAAAATACTCAGAGCAGACACATCCACCCTGTGGCCCATTGGCCACAAGTAGTCTGGCCTAGCTCTCACTGTGGCTTGCATCACCTGCTGCTGTGCCACCATGGCAGCAGCTCTTCCCTGTCACTCAACACCAACAGAACATGGGTCAGCTATTAACCCAATCTGGACTGAAACCAGGGCATGGGGTGCAGTGCAGTGCCAGCTCAAATGATGGCAAATGTTACACATTTTGATACACTGGTAAAACACAGCCCTGTGAGCAGAGAATCATTGAATCGTTGAATGATTTGGGCTGGAAGGGACCTCAAGGATCATTAAGCTCCAAACCTCCTGCCACCAACCTCCACATTTAATGCTAGACCAGGTTGCCCAGGGCCCCATCCAATCTGGCCTTGAACATCTCCAGGGATGGGGCATCCACAACCTCTCTGGGCAGCCTGTTCCAGCACCTCGTCACTCCGTGAAGAACTTCCCCCTGACATCCAATCTAAATCTTCCCTCCTTCAACTTAAAACCACTTCCCCTTGTCCTGCCATTATCTACCCTTGTAAACAGTTGACTCTCCTCCTAAAGAATATGCAGCTGTGCTTTTCGTTTTGATAAAGGAATTTGAGAGGAGATTTCAGGATTGCTGAAAAAATCATGATTTTTTTTTGGTATATTTGTGACTCCATTTTCAGTCAACATAAATGCATTACCTATAAATTTTAAAATGGAATGTACAGAATTTCAATCAAATATTTGATTGTATTTCTTTACTGGATACTTTACTTTATAAGCCACCAGAAAGAAATACCTCTTACTTCACATTCATGTCTCAATCATGTCATCACTTTTTTGGTAGCACGTATGTTTGCGAAGAGTTATTTTCAAACATGAAGCACAGGAAAAGTAAAATTTCATCAAAAATCTCCAACAAACACCTTGAGACCTCACTAAGAATTGTGACCACTGCCATTGAACAAGGGTGATGTGTTAGTTTCATGAAAACAAGGTCAAATATCTCACAAAATTTACGATTTTGTTGTTGTTTTGTCTGTTTTAATAAAAACCATTAAAAAATATTTTTTTTTATTACTTACATACATTAACTGTATTATATAATTTATAAGTGCTGCTCCAAAAATAATGCCTCCTGTTGTATTACATTGGCCCTCAACATCAGAGGTGGATCTTGGTGGTATGGCAGTAGAGACTGAACCTTTCCACCAATATTCTATTACATGTCATTGCTGTGTGACAGATGGCAGCAGAGGGGCAGTCTGACACAACGGCATCTGACATGAAAGTGCAGATGAAGCAAAGGTGTGGAATTGCATTCCTGTATGCAGAAAATATGACACCCATTGACATTCATAGATGCTTGCTTAATGTTTCTGTTGTCCAAGCAGTGTACGTGAGTACAGTGAGGCAGTGGGTGGTGCATTTCATCAATAGTGACAGCAGGTCATCTCCACTGGAGCAGATTGTTACAAGAGCAGCATACAGGCTCTTGTTCATCACTGGTGAAAATGAATAACTAATGGCAGCGACTGTGTTGCCAAAAAGTGCTTTCTGGCTGAGACCTTGCTCTATTAAACAGTGTTATTGTGCTCTTTTCATCTGTTGTACTTTCCCTGGAAATAATTTGGAGACATTACTTTTGGAGCAACCTTCACAGGTATGGCCCTTGACAACCTTTTCACTCACTGTGGCCCAGGCAAGCTTAAGGGCTGGACATCTGCTGACGCACTAACACTGGGTGGGCTCACTTTTTTTTTCATGAATTAACTGCTTACTTACTGCTTTTCTATTGCAGCAATCAAGAAAGTATTTTTTAAACTCCTGGACACAAACTGAATTATTTTCAGACAGAATGAAAAAATCTGCCTGAGTTGTCAAGATAAATCAGCAGTCCTTCACCATGCAGGAGACAGGAATAAACACTTGCTCACTCAATATAAACATCCTTTTTCAGTGTACTTCTCACCTGTTGGTGAAATCTGTTATAAAATTTTATTTATTTCACTCCAATTCTACATAGGCAAATCTAGATTTTTACACACTGTATGGTGTAGGTTTACCCTGTGTTTCTTTATACCATTTCGCAAATTAAGTCAGTCCTTCAGGCAGGATTAACTGTGGAAATAATTTTCTTGTCCTGTGAACATTTGAAAGATGGAAGATAAGTCTTCCAAATTCTCACTGTTAGGGAAAAAAAATCAAAAAGGATTACTTTCTCTTTTTAACTAAATGACTAAAACTGTGGGAGAGGGCATGAGATGGATCTCTGTGCTTACTGCTTCACTTTTAGCATGCTCCATAGCCCTGTTTCAGCCTGTTCTAACCAGCTTCCTCCAAAAGGAAGCTGGGTGTGGTTTGGGGATAGATCACTCCAGCGGCTGCTCCAAATAGGTGGTATAAACAGCTTCAATAGCCTTGACTCCCTCTGAAGTTCTCCAGCACAATCCCACCAGTTCTGCACTCCCCTGTGCAGCACCCTTACCCATTCACAAGCCACACAAGAAGACATGCAACACAAATCCTTCACTTTCATGTCACCAAAGCACCCTGTGGCAACTCTCAGTACATCTCATAAATGTTCCAGCTACTTTGACTTGAGAACACGCATAGAACCCACAGGAAAACCTCAGTTTTTCCCCACTGGGAAACAGGTTCAAATGCTATGTGGGTGTGCACTTACAATCAGTCTACTTCAAAAGGGTCTAACACTTATTAGAACAGCAAACACTCTGTGCTCCTTACCCTTCTAATTTAATAGTTTAAATAAAGCATCCACATATCCCCTAAAAAGCAGTAACTGGGTACCTACCCATGTCTAGGCATTAACATCTGAGAAAAATTCCCAGATCACCAGGATTTGGTAACTTAAAGGCAGCCTGCTCATTTACCTTTTCAGGTGAGTCTCTCCATCTTTCCCCCTAAAACTAACTGTTCTATGGTTGTACAATCAAATGTTTCCTAGACAAAAAAGAAGTCCTATGTCTCTAATAAGGAATGAAAGGCCCGAAGCTTAAATCCCTGAATGTTATGCACAAAAACAGAACCTGTTTTTTAAGTACTGGGATAATGTGGACTGCTTCCATCTCTCTGAGTCTGATCAGAATCCCCACTTTTGATCTGAAAAGTCTTTTGCAAAAATTAACCATAATTAACAAGTTTATGCAAGGAGTTTTCGATTTCTGAGAAACTTCCAGACTACCTTTACATGACGACCACACACTCACACGGACTAAAGATGTTGGTGCTGATGAATTGCTGCTTTCAGCTGCAGAATTTAATTATTCTAGTTCTGTAGAGCTGGTGTTATTGTGTGGTGATGCTTTTGTCTTCTGACACCTCAGGGAAGAAGATGAAATGAAATTTGTACATTCGGAGTGCCAAAGGGACAGTCTGGATAAGAAATGCTGCAATAAGACCTGCATGACTATGTCATCTGGAATGAATGATGAATTCCGGTACTTTAGATCCTGTTTTCTAGTAGCAGATTGAAAATATTCTTTTTAAAAATGTTATGGGAAAATCACAAGCAAGCTTATTTTGACAGATGAAAGAAATGAGCTGGTTTATATTGCTTGATTTCTAGCCTGTATTCTTGATTCTGCCTTTCCCTTCACTTTTACAGGCTCGCAGGTCACTCATCTAACTCATTTTCAGTTTGTCAGTCAGTAGTCACTCATATGGCTCTATATCTTTGTAAATGACAGCTGACACAAGACCTGGTCTCTTCTTTCCACGATGCCTTCTAAATACCGATCTGAAGGAGTTGAAAGGACTCAATATATTTGATAACAGCACATTCACCAAGCGTGTCATAAAGAAGATTTTAGAGTTTACAATACTGCTGTGCAAGAAATATTTCTCCATCAATAGCCTAATGAAGCCTTAAGTCGCAAAACAGTTCCTAATATTGGACATTATGACAGTCAATGTTTTTGTTTCTTTATTTATTTTCTAAGGCATTTTAATTGTATCAGAAGCAGAGGTCATCTGGCTTAAAAAATGAATATCCAGCATCTATAGCCAAACAAGTATCTGAGAAGGACATGGTATCTTCTAGGCTTCCAGTTTGGACGCTACACATCACTAAAACTGGTGTGTTGCACAGCTGTCTGCATTTCAATTTGATGCCTGATGAATGTCTTTTTGGTCTATTATTATCTTATTAATTAGTTATTGCTTATAGGTTTGGATGCTCTCTATTCAAAAAGGAGATTTTTTTATTTTAAAAATTCCTAAGGGATAACATTTTTCAGTGTACTGTACAGATAATCATGACAGCTCATCAGCTTCTATTTACTGAGCGGTCGTGGGGTAGAAATCAATTTGCTTTTTGAAGAATAAACAGAATTTCTATCTTGCATGCAACGAATGGAACTCCCTTTTATTAAAAATGTAGAAAAAATGTTTTCAAAATGGAATTTTAATAAGCAAGTATCACTATCACTTTCCTGAGGAAGAGCAGTGCCACCACTTCTAAAAGGCAAGTGATAGCTTTGCAATTTTTATGACAACCACCAACTCCTGTATCTTGGCCTATCATATTTCCACAGGATGCTTCTCATTCCAGTTTGTCAGGGCAAAACAGCAGAACAAAATAACAACTAAACAAAAACCAACAAACACATCTGGTGAAAGGTTTTTCCGAGCTGTTATGAAGAGCAGAAGACAATGTTCTGAAGTTCTGAGAAACCTAAGCTGTTAATACTTTGAGTAAATTACATGTATATATCGTGGCCTATTTGTAAAGCTGTAGGTTTATTTGCTTAGGCATCTAAATATCTCAAGGCAGTTCCGAGGTGGATGTTGTTGAGCTGACAGCCCTGCCTGCCACACCAAACCATCTCACCGACAACACGAGTCAGGGCCATGCTGTAATCCCAAAGTAGTATTTGATTTGAATGCCACAGGGACCAAAGTGTAGGAAGAAACAGATTTAAAGGTAGTGGAGGCTCTGACACAATTTGGAATGAAATCAAACAACATGTTGACTCTCTCTTGAGAGAATGTGATATGATAAATCCATGATGCATTTCCTCACCAGTGTGATCTGGGCTATGTTTACTGTCAAGAGTGCCAGGTTGCAGCAGGTGAAGCAATTTCCTGTGCACATTTAGAAACCACTTTGGAATACTTCAGGGTGATAACAGTTGGTTTAGCCAATATGATTAAAGAGATATCACCTCCTTTTCACTGTTTTGCAGCCGTAATCCTAGAAGAAATACTCATATAAGCACATTCGGGAATGAAATTCCAGGGGAGAAGAAATCTGTAACACCTACTCACAGCTAGCATTATCAGACAGGTGAATTTTTCTATACTTGCTTTCTCATTTTTCTCAAGGCGAATTTACTCTAGTGCAGGAGACCAACAGCAGACACCTGAACGCCTGTTTACAAAAGTGAGAATACAGGACACCATGCACTTACGGAGAACATAGTAAATCCTGAGCACATAAGCACATCTTAAGCAAGAAGAGTAGAAGTTAGAGCTGTAAGTCCAAAGCCTGAGGGGGTAAAACAGTGAAAGAGAAGAGTGCCAGTAAAAGTTTCCCTCTTTCTTCTCTTAGACACACGGTAAAAACAGGACAAGTTTTATGTAGAAATATAAAGATCTCAGCCTTCCTAACTGAAGCCTTAAGGGTACACATCCTGACTTAAAGAAACAGCAGATGCATTTGATTTTCAGGATGTACAGACTTAGTGCTTCCACTCAAGTCAGTATATCTGTCCTTCACCCATTGCAATGCAGTATTCCTTCTGACTGGTATCACACATAAAAAAATACAAAATGATCAGGAACTGTACTCAGCATTACTATTACAACTCTAAGTACCTGACTCCTTCTTGTGATAAATCCACTCTTGTTTTATGTGTTCAGTGACACCCCATTTAGTTTCTAAACACGGTCGGTATAATACAAAAATGTCTCCCTTGGCACACCAATAAAACCGAATGGACTTAAGTGCTATAAACAAGAGATTCAATTCTCACCCTCACCTGACACACAGGGTTTTGTCAGAATTTTGTGGCTCTCCAGTAAATGCTGCAGACCATCAAAACACCTACATCAAACATTAGCAAAGTGAAGTTGGTCCGATTAAAAAACAACACCATTACTAGAGACTGCTATTTAAAATGGCATTCACAAGAGGCAAAACAAGTTTAACACATACATTTTGGCAATGCTGTATTCTGATTCTTTAAGAATGCACTACATACTATGAGCATTCCTATTACAATTTTATTGCAATCTTCAAGGTGTTCTCAGAAGATACTATTCTTTTTTTTAAAATATGGGCTTGTTTGCATCTTATTTTACAGCCACTCTTCCACCCTCCAGTTTCATTTCTGAAATTAAAGCTAGTGACATTTCCATATCAAAGTTTAAAATTAATTTGCTTTGTGGAACATGCCCCTTGATCTAAAATACTTCATCCTAATTAGGATATTTAATTTGCTGTAATGGAATCAGCTTCCATTCACTTAATCCAAAACTGTGTTCTGAAAGAGTACATTTTCTCAGCACAAGTCCTTCTAAGGTTTTTCACATCAGGACAGTGCACCTGTGCAGCTAAACTGATTTCAGATTGAATCTACTTATACCAGTACAAAACATTATTTGAAGTTAACCTTGAATGGGTTTGCCTCACTTTTGAATGAGTTTTATAAACAATGTTCAGTTTTCTAATGTAGATCAGGAACAGAAGACAGAAAGTAATATACTGTTACAAATACATTTTAGAGTGGAAGACCAAAATGAACATTCCTCCATATTCCTTAGCTCAAATGCCCACCATGGAGTACATCCAATTCCCACCAACAGTTTTTTTCATTTGTACAGCTTCCTTCTTTCCTGTGCCCTTTTCTCTATAACATGTTGCATACATGCAGATCGTGCCAGATCGTGCCTGCTTCTCATAACAGGACGTACGAGGTATTTCCTTGGAACACTTTGCATATTCTGGCTCTGTGTTAGAACGCAGTTTTGTTACCATGCATGCAGCAACAGGGACAGATCAGTGGAGAGAGTCAGTGCATGGGCAGAGCTACAGACAAAGGGGTACGACTCCTCTCCTCTCACTGTGAGCTCTCTTTCCACATAAGCATTTGTTCTGGGCAAGGCTTGTCTTTGTCAATGTTATATGTCTCATCAGTGCAGAAAAGTGCAATAAATATAACATCATAACACACTCTGAAACATATTCAGCTCCATGCTGACTGCAGCATTCATGATGTAGAGATTCGGCAACAAAACAATGGGAAAAAATAAATAAATGTGTACCTTGAAAAATAGCCAGGCAGTCATCCATTTGACCACTTTTACAACCCAAAAGACATGCTTGTAGAGCTCAGTATTCACTACTCCAGGGTCTACTACATTAGCAGTCACATGGCTTCCATTTGCAGTCAGAAGATGCTGTAGTCGATAGGTAAATAACACAAGGGCAAGTTTGCTTTGGGCATAGGCTCCATGGGGTGAATACGAACATCTGTATATGAGAGAAAAAGGAGGGTGGGATATGCATATGAAAAGGAAAGAATCATGAACAAAACAGAATTGCACAAACATCCAACATACTGCATTTGGCAATAGCCAGCAAATAAACAGCTTTACACTGAGTCTTCTTCCACAAGAAAGAGCTTGTCAGTAGCGGGAGTGCTGTTTGCTGCAATTCCAACGATTATTCCATAAGATACCAAGTTTGATTTATGAAAAAAATAATACAAATTTACACAGTACCTGCCAGAATCACTGGCAGAAAGCACTGAGGCGCCAATCTGCAAAATACCTCCACAAGTACCCTCCCATTCCTCACCACGCTGTTCCCACACACGCACACACCATATTCCCACCAAGAAATCCATCCCCATCATACTGCTTCTGGTTATTTTTTTTTGTGCTGCAGCATGACCTGCCAGCTTCTGATTAAGGCTCCCATACTGGGCACAGCACAGATGATTAAGGCAGTGGTTGCACCTGCCCTGGTGACACCAGGTTACACACAGCTAGAAATGGATGTGAAGATGCGGCAAAGAGAGTGGCTGTCAGCATGACCAGAGTTATGTCATACACAGCCCTTAGAGCAAAGGTGGCTGCCTCACTCTGCCAGATAAGGTACAGCGAAGGCACACAAACACACAAAGAGTTAGGGCAAAGCCACCTGCTGAGCATCCTGTTTGTCTATGATCTGGATGCTAAATCTGCCTCTCTTTCAAGTCCAACTTTTCAAGAACCACTGATTAGATGGTTTCACTTCATGCAGACAGCAATATTTTTTTTTTTTTAAATAAGCAGCCTAGCTCCAGACAAATTAGCTGGTATGTCACTTAAAACACTCCTCCCAATAGGGGCCTCATCATCATTCCTACAAATTCCTGTGCATTAGTAGTTCCCTCTCCAAATTACTATGGGCCTTTCATTTAGCCTTATTTTGTGCATGTGTGCTTGTCAGAACCAGAGGTAGCTCCTAACGTTACATCCAGCTCATAGGTAAAGCAGGCAGGTGCCTAAAACAGTAGTCTCCTGGGGGCAGCAGAACTGTAACAGGCTCCATACTCATCCCCATCCCCATGCCCATCTCCATCTGCATCCCCATCCCTGTGCCCATTTCCATCCCCATCCCCATCCCTTCCTGCTCTGCAGAGACCTGCAGAGCAATAACACTGCTGCTGCTGTCCCTGTGCAGACAGATGTAGCACCTGCTACTGTTGCTGATTTTCTGTGATTGTTATTACATGCAGTTTTATTTTGAATTAATAGAAAATTCACCCTGGCCTTTTTGTTGCTGTTGCTGTTTTTTGTTACCTCATTCTTGTTTAACACCAAATTCAGAATATCTTGTACACCTCACAGAAACCACTGCATGCTTGCTAACAGGCTGACTCTGCAGAGCTAAGAAGCAATTTAACTGTTAGGCTGTCTTAATGGATTCAGAAACTGTGCGACACGATGGTAAATCTTACAGCTCAGCTGTAGGAAGTAAAAGACAACAGTGCTGAACTTCAAGTGCATCCCGCTCTTTTTATTTATTTTTTGGGCTTTTTTTTTTTCCCTAGTCTTTTTTTTTTTTTTTTTTTTTTGAAGCAAAACACCAACAGGCTGCAAAAGCATTATGTAATTTGAGAGAGGATGAAAACAGACAGCTGATCATGACCAGCCCTTGTACCAACCAACTGCCCCAGCTGGGTAACACAGCTCCATCGTTATAAAGATATCACCTGTGCCTCATGGAAAAGTGGCTATTTTTGGAATAAAGAACAGTCACTGCACAAATATACGTAAATGTGACTCGGCATTAGTCAGGAAATTGCAATTACTGTTTAAATTCAGAGATGTCCATGCTCTGATCTGAGGTACTCAAAATGTCACCCCTCTCAGGCATATTTCGGCCCCTGCAACCCAAAGGGCCAGATGCTCAGCCACCACCTTCTGTCTCATGCAGCGTAACAGGACTAATCTCACACTCCCCATAGGAAGCCCTCTCAGCTGCAGCCACCTCTGGCAGCCAACTGGCAGCAGCTGCCACCAGGATGATGGCAAACCCCAAGCCAGGGCTCAGGACAAACTACTATATCACGTTAGAGTGATCTTGCACAGCAGCTCACAGGGAAGCAGGGCCAAGACTGCTTGGACTTGTTCTACCTGGGTCACACCTGGCTATCAGTAATCTTCAGAAGGCAGTCCCCATGACTTCATGTTCCCACATTTTGTGCCACTGCTGTTTTCCTTACCTTGTGGCAATGAAGCATGAGCTACAAGGGCCGGATCCTCAAAAGCCTTGTACTTTGCATAGATAACTATGTCGGAGAAACACGAGTGCTCAGAAGATATAAAAAGCTACGCAATCAGTACGGAAGCCTTTTATATCCCAGAGCAGAGATGCAAATGATTTTCAAGGCAGCAGGAAATCAGACTTCAGTACCATACTATAGATAGAAAGGACACAAAATTGGATATTAGGAGCAGACACTTTGATAGAACTCCTACAATGTTTACCAGCTATCTTTCCATTTCCTCAGTGTGTGTGTGCTCTTGGCTTTCCAGGAATCTGGCACCACAGGACTATTCAAGACAGAAATAACCTGTGGCACATAACTGGCTGTTTTAGTTGTACTTACACTGAACAACTGTTTTGCTCATGAGACTTTGTCTTACTAGGTTCATTTTGATAAAACATCACGTTGGGAGAAAAAAAATCAATGCTGCTCACTTGACTTCATTAGATTTAGTCTTGACTTCATGAGTCAGAAAAAGAGAAAGGAATATGCTCCTGTACCTGTATCATAATTGCATTTCTCATGCACATACACGTAGTCCATGCATAGAATAATATCAATTTAAACTCCATACATCTGAAAGTAGTCTCTCTTGGTGCTTTATGTTCTCCATGTACATTTTCTCCACTGAATGATATTATAGTTGTCTATTAAACAAAACAATAGTGTTGACACTGTGCATTTACACATTGCTTTCCTATTCTGAAGGCTATAAAGGTTGGTTGTCTGAAAAAAATGTTTTTATGAGAAGCTAACTGAGGCACAGCAGGAGGCAGCTTACCAGCAGACTGCATTGGCACACCATTGCCCAAGAGATACTAGGTGATGCTGGAACTCCTGAGAACTCAGGGTTCCACTACTTAACAGCAAGGTAGGCTGGCACTCAGTATGAGAAAATCTGCCTCCTAACTGGATGGCCTGACAGGTAGAATCATACTGACATAGAATCACAAAATGTTTTGGGTGGGAAGGAAGATCAAAGCTCACCCAGCCCCAACCCCTGCCATGGGCAGGGCTGCCCCCCACCAGCTCAGGCTTCCCAGAGTCCCATCCAACCTGGCCTTGTGTACCTCCAGAGATGGGGCACCACAGCTTCTCTGGGCAACTGTGCCAGCACCTCGCCACTTTCCAAGTAAAGAATTTATTTCTAACATCTAACTTAAATATACCCTCTTTTAGTTTAAAGCCATTCCCCCTTGTACTATCACTATCTGCCTGTGTAAGAAGACTAGTAGCTGTGTCTGGAATTGTGTCTGGAAGAGCTCATGCCCACCCACTTGTGTGAGCAGGGCTGTCTGTGGACCACTCTTCCCACAACAGAAAACAGTCTCCCCTTGGAGTTGCTGCCCTGCAGCATTTTGCCATGTTGATGCAGATAAAACAGGGCAATGCCCAACTCACTTAATGGAAAACCATAGGAAGAGCTAAGGCAGACAGAATTTAATTAGTTGCTTTGAAATCCAGCCAAGAGAGTAGCAATGCACAAGACCTTCTTCTTCCTTTTAAAATAATATATCATCAACAATTCCGTAGTGATGAATTAAGAATTGGGATAAGGCAGGGTATGCGTTTTCTTGCGGGTCGATTTTTAACAGATTATTATTTGTGGCTTAAGATTTTTTTGCAACGTAGGCTGAAAAGTTTATAATTGCAAAAAAAATTGAGAGAAGAAGAGAAAAGGATTGGTTTGCATTTCTGCCAGAACAAAATAAATAGGTATTAAGTTGTGGAGTGAGAGAATGCCTTGTGGTGTGCTGATTTTATTCTTTATTTCCACCAGAAGCTGATTTTACTGCTCATCCCCATGGTGCTTTCTTCAGTAGCAGTCTCCTTAGCATGCTGGGTCAATGTACTTGTAAAAAGTAATGAGAAGCCAAATTTCAAACCGGAGCCTGCAGTGGCTAATTAGATATTTAAGCACGGAGTCTGTTGCTCTCCAGTTCTGAAATCCGGATCCATGTTTAGCACTTCGCCTGGCAGCTAGGCTTACTCTGGTTTCTTTTTTTGGCTTGCTATAGTCAATCTGTGTGCTGTAAAGGTCTCCCATTCATCTCGAGAGATACCAGGTTTAGTCAAGGACATGAAGTCAGCTCAAGGTCCCTAGTGAGTACACAGGGAAGCAAAATTGCTGCTCTGCACAGGCCACTGCCTTCACGCCCACTGCACGCAGGCTTCCCACGCTGCATTCTGCTTTTTCTCATTCACTAGCAGTTGCTTTGGCACTGTGCACACATGTGGAAGGGAACAGATGCAGCATCTTTTCCCTTCCTCGGAGCACCTTGCTTCAGCAATAGGCTCAAAGAACCAGTGGCTGCCCTGAGCAGCACACAGCTACGTGTAACCCGGCTGCAGCTAGCAGTGTGGTGTGACTTGTACCTCGCTCACACCGCACTGCTCTTGCATGTGTCATCTTCCCCTCAGCTGTCACCACGCTCCCCAATTTCCCGTGTGTTAATTCGCCTGGAGGGCAGAGTGTGTTAAGATCCAACTGCAGAACAACCAGCCTGCAATGCGCTCCATTAGAAGACAAGTGATGCAAAATGTGGGTGACATGCTGGGGCTTATAATGAAAGGCCACACAAAATTTCAATGTATGCCTTAGGATGAATCAGTGAATTAAGCAAATCACAGACTTGATGTATTAAAATGACTTAAGTCTCCTAACGATTTATGTATTAATCTTGCAATATATCATCACCGCTACTTAGTCAAGAATATAAAAGACTATTATTAAGCACTCATAAAGATTTCACAGTCTTAAATTTCCTTTCTCTGGGGAATGCAGCACAAGGTTTTTGAAAGATTTTGCAGTTTATGTTAAAACAACTGGAGAAATATAATGCAGAATACAGGTATGTCTTTTCTGATTATCATAAGTAGTTTTTTTTCTCTAACAAACCAAAGCTTGAGTCCTAAATATAAATCAATAGATTTAAGCAGACTTCCTGACAGTACTATATGTATTTATGCCAGGAACATATTTGCTGAGCCTCATCAACTGTGATTTTTCCTTCGTCATAAAAAATAATACAGAGAGATGGAAAAAAGAGAAAGTTGGAGAAATTACCAAGTTACCACCAAAAAACTGTATCTTGCAAATCGAAAGAAACACACATGCATTAATAAAACAGAACTAAAACATAAAATGCTTACATGCCCACTGGGGAGATACTGGTTGTAGGTGGACAGTTGGACTAGATGATCTTGGAGGTCTTTTCCAACCTTGATGATTCTATTATTCTACTTACTCATATTTTATTAGAGTTATGTTTTGTACATAGTTGTCCTGTTAACAATTGATGCTACTATGACCTACCTTATAGTTACCCCTCAGCATACTCCCACTGAATGCTCTAGCACTTATAATTGGAATGAATATAGGTTCAAGCATTAGGGCCTCCAGGAACCTCTGATGTTGGAAAGGAAGAAGACAAGTCTAGTAAATGAAATGGTTAGCTGTACGAATACACAGCATTCAGTGACCAGCTCCTTGGAACAGCATGTAGGAAATGCAGAGTGAACATAAATTAGCCTACTGTCTTTGAAGGACTATGTTTACTGAAGAAAGGTCTTTATTGTACAAATATTTATAAAAAGCAAAACAACCAGGAGCTTGTCATTCTGGGCATTACTGTCATCCTGATGGAATCAAAACATAATTGACATTTGGCTGATCCCTCCTCCTAATGGCAGGCAGGTAAGAGCCCTCCTGATCTGTTCACTGCCTTGCTGCATGCAGCTCCACTCTCTGCGCTTAACACACTTCTAAAATGTATGAAGCATTGACTCAGAGGCTGGTCATCTCAAAGTCTGAGCAGAATCACTACATTTAAAAGAATCTAATTTTTCTGTTTGTGAATAATGGGCGTTGATTTTTTGTTGTTGTTGTTGATTTTAAATATTGATGATCAGTTCAAGTTGTAATTACTGTAATTCCATTCTCTCAGAAATAATAGTGCTTTATAAAGGAGCAAATAAATAGCCCCTTCTGAAGCATTTTTCTGAAGTCCGTTCATAAGGTGCAGAGTTAAGTACTGGCTAATATCTGAAGTGATGTTTGAGCATAATGATTTCTCTTCATTCTATTAAAAATCTCCATTGAATGAATGAATAAATAAGTAGAAGTAAGCAAGTTGTTGCATTGCTGCAGCCAGAAAACAGAACAAGGCTCCAAGACCTACATTCTGTGTCCTTGTGCCTCTCTTGAGTGATTGGGAAATATCACTGGCACGTATCTTTTCATACTATGTCTTGGATAACGTGGATCTTAGGTTATTAAATATTGTCACGTGTCTTTCAACATTATCTCTTGGATTTATATCAAGAGCTCTGTGGCACCCTCTACGCATTTGTGCAGAAAGATTTTCAGTTCTCCTGCAACAGTGCTTTCAAACTGAAGGGAGTGAGGGGTATTCCTGTGATTTTTTGCTTCTACGACAGTGCACATAGGGCTCAAAAATGGACCAGTAATAACTTAATTCCAAATCTTATTTCTATTTTGATAAAATCACATTAAAGTTGGTGTAGCCTTCTGCAGACCAGCTTTTCATTCTGGGACTGAAAGGGAATTCTAGAGTGTGGTTATGCATACTAAAGTGCCGGCATTTCAAATCCTGCACAGTTTATGAAATGTAGCTAGCAGATTTTAGGTATATTGCATGAAACTTATTGGCCCATATATGAAGATAAAGTAAAGTTTCATTCTGTGATGGGCTGAACTCACTGCACCACCTTGCACTTGGGAAAGTGATGAATGTGTTCTACAAGAGCAAATATTTGACATGATGCAGGACAGATCTGCCTTACAGGGGAAAAGTGGCTTGGATGTGCACTCGGACAGCAAAGTACATATTCAACTGCAAGATGAGGACAATGTTTTGTAGGAAATGTTGTGTAGGAAATCTTGTGTCATCACAGTCAAAACAGAGGAGCAACATAACAGTAGAAACTCTGGCACTCAAAAATAATTTCGAAATTGTTTTTTTGTTTGTTGAAACAATCTTACAACTTCTACTTTTTACAGGCTTTTTATGTGCTGACAAGAAGAACATCAGAGACTCAGAGAGGTTAAACTTACCAGCACCCAGTGCGTAAATTAAAACACTGTGAGAAACAACCTCACAAAGACTGTCAGCTATTCATCATGAAAAGTCTCTGTTGGAAGTCAGCTAGGTTAAAGAAGAAATACAGCTGAAATGCCAACAGGTATAGGAGAGATTAAAAAGTTGAAGTTTTCTGCACCCATGGTATGGCAAGGCAAGAAGATGGAAGGCCTCAGCCAGGAGAATTTCTTCATACAGTAAAAGCAGTCCTGTGAATCATCTCTTTCAACTACATGAGGATTGCTGTGCCACAGTCTTTTTTCACTGTGTTAGCTTGGATTCCCCTTAAGCTACAATAGCTACAGAAACCTCTCCCCAAACTTCAAGAAACTAGGAATGTACTAGTATCCCAAGTGTCCCATAGTCAGCATTACAGAATGGTTATCTCAAAGCTCCATAAGACATACAGACAGCAATCACTTTCTCTGCCATGTTGCCTTACAGTTGTTTGGTTTGGTTTGGAATCTATCTATTTATTTATCTATTTATTTGATCTCCCAATGTTACATCACTCTGGAACACCATGAACGGAGTTCTGTAATCAAAATCAGACTCCAACTCCCTACTTTGTGCCGATGAAAGAAAAGTTGCAAAGGAGAAGAGCCCCTGCTTTCACGTGGACATTTCTGTAGCGATGTATTACAGCTGGCATCACTGTTAAGGGCTCCTACACTACACTGCGAGCCACAGCCACATCAGTCATCTCGTGTGGCTGGAATAGTGCTGTGTGCAGCCAGTCTCAATGAAGCTACGACGACTGTAAGGCATTCTGGCAATGCTAAAACTGCTGGGGGCTACAATATTTGACTTTTACAATGCCTTATCTAATTTAGGAAGTATATTTTTCATAGAAATCAAGTTTTTTAAAGAAAACTCTTTAAACAAAAGACTGGTGTTTCTGCACAGATGTATTCAAGTAATTATGCTGCTTTTGGACAGAGAATGTTCTGCTTCACTGAAAGAATAGAGCCTAGGATGGAGACTAGAGCAAAGTTTAAGCGTTATCATATTTAATTACGGAGGCAGAAATCTGCCTTTGTCTCCTATTTCACCTTGTAATCCTTAATGCATGTTGTGGTATCAGAGATGTGTGCTTGTGAAGAACCATCAGCAACAGCAGATGTGAACCCAGACAAGAAGTGTGCGTGGCACACTGTGCATTTTGTCTGATTCCCTTAACACATCATTCTGGGGATTCATGGGCAGTTGTACCACCCTCCCCAGGTACACCATGCAGCTCCAAGGACAGTACTGCTGAAAAGGTATTATGAGGCTGGTGGCATTTAGAGCAATTGAGAGGAATGCTAAAAGAAATAATTGCCCACAACCTGAACTCCAAAGCTTTTAAGGTTCACTTCGCTTTCATCAGTGGTTTTGCTCAAAGGGAGATGTTAAACTAACCTTCACCTCTCAAGAGTGACAATCTGTCTCCACTCTGTTCTCTCTGCAATTCCCTTTCGCCTTCTCTGTCACACTGGTGCAGTCCATTAACTTTCACATTATCACTGAACCGTCCCGACGTTCTGGAAAACAATGTGCCTATGAGATCCTTGTCCTGTGCTCTGCATGGAAGAGTTTTCATCTGCTCAGCCCACCAAAGAGAGAGAGGTTGAATAGCAGGAACACCCATACATCTAATATCTTCGAGCGTGTCACAGTTTTGAACTAGTTCAGGAACACTTTGTCCTATTAAATCATTAAGCATTATTAACAATGCACTGCTAAGACCATTAATCCCTTTTAGACAAGGAGTTTAACATTTTGACACATAAAGTAGCTACATTTAATTTCCCTGAAGACATTGAAGTCGGGCATGATAGTAGTCAGACAGTATTATTGTTCTTCAAAAACCAGTGAACCTTAAAAGTATTTTGATTAAATGGAATGAAAAGATACCAATAAATGTAAATAAATCTTTCTAAAGCTGGCATCTCAAATTAGATATTTCTTCATTACCAGCTGCAGGAATGGATTGGAACCACCTGTGATCTGCAACATGAGGAAGAGATATGCTGTTCGTGAACTAAAACTTTCAACTGAAGAGAGAATTGGTCTTCTAATCTAATAGCTATTTTTTAATTATTATTTTTAATTAACTTACAGTATTTGAGATGTGAGCCTTCGCCAGTACTCATGCAATTAAGCAAAGAATCATTTGACAAAGCAGCAAATCCTTTTGCATTTACAGCGCAAGGTTTTTGCAAAGAAAGACTGAAATGCTCTTACATGGATGTATTGAGCACTGGAATACTTACTGCCACGCCGTAGGCGTGAAAAGTAGGAAACCTGAAGAAGAAATTATACTTCTAACTGAAAACAGCAGTGTACTGTAATTGGTATTGGTTTCTGTCAAGGGAATGTGATTTATTTTGCAAACAGAGCAAGAATATGCAATAGAAGTCATTGTGGGGCAGCTGTTTTAACAATACAACTAAAAAAAATACCCACCCATATATTTCCCGAATGAAATAAAATCTAAAATTACACGTATCTATCATTTTGACTAGAATAATCCTTTATGATTACAATATCTGTTGTTTTCATAGCATTTTATTAAGCATCAGTGAAGTAACATTGCTCTTTATGTGTAACTGTACTGCATAAAATGGATTAACGAATAAAAGGGTAATATTTAAAATCCCTCCTGCTTCCTCTTTCAAATTTTCCTTTATCATTAAAGAAAGAGAAAGTAAAGAGTCCTACCATGCTATTACTATAATACATCAGCTTCATGTTTGCTTTTGTTTGATTTGAAGATATATTACATTCCATAATGTCTTCCAGCCAGAGAATTAAGAAACTACTAGTGATAGATCAGTCATGAAAAGGTATGAGAGGAACCAACTGGGAAGTTAACAAAACAGTTATGAAAAAATGTTGACTCATCAAACCATTCTTAAGAAGAAAAGCAAACCAAAACTAAAACCAAAACAAGCTAACAAACAAGCAGACAAACAAAAGAAAGATTTAAACTCATGTTCACCTTTAAAAAAATGGCATTTGAAACCATGAAGATACTTTACTCTCAGAGAATGGCTTAGAAATTGAAGGTTTGCAATTTCAGTTTGATTCAACCATATATCAACAATGTGAATGACAGTGTACATTTAAGGGTAATTACAGAGAAACTAGAAATAAAACACGATTTGGCCTGAAAAATGATTCATATTTTCAAAAATAATGTGAGATTTTAATTTTTTGTTGCTATCTGAGGACAATATTTTCAAAATCTCTGCAATCTCTATGACATAACCCTAAACTTAATTGCAACTTCATTTACCAGCAAATACCACATATGCTCAAGAAGAGATGAAGGACACTACTGAAGAATAGGAAACCTCCAGACACTTTGCAGGACAGATTTTCCACACTGTGTGACAGTTTCTCTGAAATGCTTTGCAAGAGATTAACCAGAACTGCCTCATCTCCCCAGCATCCTCCCAGGTCCTGCACAGGTTCTTTTTTGCCCAATTTTTACACCAGTTAGGACACAAATGTGACAGCTGGGAATTTTCGCAATTCTTATCACTTCAATCTCAGTTGTCTCTGACATGACTCATGCACTAAGGTTACAGTGAAGAAACACAGACATCATCTGGGGACTGAAGCAGCTTGGAGAGTTACAAAAAAAATGTCATCTCCTTTCATAGTAACAGAGCAGAAAAAAGAGAGCAGAAAAAAGTGTGACTAACTGTTCCTAAATATATAGGCGACGTGAACCAGAAAAGTAGCTGTATTACTATGGCTGGGGAGTTCATAAATTTATGATTCACAGCATTACAGAGCCTATTTGGCATGCAAAAAGAGAAGATGATGAAAGGAGTCGTTAGTCATGGAGAAAGAGCTAGACAGAACACACAGTGATGCTAACCGCTGGGAAAGGATGCGTGTTCAAGTATGACCAACAACCTGGGAAAGGGAGTGAGGTCTTTTTTTGTTCACTTTCCAGAAGATCCTTCTTACTTTGGTAGATAGAATACTTGAAGGAGTGCCTTCCTTCCTAGCCTGGTAAGAGCACCGTGAACTCCTGTGCTCTGTTCAAGCCTACCTCAAATGGAGGTGTTGGCACAACATTCTTCAAATGTTTTCTGAAGCCAGATGACCATATTTTGTCATGGCCATACTTTTTTCTTTCCTCATTTTAGAAAGCATTTTAAGCAGGCAAAGGAGGAGAAAAGGACATAACAGCTAAGGTGTTCCACTGTGGTGCAAAATGTCAGCATGCAATTGCTTAGATTACCACCGCTGAAATGCTTGCAGATAGCTTTTCTGTTAAACTTTCACCTCCTCAAAAACAGCAGTGTTCGAAGTAGGGATGAAGGAGAATGATTTGCCTTAGGGATGCCCTTGTCAACTCACGTGATTTCTGTTGAAAATGGTCTGGATCTAAAAGACCACAAAGGTGTTTGATGTTCTTCGTATAACCTTCAGCAAAAGAACTGGGAGAACAGTCATTGCTCTTGTGCTTTTGCATTTTCAATAACACACATGAAACAAGCTATGCCTTGCCAGTTTGGAACAAGCTCTGTCCTGCCTTGATGTACCCATGCTGTGTCTCTTTCACTAGTGTGTGTGGGAAGAGGATAGGTGGGAAAGAGGGAAAATGACACAGGTGAGAAATGGGACCGGGGCTGGGGGATAAGATAAGCAGAAAAGAAATGGAGAGTCGTATATGATCTGTTGAGCACAAATAAGATGAAGAAGGAAGAGAAAAAGATGAGACAGAGAGGGAAAAGGCAATGGAGAGAAAAAAAGCTGACAAGATACAGGTTAAAGTGAAACTGCAAACTCAGAAATCAAGCAGGCAAGCATGAAGAGAGATAAGAAAGAAAGAAAAATAATTGAGTGTGCAAGGAAAATCAAGGAACATTTAAAATAATGTTTCCACCAAAAAGGATCTGAAAAGAGAAAACAGAGGATAAATGAGACTGATAAGATGGCAGAACGCAAACAAAAGAGGAAACATGGAGCAGAAAACTGCCTTTAATGCTGTTCCCGGCTAAGATATTTTGACAATTATTTGTTTTGATGTGGCCCTGTAGTTACTGTGATACAGTTGACTTCTGGCTTCAGATCAAAATGCTGGACATTAAGCAAAAGCAAGGCAAGCTGGGAGCAATGGCCACAACTGTGATTGTCAACCCAGAGTCTTCTGAGTGGGAGAATGACTGCACAGAAAATCTGTGGTAAAGCAGACAACTGCACCAGTTTATTTTCTCCTTCATGTTAAAAGTCCTTTTACCTTTCCTTCTTTGCCATATGTGATGGATAGATCCCTCCTCTGCCACCATTACTCACCTCCAGTTTGGATACTAGCCCAACCAAAATCTAGAAATAATGGGACAAGAGTATGGTAAAAATTCAGTCTGCTGCCACTGGTAATTTCTCCAACACAGAGTATAGCTCCCTTTCTCCAATGTGAACAAATGACTCCAAATTGTTTGGCTGCCTTCCTGCAAGGTAAGGACTTCCCATCAATCAAGGAACATGGACCCAAGTTACAAAATGAACTACAGCCAATAAGTCAATACAAGTCAAGATAAGGAAAAGCCAGTGCAAATTTTTTAAGGAAGATTTTGCATTTAAAAGGATACAAAAATGAGGGATGCCATCACTGGAAAACTGTGTCAGTCCATGAAATGCTGTCATATCACAGTGCTTGCCATGAACACCCTTACTGCATCCATCAGAGTTTCTAAATGCTACTCTAAATCACAAGGCGACTCCAAGGCTTCACAGTGTCAGCAATGCCTTGGTACTCTGCAGCATCCTTCCAGAGCTGCCAAACCACTCACTCACGCTGTGAAAATGTACCTGAATGCACCAGCAATCCCACTGAATGCAGCAGTGGACCACTTATGAAATAGCAAACTATTCACCCGCGCAGGGGCATATCAACAGCTAGGTTAAAAACTTCAGGACTGTCTTCTTCCACCTGAACAAAGAAGAGGTTTGAAGTTGAGTTCACAGTCCTTTCTGGAAGCCACTGAGGTGCGTGGTGCCTGAGGGAGCACATATTGCCGCCTCCTGCAAAGCACTGAAAGTACCCACATGGGAAAGAGAACACAATATTAGCCAGTCTGCCCTCCTCTGGGTCTGGAATTCAGAAGGGAAGGATTTGGCACAAAAGCTGCAAATCTCACCGGTGCGTATTTTTTTCTTCTCGTAAGATTGGTCATGTTCATGCTCAGCCTGAATTTTTCTAATTAAAACATCTCTGGTTCCCTTATAATATGAGTTAATAATAATGAATCGCAGATAAGGATGATCCTAGTCTAAAGAGGCACAGTACAAGGCTTTGCTATAATCAAAGAAACTACTGTTATCTAGAGCCATGGAACAACCACATTTAATTTTGCATTCTGCACTTTACCCCGAAGAAATACTAATTACACTCCTCCTTATTCCCCTTGCATGGTGCCATTCAACACATGCACATCAGAAATGATGAATATAGACATCAAGTGAAGAGTAAGGATAATTTCCTGCAGTTGTTTTACAAGCAAGAAATTAAACTGCCACAACCCTGCAGAGTTTAAACAATGTGCTTGTAATAAAACTGATGCTGTAGTATGCAATCAGAAGTCTAACACAAAGTTTTACATGCTTAGTGCAGCATTCATATGTAAAATGTATGCATTGAAAACAGCCCGGCCCTCTAATTTCAGTCTTTGTTCCAAAGGCCAGGTGCCTCTACAGACTTGCTGAAGTCCTTGTCAAAGGACTGAGACAGATTTTCTGCAGGGAGATGACGCAAAATCCAGGGTACCTTCATGCAAGTAGCAACTCTTTGGAGTCCATCAGAAGAGAGATCTAATCTGAGGTTAGGTCAGATCAGCACATCACTTCCACATGTGACTGCATGTGACAATCATAAAATGTATTATCTCAGCTATCCTGCTCATTCCTCATTTTGTTAAATAATTCTGCACAGAGATATCTACCACATCATTTGATGTATTCCTCATGTTACCAGCATCCCATAGATATTACTTCACAGTTTTCCTACATGAAAGTAGTTGGGAAGAATAGAGCCATGAAGCTCCATGGACCTTTGCTAGGCCACATGTAAAGTGCTGGGATCTCAATGATCTCCCTGTTTTCTGTTCTCTCAGGGAAGTGCAGAGGGCGACACAGGCAAAAAGCAGGACTTGAGCACAGAATCCTTTGAGGTGGAAGGGATCTTTGAATGTCATCTACTCCAATTCTCCTGCAATGAACAAGGACATCTAGCATCTGCAGTGCTTCACCTTCACTAGCCTGTGAGGGCTGAGGAGGATAGCAGGGGAGATTGGAGAAGGGCCATGGCAGAGGAGGGGGACCAGGAGATGACGAATGAGGGATGTGAGGATGGAGCAGGGTGCATCAGGTGCCAGCTGGCAAGGATGCCCAGCAGGAAGAAATGGCAGACTGGATGTGGGCTTGGGGAAGCTGCAAGGCAGACAGGCAGGTGTGTCCAGGCAGCCCTGCCATAGCCCGGCCCCTTGGCCCTCTCACAGCCCCACACTCAGCCAGCCCCAAGTAGGCAGCCACAGGCATCTGCCTGTACCCTTCTGGGGGCAGGATGAGAGCTCTGCACCTGCTCAGTCCAGGAGAGAACTCACGTCATGATGAAGCCTGTTAGCATTCACCCCAGCCATTTTAAAACATCCCACTTACTCTACCTCCATGATTAGGCAATGAGGAATCCAGGCAGCACCATAGCCATTGCTGCAATGCGAGCACTGGGAAGGAAACAAGGTTTCAAGGTTCATAAGAGACTGCAAGCTTTGCTCAAGTTGTAAGCAATTGCTTGAGAAGCACTGTTAATTAAAAACAAAACAAAAAAATTCAGCCCTAAAAATCCCACAGTTTATCCTGGAAATCACTGAGTACCCGACATGGATTGGTACCTGCTTTGTAAGTCGTCCAGGTGCAATTTGCCTACATAATGGGTGGCTGATGAGACAGTGACGATCCTAGCGCTGTGACTGTGCGTTCCTGATTGCTTCAGCGTATCCAAGAGGAGGTTAGTCAGCAGGAAGTGTCCCAAGTAGTTCAAGCCGAAGTGCTCCTCAAACCCATCCTCTGTCTGCCTTTCAGGGACCAGCATCACCCCCGCTGGAGGAGAGAGGGAAAAACAGTTGATTTATTTGAGAGGAGAAGCTAGACAGAAGGAGCACGGATCTCCTGCTGCACAAGATAAACATGACATTTAGAGCAGTGAATGACTGCTGATGGCATGTGAGGTGTAAACCTGACACTGACTGATTTCTGCTGAGAAAAATGTCAAAATCCCCACTTGCATTCCTTTTGCCAGAAGTCGGGTAGAACGGCTCTTTCCCTCCCTACCTGCAGGACTACAGGGATAAATGAAAGGTGTGAAAGGGTAGTGAAAATATTAAAAGCTGGTTTAACCCCCTGCTGACATGCCAGATTTCAACACTGCAGGTCTTCAACAGTAATAATTCCACCTGGAAGAGGAGGGTGATCCCAACAACTCTCCCTCCATCAAAGAGCTCAGGGGAGCAGGGACAAGACCAAGCCAAGCAGCAGATCTGGTCTCCCAGAGAGCTTTCTTGCTGAGCCCTGGCTGCAGTTTAAAGATCTGCTGAGTCTTTGTCTGAAATCTGCAACTTCAATCTCACTGTTGTGAGTGAGAAAAGATGTTGTAAATTTACCCAGTATATATTAATTACTGTGTTTATATGCAGCTGCATATTGAAACAACTTTCTGAATGCTTATTTTGGCAATAGTTTTGCATATATTTCTAGAAACCACAATTTTCTAACTCAATGCTTAAAATAGGCACCCACATCCCTCACATGCAATGTTGATTTCAGCATTTTGCAGAAAATCTTGAGCTAATGTGTGAACTGTACCGTGTACTGAAGCTGTGTGGGGGTTAGCTATCTCACTCAATTATAAAGTGGATTTTAATGTTATAAATTATTCTTATTTTATTAAAATTTAATTATCACACGAGTGGACCTCACTTCTGTAATTTAAATGCAGATATATGTGGTTCATAGAGAATAATGTTGCCAGCCATTTATCTTCTCACTAATGCACATGACTGTGATACAGAAGAATGGCTTCCTCTGCTCACAGACATAAAAGGATCTCAGCTTCATCCTCACACTACTTCATGTGCCCATTAAAAACCCTTTAACTTAGCTCTGCTTGACATCAGACTGATATTAAATTCCCTCTTAAAATTACTCGTGCTGTCTGTCTGCATCTCTCCTTCTTTAAGAGGATTCAACCATCAGACGGCTTTGCTGAGCCACTGCGGCTCAGGTTGAACAGGTTGTACTTTCAAGATCTCTTTAGCATGGCTAATACCTATAGTTTCACCTGTAGATTCATCTATGGACTGCCAGCTGCTTAATGGACACGCATGTCAAAAATTGCTGGCACTGTGAGGAAGCACAGTCCAGAGGAAAAGAAGAACATTTTGTAGGAACGGAGATTAGCCATGCTGTTGTTGTGCTGCATTATGCAGTCAGGGGGGAGAATGAGCATGAAAAATTGGGAAAATTAAATGGTGAAAGGACATAAAGAAAATGCATAAACCTATGTTATGCATTTGTAAGATGGAAAAGAAAATGCAAGTGAGGAAGGGAGCATAAGATAACTGGAGAAACAGAGTGAGTGAGTGAGGGGAAGGAAGGAGAGAAAGCATAGAGGCAGAATGGAAAGAGAACAAGTGAAAGGCTTGGGTGCAACACAGCATACATGAACAAAGCCCTTCCTCCACTCCGCTGGCTGATGAAATCAATGAGAGAAACAAAGTGCAGATTACACGCCTGGCCTCGATGCAAGCTCTGACTGGTGTTATCTCTGTCATCATAGCCACTTTCCCAGGTCCCTCAGAATGATGGGAAAACCCAGTCACCGGATGCGGCGTCTCTGCATGACAAATCTCATCTTTAATAATGGAGAGACACAAATTAGAGGCTGTCTGTCTGGGTGCCCCACAGTATTCTCATTCCTCAGCAGCACTTACTCTGATGTATGGTGCAACTGCTCACATAGCTGTGGAACAAAAACACTTCCTTTTCCTCCAAAACCTGCAGATGTAGCATACAATGACATCTGAAACAGAGGCCTGGACTAAACACTGGTGTGAAGCTTATGGATGAACAGATACTGAGGCAAGCTCTGTTGGAACTTGGAGCTGTCCTTTTTTCTGGGATGAGGAAAGGAAGGAAAGGCTGGGAGGGAACCAAAGTCTCAGCCGGCTGCAGTGTGAGTTTTAGCAGAGATGGAGTTTGGCATGAGCTGCTGGAAGGCAGATGGGAGCAGCACTGCATCTGTGAGCACTGGGGCTGGTACAAGGAAATGATTTGCACCTTTCTGGGGCTCATCCTGCCTTCCAAAGCTCTAAAACTTGGAAAAGGAGGAAAACAGTTTGTAAGATGTATATTAGCAGCAACACTGATCAACTGGAAGTCCAAGACAGAAAAAGAACAAAGAAAAGCCCTTGCACAGCAAAGCAGATGTGATCCCCAAATGCTGCCTCTTGGTCTCCCTGAGCTTTGGGTCACTATAAGGCCTTCCAGTAAGCATACAAATATCTGCTGGCAGAGTCAGACAGAGGAATAGAGGAATTTGTCCAGGGAGAAATGCTGCGGGTAGGTGCTACAGCTATTCAGCTGTACCATAGAACCATTAGGGTTGGAGAAGACCTTCAAGATCATCTAGTCCAACCATCAACCCAACACCACCATGTACACTAACCATGTCCCTTAGTGACACATCTACACGTTTCTTGAGCACTTCCACGGACAGACTCTACCTCCTCCCTGGGCAGCCTGTGCCACAGCCTCATCGTGTTTTTCGAGAAGAAGTTGTTCCTAATGACCAACCTAAACTTTCCATGGTGCAAATCACAGCCAGCAAGCAATGGCTGTACAGACCACCATTGCTCCCACTGGCCCTATTCTGCACTGACTCCCCTGAGCAGAAATGTGGTCAAGTGCTTGAGCAAGCACAACCACTCTCGCTTGGGTTTGCTGCTGGTACAATTCCCGTTTTCTCTTCAAGAGCAGATCAAATACTATTAATAATAAAATCTTTGAAAGACAGAGATTTTTCTGAACACCTTTGACGTGGTTCATATCAAGGCTTTCAAAAAATGATGCTCTGCAATTTGAAGGCATTTTCTCTCAGTTGAGGAGAAGCCATTTTAATTCTCTGAGAGTGAGTGTGCAAAGCAATACCCAACAGAAAACTGAACTTGGCTGCTTTTCTGACACAATGAAAAAATATTCTTCTTCTTCTTTTTTTTTTTTTTAATTATTAACTACCTAACATTCAGTAGGTACTAAAAGTGGTATGCTATCGATTTTCCTTTGTCCAGAAATGTCATCAGCTTTACTCAAGGGCCTGAAAGGTAACTCAAAGATTTTCCATCTTGCCTATTCACTGTGAACTAAGAATGGTTTTGCTTATTCTTCCAGTGCAGAATAGTACCAAATATCTGTCTGATTTTAATTACCATTAGTCAGTCTCCGTGTTTTTTTTGGAGTGCACGTGAAGTTTGAAGAGGCAGCATGTAGGCCATTAATTCCAAATGCCTCAGTTCTGATATAACCTTTCTTTATATTCTTTCCTCAGATTTAGTTAGGTTGTTTTCAGACAAAAAAAAGTGTCACTGATAGGACCATGGCATTAGGAAATGAATTAATAAGTAAACTGAGAATGAGCTTTTGCTTTGCAATTGATTAGCTGTTACTGAAATGTTCAGGAAAGAGGCTGACAGCATGCATGTAGAAAACTGCCAGAATGACACACTGGTGTGCGATTTTGCAACTATGCTGAGTGACTGTTCTTATTACAAAGTAATACGTTTCAATGTGCCACAGTTATTTATGTATTGTAATTTATAACTTAATCAATTAGCTATAACATTTAAAAAAAAAACAAAAACCTTATCATTTTATTAAAATCAGTAGGCAACAGAGAATGGAGGATATTTTTTCTCAAAGAATGAATGTAACTCAAGAGAACTGTCTCTGCAATCATTCATCTATCATGACTGCCTATAAAAATTTCCAATGAAGCTATCTGGGATCCATCAATGAACACGTCTTATGTGATTTTAACAGTATAATGAATCTATAAAGTATAAGTTTATGAGAGATGAAAGCATTACTGCCCAGGCATACCACATTTTTATTGGCTTATATAAGAAGATTTGTATCATGCTTGCCTGTGCTGCAGATGAAGGTAAACACTGTTGTAATTCCTGTATCTCCAGCTGCACAAGACATCCTTCAACTCTACTGTAGATTTAATAATACAAGTATTCTATTCGTTAAGATTTATTTACAGTGAGCTACTTGGAGGTTTTAAAGCTACTTCTCTCAAAAACACTTAAATGAAAAATAACATGGGTAAGATTTAAAATCTCTCTTCCAGATGCAGATCAAAATGCCTTTCTTCCTAGACAGCTCATAGAGCTACATTTGGATGCAGCATCCCCACATGTCGGCCCGTTATTCCCAGCAACCGAGAGGGCTGGTCAGCAGTACAAGAGATCAGTTCTATGAGTGATGTCTTCACAGCAGGAGAAGAACCTATGTAACCACATTTACCTAATTCTTGCTGTTTGCAGGAGACACATTCTCAAGGGGAAAAATGAAGAGAAAGCATTACTCCAAATGAAAGAGCAAAACCTTTTCTACGAACAGGTTTTGTGTTTTTCCCTCCACGAGTGCAGGCACACAGGGCAAACCTCCCCAGTAACAGAGTTCTCAAATTGCACTAGCTTGCACATGCATACACCAAAAGTTTTACCAGTGGATCTTTCTAGCTATATATCAGCACAGTCTAGTTCTCTCCTAAATATGCTATAGTGAACACCGCCACCTAAATTTTATGCTGTAGTATAGTGATCTGGATGGCACCTAGAGTCCTACCAGGGGACCAGACCCTCAGACACCAGGGCATCTGTCTTTTCTCAGTGGTGGGACACAGTCTTAGCATGCATGGACATACCTTGGAGGTGACTGGACACCTAAAAGTAGTTTTGTTCACTGCTGCTAGAACTGAGACCTGGGCTGCAGAGCAGAAGTGTCCCCAGATTTCCCTTGCCTCTTCCTAGAATCACGGAATCATAGAATGGCCTGGATTGAAAAGGACTTCAAAGATCATCTAGTTTCAACGCCCCTGCTGTATGAAGGGTCACCAACCAGTAGACCAGGCTGCCCAGAGCCACATCCAGCCTGGCTTTGAATGCCTCCAGGGATGGGGCATCCACAACCTCACTGGAAAGTCAGTTCCAGTGCATCACCACCGAGAAGAAGTCCCTGCCTGCATTCTGCTCTCTCCGCTATCCCAACATCAGGTGACCCAACATCAATCTCATCGAGGAGCAGCATGTGTGCATTGGGAAGGGGGGAGGTTCAGCCCCAGACATTCTTACCAGTTTCATCTGCCTCTCCCCTGCAAATAGTGAGTTCACTGTCCCTAATTTTCTTACCTAGCTATCCTAGTCCTTTGTGCCTGATCCCATGGGATCTCACCGTGCCTCCTGCATGTGCTTCCACTCACACACCACTCTCTGTTCCCTCCAGTCCAAGTCTGATTTCCTTATGAGGCTGGGAATCTCCAACCAGCCTCCCCTTCCTTGGCTCAGCTTCCACCACAGGTGACACGGGGATAGGTGGAAGTTAATTTGTATAAGTTTTATGATTAGTCAGAGGCTAAACAAAAGAGAGAGATTATAATGAGGTCCCAAATAAAGTGTGTCTCTTCATCCTCACTACCAGTCCCAACTTCTTCCTTGCTACTTGCTCCCTTTGTATTTCTTGATTGAGTAATATATGCTACATTCATAGTTTAAAAGTCTTTCAATTAGAAAACACCAATGTTCTGCCATTGGGTGTTTCCCCATCCTAAAGGTTCTCATCTGACTCTTCACTCTTCACTCACTCTTCTGCCATCTTTCACTATTAACCTCTCAGCCTGACTGTTCTCAAATCCTCAAATCCTCTGACCCTCAAATCCTCAGCTGACACTCTTCTAGTTCAGTTCTCCACACCCTGGCTTCTTGTATAAATCTCTCTCTTGCAAGTTACAGTCTTGACCCATCTGCATTCAGACTGGGTCTTCCCTTTACAGCATTGGTTTTGTCCTTACATCTAAACAGGCAGCAGCCAGCATGTGCAGAGAGATATGGGCAGCAGCAATGCGAGGTCAATAGCTACACCAGCTCATCAGCCATGTCTGTGAGACATTTAGGTCCAGAGAGTGCAGAAATCACCTTCCATCTCCACAGCTGTGCCTCAGCTATGAATCAAAGCAAGACCTGCGCAGTCCCAAGTAAGGACATGCTTGGTACAGGCAACTCTTTCTTTAGCTGTTAGAAAGTGAAAACGGTTTTCACACTGAAACGCTTAACATGCTTCTGTCTCAATGCAGCATGGGAATGTTCTACTGGTGGAGAAGATTTCATCCATCTCTGACACAAAGGCAGCATCGTGCCAGTAATCAAGTCCCAATTCCAAAATATGATAACATGTGAAGAGCTTTTTTAAAGAAACTTGCCATCAGTTTTGGCATCATAAAAAAAATACATGATGTTTTTTCTTGCTCTTATCTGAAAACAGATAAACTCTCTTATCTAGTATTACAAATATTAAATAAAAATAAATCAGCCTAAGACAAATAGCTGGCATCAAAACTTTTAGCCTACACATTTGAAATTGTTCTAACTGGTGAGGAACTGAAAAGTGAGCAATGCCAGCTGATAGTGTTCATGCATTACTATACAGCTGAGAAGTGGACTGCATTGGTTACGCCAACAGAGTTAAACGATTGTGTATTTCCGGCAAAGACAAGTTAAAGGGGAAAAAAAGAAAGGAAGATGTAGTCCAGAGGAGGGCCACTAAGGTGATCAGAGGGCTGGAGCACCTTTTCTACAAGGAAAGGTTGAGGGAACTGGGACGGTTTAGCTTGAAGAAGAGAAGGCTCCAAGGAGACCTCATTGTGACCCTTCAGTACCTGAAGAGAGAGTATAAACAGGAGGGGGAACAGCTCTTTACAAGGGTGGATAGTGATAGGACAAGGGGGAATGGTTTTAAACCAGACTGAGGGGGTTTAGTTTGAATATTAAGAGGAATTTTTTCACACAGAGGGTGGTGACACACTGGAACAGGTTGCCCAAGGAGGCTGTGGATGCCCCATCCCTGGAGGCATTCAAGGCCAGGCTGGATGTGGCTCTGAGCAGCCTGGTCTGGTGGTTGGCGGCTCTGCACATAGCAGGGGGGGTTGAAACCCCCTGGTCTTTGATCTTTGAGGTCTTTTTCAACCCAGGCATTCTATGATTCTATGATTTCACGATTGGGATTGTCCTATGGGATGTCTATTCAAGGATGATAACAGCAAAAACTCAAACCTTGCGGGGTTCAGCAGAAAACAGGTTATATAATACCTCTGATTAGCTTCCGGATTTAGTGTCATGCTGCAACACAGTGAATATGCAAGAATGCACGCTAGTTCCCCAGAAAAGGTATCAGCTTTGAAAAGAAAATATGATCCATAAGTGAGGTTTTGGTTTTACACTAAAATAAATCCAAGCATATGTTATCATTTCTGGCTAGAAAAAAGTAAATAAATCCTAAGTATATGCTCAGTAAATTATTTGTTATTTGTGTTGGCACAGTGGTGAGTTATCCCGCTCACAACCTGAAAATAGGAAAGTCAATCGTAGTTTTTTTCATTCAATAGAAAGTTCTCCTAGAATGAAAATACCTTGTTTTGCATTTTGTGTAAAATATATTTTACCCAAATGCTATAAAAAGTTAGAATAAACCATGGCCTATTCCTGCCTCTCAGAAAAGCCAGTGGCAAATGTCCCAAACACTAAAGCAGAACCAGTTGGGTTTCCTAATCCATCAATAGCTGAATTTTGTATCTGTCTTCCACTGATAAAAAAATCGTATTCAGGACATAAAAGGAAGTGGGTCAAGAACCTGCAGCATATGGAGCCTGAGATATTTCCTTTTTCATAAAACATTTGATATCCCAGACACAGAAAAAGCTTTGGAAATAACTAGAAAGACAGAGATAACATCAAACAAAAGTCAAGATTTTAATGAATACAATCCTTACAGTCTGACACTCGGAAGTAACCCAAAGGTGCTCTTCTGACATATTAGTAATTCAAATAACAAATAAACCTCTTACAAGAAATCTGATATCTTTATATAGGATACGTTTCGTTGTGGCAGACAGCAGTGCTATCCAAGCACAACAAAAGCTCTAGCTGATGACTGTAGCTAAAAATCTGGGCGCTAAGTAGATGTGAGCATTGAATGACTCTTGGTGGCTCTGGACTAGCAGGGCTGGGTACTGTCAGCAGGAGCACAGTGATGTGATACCTGTGCCCAGGCAAGCTGCCTCCGGTCCCAAGGCAGCTAACACCTGTAAAGTGCAGTGTGATTAGCAAACCTCCACATAATTTCCAGTCATCTCTCTAATAAAGATAGTGCTGCTGAGAAATCTGGCTGAATGCTTCATTGGTGTTAAAAAAAATCTGGTTATAGAACAAATTAATATTGTATGTTACTGTTCATACGACTCTTTTAGATTTTCCCATCATCTGTGGGAAATTCATTTTAAACCAAATTCAGAGGACCTTTTCCAGCTCTAAACATGTCCCAAAGGCCCAGCTCTCTCATGATGTCTACTATCACCCACCACATACGGGCAAAGGACCAGCTGTCTTTCTGCTTATTTTCCACTGTTTCTCCCTGTTCTCCCTGTCTGTCCTCCTCTCTCTTCTCTTTCACCTCATCTTCAATTAAATATTGCTCTAATTTGTCTTCATGGCAGTGTACAGATAAAAAATGATCCTGCAATCAAGACACTGGAATAAGATTCATGTGAGACCAGTTCCTGAGTTCATCATAGCCTCCTGTATGACTGGAGGAAAAGCATTATTTCTGCTGAAATCCAAGTTCCACTGGAGTCAACAGTAATTCTCCTCACTAACTTTCCCTCGGGGAAAGTTCCTCAGTGATTTTCCACTTCTCTGGGTTGGTTTCTCTTTTCTCCATTCTATAGTCTTAGCAGCCTGCAGCTGCTACTGAGAGGAGAGCTGGATCTTATCTAATCCAGTGGGCCAGGATCTTTTCAGGATCTCACGGCTATAATGTAAGTAATCATGTTTAAACCTAACCAATGCACAACATCTGTAAGTAAGTAAGAACCTACAAAACTGCTTACTTTTGTTACCTTCCCTTGTTCCTAACCCTCAAATCTCACATTTATTCTGAAGATTTGTTCTTACAAATACTCAGTCACAACAATAATTTTATGTGTGACCAACCATGACAGCATCCATGGGACTTCTCCATGCAAATTCAATGCAAGGGATTTGCCCACACTCCACATGGCTGAACTGCGGGTAGGTAGCACAAAGGAATACATCGATATTTCACAAGCTTACCTACAGATACAGCTTTTATTCTGCAATAGACACTAAAGAGGGAAGATTATAGAGACTTATGCAATCTGTCAAGAGACTGAGATTTCTCAGACGATCTACAAATTATGGATTATGGACCTCTGAATTATTCACTAGCTCAGAATTATTGATTTTAAATTGGCTCATACAGATTTCAAACCAAAACGTATTTAATGTAATCTGCCTACAATTGGCTAATAATATACTGAAATCTCTAATTTTTTTTCTGTTTGTGTGCATGCCAAGACATTCACTAAATGTAATTGCAATTCAGCCTTTTCCTGTTCTGTAGGCCAAACTACAAACCATTTGGTAAACTGCAACAGAGAAAGTAGTTGCTATGTCGTTTTTAATGAATTAGACAGCATTGCATTTGGTACTGTTGTCGCTAAAGATGTGATTTTAGTATTAACTCACGTGGTTTTAAGGTCATTAAGTACTGCAAAGAACACATAAGTAAAAGCATTATCTGAAGGACATCTGGAAATTTCTAGCACACAGAAAAAAAAATGATTGATTCAATTTAGAAGAACTATCTCTCACATGAATCAGTGACTACTGTTTATGGAATTTTACATGATGTTTACATCTGTTCTTTCTGCAGCTTCATGTAGATAGAAGTCTTTTCAATAAATCCTAACACTATTTTAATGACTGTATTAGAAGATTATACTACTGTAATGCTGTAATATGCTAAATGCTCTTAAAACAAACAAACAAACAAACAAAAAAACCAAAGAACAACAACTACAAAAATTGACACCAGTTGCAAATTAGTGAACTAGAAGATGCATTATTCTGACTTTTTGTCAGGTTAAGTTTTCTAAACTGTATCCATCCTTCTGTAGCTATTTAGCTAACCTCTTTTTCACTTCTTTTTCCCTGTGCAGAAGATGTATTATATTTTGGTGTCACAACATTTTTTCCCTTTTTACCACTAGCACATTTTGTTTTTTTTAAAAGATGTTTATGCAATGCCATATTTGCATCTTTAAACATGTTTTGTTTATTTAAAAAAAACAAGAGCTGAGCATGCACATTACTGATGCAGAAAGCAAAGCAATGGAACATCAGGCTTTTATTTGTCAGCTGAAATCATGTGTGCATTCAACCAAATTTTTCCTTTCAAATTAGAAATTAGAAAGTTAAATGTATATGCTAAAGTCAACTATAACAAAAAGAGAAGAGGTGACTACATTGCACTAATCTCCCCTTTGAAAGCCCTGAATGTTCACGTTAGACTTCTTAAAATGCCTGAAGCAATTGGATACCTAAACCTTACTGAAGTTCTTGTGGGATCTGAATGTCTTGCTCTGGGAGAATATTTTGCAACTCAGGAGTTTGGCATTAAATTAATTTCCAACTAGATCTTGAGCCAAGCAAGTGATGGAGAGCACATACATTTTTCTTTTTTAAATCACCAGCAACCTCAGAAATTGCAGAATTCCATCATGAAGTACTGATTATTTACCTAACATATTAATTCATTCCAAATCACCTATATTTAATAACATTTCAATGTTAATTACATAATTTGCATTATTGCATAACATTAGAACTCTCCTCTGTTCATCCTGAAATGACCGTGTTTTTGTTAGGCTCAGGAAAGCCCACATAAAATATCATGTACTGTCACAAAGATAAATATTCATGGAGATATGATGTGGACAGATCACTAACATAGAGACATGATTATATAAACCAATAAAAGATTTTAACTTAAAGCAATTAAATAACACTCATATACTGTGAAGAGAAACGCAATGTAACAATTCATGTTGTTTTTACATTAAAAATAATAAAAGAATACAGTCTTTATTAATAGAACTCTTGGTCCTGTGAAGACAGGAACATATTTGTTAGATTTCCAGTGTTGTGATTCAGAAATCATGGATCCCCACAAAGTCCATTTTCAAAACCTAATAGAAACTTTCTATTACACCCAATAGACTTTGGGTCAGGCTCTTAAAAATATATGACTCCCTACAAATATACTGACCAGATGTCTGGCCTGAAGGCTCTACCTTCAGAAAACAAATATTCTTGAAATCAAGAGCGCTAGAGCTTCAAGATCGGTAAGCAATGACAAAGTACTACACGATACTAACAAGTCTACAATTTTAGGTGCATACATTGAAACAAAAAATCCATCACGTCTTTTCAGGAATTCTCTAAGCCATATATTAGCCATGACAATTGTCTTGCTATTGACAAAGTTTTCTGACAGAAAGCATACATGCTTCTGACAAACATTCTCAACAACTTGTCTGTATAAAGAAAAGCTACTGCAAGCCTTGCCCTACTGGGGACCCAGATTTGTTTCTAGAGGATTGCACAACGGAGCCAGAGAAGCTGGTGACTGCAATGAGTTTTTTGAGTGGGTAGTGCCTCTAGCTCTGCAGCCCACAATGGACTGAATCTGCTTCCTCCATGCATTGCATAACAGTGAACAAGCTGCATAAAAGAGAAGGAGAAGTGACAAGAAGAAGACTACTGATTAGCCCAAATAACAGCATTTTTCTTGTATGTGCTCAGTACTGGTGGAAAGTCAAGACAAGATGTAAAGGTTTTTGCCTCAGGCCATTGCATACCAATTAGATTTTTTTTTCCTTATATATACCTTGAGAACACATGGATTTTCACCTTAACACTAGGAATAAAATGGAAAGCTACAGATTATTTATAGCAGCAAACAGAAACAGACATAAAATGGGGAAAAGGGCTTTTCAAAGTGGAAGATGGTGATACACCAGGTAATGGTCTGAAACCAACTTAATTGTAAGGGAGTCTTTACAGCAGCTTTGGATGGGATCACTTCCTTGATTCTGTTAAAGTCTGAGTAAATAACAGGGTCAGACCATTCATTTCAGTCTTGCTTCCAAAAAGATTTTATTTTTTTTTTAACAATTGAATCCCTTTCAAGCTTGAAGTAGTTTTTAACCAAGCATTAAGTGAAATCACATTTTTCCAGTAGGTCATGAAAATCATAGAATTCTACAATCATTTGAGTTGGATGAGACCTTTAAATGCCACTTGGTCCAACTCCCCTGCAATGAGCAGGGACTCCTACAGCAAGATCAGTGCTCAGAGTTCTGCCCAGCCTGACCTTGAATGTCTCCAGGAACGAGGAACCCACCACTTCTCTGGGCAACCTATTCCAGTGCCTCACCATCCTGATCCTAAAGAAACTTTTATCTTATATCCAATCTAAATATCCTCTGTTTTAGAAATAATTTCCCTTTGTCCTATCATAACAGACCCTGCTAAAGAGTTTGATTCAGAAAAATGTTAGTCTAGAACTTCCTTCCCAAAAGAAGCTTTGGGTCTTTGGTCTTCTATTAAGCATATTATGAGATCTATTTTTATCTAACTTAGTTTCTTGACCAAGAAGATTCATCTAACTGCAATTTTGTCCTTCCCACTTCAGCAGCAGCTAGGGCAGAAGCTAGCCCTTTACTTCAGAAGGATTTCCATCCGTGCTGTTATTTTAGGCCCATCATTTCTCCCATGTTGTCCCCAAGCCTTATAAAAAAGCCCTACCCTTGCTCTGGTAGGAAACTAATGGAGGTTAGGGGCTGCCCTCAAAGGTCACAGACACTTTTGTTCCGCAAAATTGTATGTGTTCAAGATGCAGTTTTGTTCCTATCTGTGTAACAGCCTGCACTGTGCATCTTTAAAAGAAGGCATGTACAGCAAGGGAAATTTTGTAGCCAGGATTGGATATCCATTACCGTTAAGTTCTTCACAATTAAAATAAAAATGATAGGCTTTTTTGGCTAATGACATAAAAATGAACACTTCCTTGAATATTTCATAAATGTTTCATATCAATCATGAAATAAAATATTCTTGAATTTTTATTGCAATAGTTGCCTTATTGAGAGCTCTTCAAGGCATCAACAGATGTAACAAAATCATTTATTTTGCAGCACGTTTGCCCTCACCTGGACTGAAGGGTGCACAAGGAAAAAGAAAGTGTTCTTTGGGATGCCTTAATAAAAACACATGCAAATAACTGGGAAAACAAGAGCAGTGGCATATAACAGCAGAAAGTTTCTATAAGAAGCCTAAACTGTTGCTGGAAGGATTTTCCCCCAGTTAAACACATAGGAGAAAATTCCCCTTTAGGAAAGTGCACACTAGGCATACAGGGCTTTGGTGGAAAATTATTGTATGGGCTAGTTTCCAAAAAATATTGTGGCTGCAAAGAATAATTAGATGGCAAGTATTTGCATAACAAAGTTTAAGTCCCTAAGAGTAATGAGATTCATTTGATAATTGTATGACTGTAAGATAAATATCGTCCTTTTAATTTGTTCTGTGACCACTGAGGATGCATCTTGATGGACAACCTTCCAGCAGCAGCTTGATCTGAGCAGTGACTGCTCTGAGGCCTCTGGATACTTTACTAGATCGTATTTTAAACAGATTGACCCCCAAATCCAGTTCACCACAAAGACACATTGAACACGTGTTCATACAGGGAAAACACAAAGGGACTGAGGGTCCAAAGGTGAAAAAGCTGCTTTTCTACAGCCATGAAGTACATTTTTCCTTTGCTTTGCTTCGTTTTAAGCAATGCTCAGATTCTGCTGCCACTGCATGAGTTTTAGTGCTGGAAAGCTAAGCAACGCAGCAAGCAGCCTGTGATAACACCATAAGGAGAGGTGGCACCCAGGTGCTCAATGTGCTCAGCTGATGCTCATACATACATTGCAATTTAACTCCTAGAAGGACATCCCTGTTAATGCTGCAGTGCTGTAACCTGCTGTTTGGTTCAGACAATCAATCTGAAATGTGAAGAGATAGCAGAAAGGCCTGTTTGTCACATTCCCCCCATGCAGATGTGTTAAAGAGGAATGGAACTCACCATTATTCACCAGCACATGGAGTGGACAATTCTTTGCTCTAAACTGCTGCACAAATTGCCGAATAGACTTCATGGAAGCCAAATCACAGTATAAAAACTCCACTAGGAGAAAAGAGAAGACAAACAAACCAGAGTTAGGACAGTTACAAAAATAAGAAAACACTTATATACATTATCAAAGACTCCTGGAAAGTAAAGATTTTAAAACTGAAACTAGGTTTTGAAAATTATTAGTAAGGCTGTCTGGTCTCAGAGGATTCCTTTCTTCTCTTTCTTCCTTCCACTTGTTTACCAACAATTTGATAAACAGACTACAGCACAGCACACGCTGTAAGAAGGGACCTTTCTCACTACTCTTATCTCCAGTACATCAACGATGTTCACCAGATTGTTTCATCCAGACACAATCAAGGCTGGAAGCTGCACCTATAATGGTTCTGTGTAACATATTTGTACAATACGGGTTGAGGCAGGCTGCAGGCACAATTCCAAGCCAAATAACAGAACGATCACAGTTCTTATTAAAATCCTTTACAGAAAAACATCTCCTTCAAATCCCTTTGGTTTTTCACAGTACGGATACATCCTGAATCTAGACAGCACTAGTCCGTGGCAGTGGTCTTAGTGAATTTATATAATTTTTTCAGTAGCACTTCCAGAAACAGGGAGAGTAGATTCCAGCTTAAAAACACTTTAAATTCACTTTTTTTTTTCTAAATGATTATAAAGTCACATCATTTCAACAACCCTGACTCACGTGAATAAGACTGAATAACTTAAGTTCCCTACAGACCTTTAGGAAGTTTGCAATTTTTCTTAATTTTACCAACATCCTACAAGTGGAGGTGGCAAGGAAATGCAAAAGTCATTAGCTCCTGTTAAAGAACAGAAGTGATCAAGTCATTCCTATTGAGGGCTGGAGGCTATGTGAAACTGTCACTGCAACTGCTCAGATACACACAACTTGGTTGTAATAATTTATTAGTAAATAATATACTGGAATAATCCTTTCTAATACAAAATGCTCATCTTGGTACAGAAAACATTGGGTTTCTGTCAGCTGCAGTATTTGGTGGCACAGTGCAGGATCCAACCAGCCTTTTAACATTTGTATGGATTGTGGCAGTGTTGGTTACTCGTCTGTTTTTTGTTAATGCCACAATGCTATATATGGATTATATAGCATGGAATATATATGGAATATATAATGCCATAATGCTATATACTGGAGGGGAGCAGGACCCTGAGAACAACTAATACATTTTAATTTCTCCCATCTCAAAATTCTCTTTTCTGCACCACCAACAGCACTTTGGTGAGATAACCGAGCTAAGGTAAGTGCATTTCAGACTGACCACTACAACCTCATCCTTCCTGGAAATTCACTTTTTGCTACACCTGTCCCATCTGTCCTCCCTTAATCCTGTGATTTTGCAGGGAAAGAGCTGCCATCTGTTGTGACTGTACAGTGACTAGATCAATGGGTGTGACTATCATTACTAAGCTTATTTATTTGCTTACTTGGGAAGTGTGTGCTCCTATTTTGTACTTGTAAAGTACTTTCCATCAAAATATCAGAACCTGCTTTGGAAAGGAAAACCAAACAGAAGCCCCAGACTCTTCTTTTTGCTCACAAGGCAGAAATCTTAATAGCCAAAGTTCTTATTCATGCTCATTCACGGATGGTGGGTCTTCCCCAGCTTCACCAGAGGCAGCACCAGGCTGCCTGAGATGTCACCCCACTCGGCAAAGTGGGTCAGAGAAGCTATTCTAAGTCAATCTCTGCAGGGCTATGAATAGGAACTGAGTTTCTTCTTTGTCTCACAGTCTCAGTACTTTGTTTTAATATTGTGCCAAAGAATTATACATGTGGAAGCTAAAGATTACAATTAGTATTTGCATTATTTCAAAGTGTATACAAAAATACTAAGTAAACCATTAAGAAAAATGCCTTTATTAAAGACCAGCATTTAACAGTGTGAATGAATGACCAAACCTAAACTTGAACTCAGAATGGGCAATAGGCTTTCTGTGTAAGTCAGGTATGAGCAAGGAAAATAAAAATGCATAATAACAGCAAGCAAACTGAAGTATAAGCCGAAATTAATGTTTAGACATGTCACTTTTTATCATTTTAGTATGTCTGCCAATAGACTAAATTATTCAAGTGCCTATCACTCAGCCTTTGTGTTTAATAGTATACTGTCTTAAACATTAACCATTTGTTTCTTTGCTGCACATCATTAAGAATAAAAACAGAGAATATGATATATAGTTAGAATATCAGAATATCTATATTTATAAAGTATCAGAACTAAATATATAGAATATCTGCAGCTAATTGTACTGAAATATCCTAATTTATAACTTCTCCCATTTTATCTCTCCTTCTCCTATTCTTCCCCTTTCTTTCAGATACTTCTAGAATGACAGAGGTATGTTTCTTTCTTCTGAAGGGATATGTTCCTTATTCTTATGTAAACAATTTCTCCAGTGAAAGCGAGTCGATATTTGTCAAACACCAGTGAAAATATTCACTGTTAAAAATACCATTGTTGTGCTGTGATGACTCAGTTGTCTGAAAATTATTATTTAATAAAATATAAAAGGAGAAGAATTTCCCAAAAGACATCTAGAGTTACTAATGTTATTATCTGCAGACGGGCAGATATATGATGGTGCTGCAATTGCTGCTTTGCCTAATTGCTTTCTTTTAAACATGCATCTGTCGCAGCATGTTTTCAGCAGCCGTTTTTCTGGCTCCTCCTCAATAGATGTGTACGAATCCCACAACGTTATGCTGGTTCACAGCACATGGGACCACTGTGTGCCTACACAGCTCAGTGTCTGTTCCCGCTCTGAGCACTCTCAGCTCACACCATGAGCCCCACGAGAGCCTGATCACAGAATCTCAGAATCACACTTCCCCAAGTTTCTCCCTTAGGGTCAGCTTCCCACTCTGCATTTCAGTTCGGCTGCTTCTACATGTTATTAGCATGGGATTCATTCAAAGGAAAGCCACAACTCTGCGCAGAGTGGCAGGGAGTGACATTTCCTCCTTCCTAATGGGAAGACGACTATGGAAAGGATTGCTTTGCCCATTTGCCACCCATCTACCCAGTGTCTGAAGGTGCAAGCGGGAGCAGTTACTCCTCCAGCTCACACAAGGAATGGCTCCTCAACAAGGCCAACACAAATGCTCAGGAGCCACAAATCTGTGCTGCAGAACATGTTGCAAAAGCTCCACATGGGCACGCTATTTTGTGGATGCTGTATCCCAAGGGTGCATGGAGGAGTTCAGCTGATCATCTGCTCTTCTGCCTCACCGTTATATTTTAGCATATACACAGGGCAAAGAAAAACTTTGTCCTGCTCATAACAGAACAGACTATGCTTCTGAGCACCTGCATGGTTGCTGTTTATTAGAAACTGCTCTTAATGAGGTGAATATCAGCTGGTGCTGTGTCGTAAAGCTGAAGAAGCAATGTCAGCAAGGTGGCAGGTGGAGAAAGAAGTGGAGCAAACACCAGCAGGGATAAAGCATGAATCAGGTGGAGAAGACATAAAATGGTTCTGGCTGAAGCCTCCTTTGCTTTGGTCACTGTATCACCTTTGCTGACACTAATAAACAGTGTCCTTGGCTGGCCCAGTCTTCAAAGACAAGCTTGATATCTCCTTTCTCCACTTCTGAGGTCCTGGGGACCTCTTTCCCTAAAGCAAGGTGTCCTAGAATCAACCCATCTTTCTGATCAAGTCCCGTTCATCTGCATGTTCATTTGCATGCCTTCCAGCCAAGAGAAAAGCCATTCTCAATCAAAACAGAGCTGCCAAGAGCTGGGGGTGAACTCCTGAGCAGCTGTAAATCCTGACCAGCTGAGCTCAAAAACTGCAGCCAGAAACCAGGCACTATATGACAACACCACAAGTGGAAAATGCAAAAGCAGTTCAACACTGTTAACACACCTCTGGAATCTATCAGTCACAACCTGGGTGCATGTGTAAGCACACAAGCCCCTGTCAGCAGAATGTATCTCTTCTTAACAGAATATTCCTGTTATCCGGGATTCGCTCAGGGGATGGGGTGCAAGTCTGCACAGATGTACATGATGACAGACTGCTTCCAAATGTCTGCAGAGCTCTTACTTTAAAAGGATTGCTAGGAAAAAACAAGAAGCAAAAACAGGAAAATGAAGTGTGTGCCATCCAGCTGTGTATCAGTGAGACAATCATCACAAATCCAGCCAGCACAGCATCTCCTATTGATGCTGTGTTCCTGCCCTTGTGCACTTGATGATCTCTCTGGCTTCTGCACCACAGGCAGTAGCACTTAAGATTCTGCCCTGCTCTGCATAAGTAGCCAAGATTCACAGAAATTAAACATTAAAGTGATTAATGCATAGAAAATTCTATTGTGCACAATGCTACCTGTGCACTGGTTCAAGTTCTCCCTTAATTCCAGCTGCACTAATGGTGACAATTCACAGAACTCTGACTCCTATTTTCCAAATTATTTTTAGCATTTATTGTACCAAAAATGTTGTCTGTTGCTTGCTGGACACCTTATAAGTCTCCCCCTCTTCCTCTCTGTCCTTTATTGGTCAGAATAACACTGTGGCATTTATCCAGATCACTGATCATTCATGGACTTTGACAGATGATGAAAAAAATTATCGACCATAGCTAACCCCTGTGCAGATTTAATGTCTGAGGTAATGTTTTTGATATGCCATTGAAGAAAAGGACAGATGGAACACATCCATCTGGCAAAGTGTGTAAATGCAGTGCCATGGATTAAAATAGTGAGCATATTTAAAGACATACAGCTAGGGTATGATCATTAAAAGCTACATTCATAACTCAAGTTATACTAGTTTGTCTGCAGCCTTCCAGAAAGTAAGCGAGAACACCTACATTCAGCTGCAAATTCTCTGAGTCACTCATTTGAGTGCCACCAAGTTTAGAACCATAGAATCAGAGAATCATTTGAGTTGGAAGGGACCAATAAAGGTCATCTAGTCCAACTGTTCTGCAATGAACAGGGATACCTACAGCTAGACCATGTTGCTCACAGCCCTGTCCAGCCCAAATCTGTCTCTGAATATGCCCAGGGAAATGGGGTATCCACCACGTCTCTGGACAATCTCTTTCAGTGCTTCATTATTCCTTATTGTAAAAAATTTTTTCTTCATATTCAATCTAAGTCTTCTCTGTTCTAATTTGAAACCATTTCCCCATGTTCTATCACAACTGACCCTGCTAAAGAGTCTGTCCCTTTCCTTCTTATAGCACCAAAAGGCTGCTATCCAGTCACCTTGGAGCCTTCTTTTCTCCATGTTGAACAGCCCCAGCTTTCTTAGGGGAGGTGTTCCATCCGTTGGATCATTTTTTTGCCTTCTTCCAGACATGCTCCAACAAGTCTATGACTCTCCTATATTGAGGACTCTGCATATGAACACAGTACTCCAGGTAAGGTCTCACCAGTGCAGAGATGAGGGGCAGGATCACTTCCCTCGTCTTGCTGGTCACGCATCTTTTGATGTAGCCCAGGATATGGTTGGCCTTCTGTGCTGCCAGGGAACAGTGCTGGCTCATGTCCAGTTTGCCATCCACCAGTACCCTCTGGTTCTTTTCTCTATCCTTACATTCCAGATTGTATTGACAGATTAAAGGTAGTCTGAAGAACTATCTTGGGCCTCATGCTACTGTCTGTGAGCAGGCCCTGGCTGCCATTCTCCAGACAATTCAGTAAATAAAGAGCTTAGCATTGGTGTTCATGATATAAAGGAAAATTCACACTGAGCAAATGTTAGAAGTTCATGCTTCCCCCTCCCCCAGGGTGATTTGAACACTGCCTGCTCAAAGAGGTATTAAAAAAGAGGCATTTTGTGGTGCTATTACTTAATTGTGTAGCTTTAACCTACTGTACTAAGGGAAATGAGGAACAAAAACATTCAGCCTTCCAGAAGATACTTTTTCTTTCAGACATGGAAGAGTAAAATAAAAAATAAATTTGTCCTCAGAAACCAAGCGAACAATCTTTCACCTTCATAGCAATGTTTTCACCTTCATAACAGAAGTGTGTGTCTAGTCCAGTAATCCTCTAACTTGTTAAATTCAACAAACACTCTGATAACTCTTTTGCACTGGTTAATCAAAGTAAGCCAATTTTCAGGGTAAGAGCAGTGTTCCAGTTCCATTACTGCTAGTTTCTTCAATTATTTCTGGATTATTAGATCACTACAGGAGGGTTCCCCTGAGCAGCTTCACTGTTCATGCTGCCAGAGAATTGGGATGTAACAGCAATGCTAAAAGGAGGCAATCCATGTAAAACACCAGAACAGCTTGTCTGTGACTGATAACTGCAGCACAAGATGACATGTTACTTAAATGTATGATCATTTTAGCAGAATTCCTACACTGCAGTATAGCATTATCTAGGTTTTCAAAAAATAATTTTAAAAAGTAGTTCTTTGTTGTATAATATTCAGTATTTTCAGTTCAGCAAGGACAAGGCTTGTAAAAGAAACGAGCTGCAATCAATTTGTAAGAAAATTTTAGATGATGGTGGAAGCAGGACAAGATTAGTGAGATCCATAGCCAGCTCTCAGAGTGAGAAAGGTTATCTCAGTTTCCTGTGGGTAAAATTTCTTCCAGATTATTGAATGGGGAAGCTTTATTCTTCTATAAATAGCAAATGCAATCATAGATACATGGAACATTTCCTCAAATGCTTGCTGGAAATTACATTCCATCTCCCTCTTCCTCTCTTGAGTTTAGGTGCTCGTCATCCAGATTTATGACTGCAGAGAAACAAAGTCCTCTGATAGCCTCCCTTGTTGCTATAGGAAGATTTTCTTTGGTTCTACCCCACCAAACAACGGTTTCGGGAACCTTTCTGCCATAATTTATAGTACCTGCTCTTCTATCTTCACACAGGTTGAAAGCAACTGTAAGTTCAGCGGCTTCATAGCCCCATTCAGAAACTTCTGGAAAAATGGTGGGAAAATGATGTGCCCTCATCTGTCTTGAGCTAGGCTGTTATTTGGAAAAAAAATAAGATGTGATGCAGTGGAAATGCTTTTCAAATCTCTTTTCATGCTGAGGAAGGCAGCACTGATCCTGCTCAATATTAAGTATGTTTTCTTCCCTCCATGGGGAACCAAAACAGGAAGACAAAATCAGGTAAATGCCCTCTGCTGCAAAGGGATAGGTGAGCTCACAGTGGGCTTTGGAAGATTCGTCATTTAAGGACAGAAGAATAGGTGGTATAGAATAACCCCATTCCTATTATATGTACTTCAAGGTCTATTTTCCTGGTAAACAGATTTTTATATTACATTTCAGTGTTGTATTTTGTGAATTGCAGATATGTTACTTTTTCTCCTTGGATGACATTTATTCCTTGCAGTGACTTAACACTACAGTGTGACTTATTTCTCATTTAAAATCCCAAATACACAGTGTGTATTCGAGACACACATTCTGGCGTCCCTATACTGACACTCCATTGGGACTGAATTTCAAGTGAAGAGTTGTTTGGAAGTAATACTGTGTCAAGATATTACAGAAGATAAAAACCAGCAAGGCTTTTACAAGGGGACAAAATGGAAAGGTACTGCAGAGTGAGCTAGGAGTATGAATTTTCCTAGAAAAGACACTGAGTCCTCAACTGATTTAAACTGACATAGTTCTGTAAGTAAAAGGAGGTATTGTTTCTTTCCTATTTCTAAATTCTGGACTTGCATACTACCAATGTATCTTTCAGGTGGTGTAACTTAAATTTAAGACATTGAATCACTTTCATAATTTGATGATCAGGATTTCCTGGACACCTACACAGAATCATAGAAAGAGCAACAGTGAGGACCAAACAAATCCTAGCAATCTTTTGTTGGCAGCCTTCTTCAAAAGATTTTATTGAACATGCTCCCTGACTAAAACATGCTCCAGCACTCCTCATGAGTTTTTATCCCCTTGGCTTGCAGCATTGCTTCTCTGTATGAAGGGTACTGTTCACAAGCAAGTGTAATTTATTTATTCAAAATAATTTCTCCAAGGTAGCCAAACCCTTTAATTTAGTTTCAAATCAGCTACCTTGTTCATGACATTGCATCCTTAAATCTTTCTTCCCTCAGACTCCCTAATTATTTTTTTAAGTGAAAGTTGACTTTCTTCACCTTATATAAGTCATGAAAGAAACCTTCAACATTCCGAACACAGAGAATTGAAAAGACAGAGAGAAGAGAAGAAAAAAAAGAAAGAAAAGAAAAGAAAAACAAAAAGAGCTTCAGTGAAATACAGAACTTTCAAAAAACGAAGGGGTCACTTAAATAGGGCTACTTTAATTATGGGCGTGCCTACAACCATGCTATTTGTAGAACAGATTTCTTTTAGTTACTACAGCAAGGAAACTACAATTCCAATTAGCCTGGTTTATGGATTGAAATAGTTCAGAGCTGACAATATCCCTGTACTTACTTAGAACCTACCCTGGTTTAGGCCACTAAGATCACTTGATCATCACTGATGTGGATCTGGCTTCTTCTGTCCCATTCTGAATGCAAATGTCTAGAGAAATGAGCTGCATGAGTTGTAACATTCAGTCACTTAATTTTTACCTGCTGGCACAGAATTTTTTTAACATAGATTAAGACCTTCTGTGCTACCTTAGGGTAAATATCAAAGGTTTCTATCAAAACTCACAACTTGCCTGTCTTAGTCTACTGTGCAGGTACTTCTCTCCATGAGCCAATACCAAGCATATACTTGAGGACTGGAAAACAGATCAGTCTCAGTAGAATTGCTGGTCAGCACTGCTAGATACTTCATAATAAATCACATTTTCAATTCTTGACCCAAGTTTAATAGCAAAGAATCATTAAGTGATGGCAAACAACTCTCCTATTGGCTACATTTCCTGAGAAGAGCTGGCATTTTCTGTGTATGACTATTTATCATTTCAGAACAACCATAATATAAGCTTACAGTGTAAAGAATAATCTTTGTAGTATGCTTTGGTATTACCATGAAAGTAGTTCAGCAAATATTCTGTTCTACCCCCTCTGAGTAAACAGGCAGAGGCTGATAGTGTCTCTTCATTGGAATTCTTAAGGACAAAAAGCTCACAAAGTCAAATGAAATAACACAAAGAAGAAGGGAATAGTATTTCCAAGCTTCAACAAGAACAGCTTAGAATACAACATCTTTTGTTCTGGCCATTAGAAGTGCCCATAATTCATATTTCAGAAAACACCACCATCTCTTTCCCCACCAGTCTTCTGCTGTTTTCCTTGTGTCAGTTCAAGCAACAAAGTGCTGTGTCAGAGCAGATCACAGTTTACGCTTCAACTAGCTTCATTCTTCACTCCTTCCACACAGCTCTGCGAGTACAACTGTTTGCCCTGGCTCCTGCCAACCAACACCTGGGATGTTATCTGTGTTATAGCAAAGGAACATAAATTGCCTTGGGCGGCACTGCTGTCATACCTTCCTACTTCTCCAAGAATCAGGAGGCCTGGGCTTGCTTTCCCCTTTTCCCCACATCTGATACTAGGTAGTTTCAAGCTTAAGAAGCCTTTAGGACTGTGGAGGGCTTCTAAGGAGTGATTCATCTGACCTGTTTCACAGATCTAGTTTAAGATGAGATGAATCATGTCCCACATCTACTTATGGCTCTCCACAGACTGCAAAGAGAGCTTGGGGACACTGACTCAGATTTAAACCTCTGAGTTATAAACCTCAAAAATTAGGTGATTTGAATCCCAGCCTTCAGACTCAATTAATAATGAGCAAATAAAGAGAGAAAAATCAGAGAACTGGGCATGCATGCAGATGACTCAGTGTTATTCACTGTACACAAGATTAGGAAAAATAGAATGAGAACTTTCAGGAGGAACTTGCCAAAACATCTCAGATAGCTGGGTAACACAGTGAAAAGTCTTACTTCAAAAAGATAAGGAGTCTTGCAGGGAGTGTTTGAATTCTTTTCATAGCGTGAATGCCTCTGAAATAACTCTGACTTCTCAAATAAAAACTGAAATATTATCACAGACCCTAATTGATGAGCACATCTTGAGAGTGGAAGAAGGTAAATATAATTGTTGTGTGTGGGTCTGGAGTCATTTTGTATATACAAGCGTATAACTGAGACTGAGCTTAAGTAAACTGAGCAACACGTTACCATTTCTAAAATAAAGACAGTATAACTTTGCATCCCAGGTAAGCACTGGCAGTTTTGCTGCTGCTGTATAAACCATACAGCTCTAAGAGCTACTAATCTTCAGCAGAGATCTTACAACTTAGCAAAGTGAGAGGAAAAGGAGGTGCAGAAGGATAAAATGTCAAGAGCAGAACCAGAACTTCTTGAGTTTCTTGATTTCTGTTTCAGAAGCTGCCCGGTACACTGGATTCCCCCTTCTTTCTCTCCTTATTTCCATACTAAGAGATCTGTCTTATTACTTGCAGGATTGTATTCATACAATAAAAGCTGTTTTTCTGTGGGTTTGTTGCTGTTGGGTTTCTTCTTTTGTTTTGTTGTTTGTTTATTTATCTTTAAGAAACCTTAGAACATTTTTCACCGTAGCCTTGTTCTGTTATTTGCTTTGCTATTCTTCTTATCTCTTTTGCTGGTCCTAAAATGACTTCTGCCAGGATCATTCTAATGCAGTGTCTCTGTTGAGTGATGGATCTTTAAATAAATCCTCTTTTATAGCAGTTTCCCGTTAATGCTGACCTGACCTGAAATTTCAGGCAATGTAATTCAGAGCAGTTGTGCGAGAAGTCACAATGCTCTTCTTCTGCAACTCAATATTTAGTGTTATAGTCGTTTTCTTTTCCTCCTGAAGACAGACTGGCTTTCGGACATCTTAATAATTCTTTTAAGCTCAAGGACGGAAAGTTTAGATTGGATATTTGGGGGAAGTTCTTTACTCTGTGAATAGTGAGGTGCTGGAACAGACTGCCCAGAGGGGCTGCAGATGCCCTGTCCCTGGAGGTGCTCAAGGCCAGGTTGGATGGGGCCCTGGGCAACCTGGTCTAGTACCAGATCTGGAGGTCAATGGCCCTGCCTGTGGGAGGGGCGCTGGAATTTGATGATCCTTGGGGTACCTTCCAACAAAAGCCAATCTGTGATTGGGCGATTCTATGATTCTTGCTTTCAGGAATGCTCATCCTGTGGATTTTCCAGCATCAGCTCATGCTGATAACCCTTTTCATGAAACATTATGTGGAATTTTTTCCCTTCATTAAACAAACAAACAAACAAACAAACAAACAACTCTGGGAATGAAATGTCAGCCTGAAAGGAGTCCAATGTCATTTAGAGGTTATTTGGGAAAGAAATGGGTACTTTTGACCAAGTAAAAGCCTGTTTTCTTAGGAAGAACAAAACAGAACGTTTTTCCCTGAAAGTTCAGGAGCAGTACCAGATGAACAAAAAATGGTAATACATTTTTACCTTCCTTAGTTATACAGGAATGATGTGAGAAGCAACCACTATGCCTAACGCTCTTGAAACCAGGTCTCAGTAACCAACAACAGATGTCACAGAGATGGCTGTGCCTGTAGTTTCACCTTTATCTCTTCTAGGTGTTTGTCTCTTTACCTCTGATTTAAATCTCTGAACATCGGGAAGCATTACTGTGTTGTGCGGCCCTAAATTTTCTCCCATCTCCAGTATGAACAAACACAGCTGAGAGGTCCAGCTCTGACATTTTAAACACTACCAGAAAACACATTCTGTAAGTGTGGTGGTCCTATCACCGCTGCTGATAGAACATAGAAAATCTGGCTTGTGGGTTATCTGAACCTCAAAAGCTCCCTAACTCCTAGGTCCCACTGCAGTAGCTAGCAGGTTAGAGGAGAAGCTGGGGCAAAGCGCCCTCAGTCCCTGCAGCTGAAGCTGTGCCACTCTGTGAAAAGGATGGCTTGATTACCATGGAGCAGAGGAAAGCAGAAGAGCAGCCACAACACAGGTGATGCCAGGGTTCTTCTGAACAGGAGAGCTGTGATTTTGCAGCCTCAGCCTTAGAGCTGCTTATGAATTTTATGTTAAACAATCCTTGGCTGGACCACTTCCCATCCCAGCTGATTAGATGTCTGACACTGGGCTCCAAATTGCCCTTTGTAGATCTAATTTCAAGTTATTTCTGCAAGTTGCATTTGGACGAGTGAGTCCAGTAGGTGCTTTGGGAAATATTTCTAATCACAGAAAAGGTCACTAATGGGAGAATGGAGAGCAATATTCATAGTTATGGTTATTGTTGACCTCAGAAAAAGTTAATTTTGCAATCTCGAAACTTCAGAGACCTTTCCCCTGACCTATCTAATCCTGCAAGTATATTATTGAGTAACTCCTGAAAGAAATTACTGAGTTTTCTTTTTTTTTCTTTGAGCTGCTACTAAAAAGCTATCTCAGAACCCAATCACGTTGATTCAGTGGAGCTGCTGGTTATTTTAGCTATGACTATTTTATTTTTGTTTGGATCTGCTTGGATCGCTGTAGATAGAAAGCAGCTTACATGGAGGCACAGTCAGGACCACATCCACAAGCACATGCTAGAATTAACATATGAATTGGCTCAAAGGTTCTGACCTCTTGAGAAGCCTCTCTTTCCAATATAAACAGGGAAAACATTCCAACTCAGGCACCTGCAGTAAAGGAGGAGAAAGCTCCTCCTCCAGACCTGAATTTCTCTCCTGTGGAAGGGCACAAGGTGAGGAAAACTGCTAATGATACCACAGTGACAGCAGCTGAGTTTGCCATGTTGAGTTCAAGAAAGAAGTTCAAGAAAGCAGTATACAGTAGAAAGTATGAGAAGCATATGAGTATATTTCTGTAAGCAGCTGTTCTCCAGTTAGTAAGGGGGAAACCAGCAGTAGGAAGAAGAGTATATCTTTTGAAGTGATAGTCACAGCACCACCGTTTCCTCCAGGGACAAACTTTTAAATGGGAGGAATGAGAGAAAATAGTTTCTCATTAGTCTGTTTTATAACCAAGTACAACTTAAATATAGGGAAACTGGATTTTTCTAGCTTTCTGTTCTTTTACCCAAGAAACATAAACTCAGAATTCTTAGCAGGGAATTAATAATGTATGAAATTATTCTTCCTACCCTTTCTGATGTATGATCAGTTTGGTAAATGAAGGAGCTAGAAATTCATCATAGACCACTATTTCCAGTAAGGTGACAGCTGTACTCCTGACACTGTGAAGAGAGAGCACAGCAGCTGGCAGGACTTGGGAAAGGTTGTTTTTTATTTCTTTCTAGTGTTTAAGCAGCAATTTTGGGGAAGAAAATCTCCTTTCCTCTCTGTAATGGGAAAAAAATTAGGCAATAATTGTTATGCAATCAGGTATGCTCATCTAGCAGACTGACTCTAGCAGTACTGCTGATCTGAATACTGCGTTTCAAATACGTTTTGAATTGCTGCAGAGCTCCAGACGAGCTGAGCCGCAAGATCAAAAGGCTGCAATGCAAAATGTTGGTGCAGCATGCTGCAACATATAAAAACCACACTAATGGAGCTCAGCAGATGTCCACCCATCATAGTACATCCTTCAGCCCAGGTTTAGGGCCCAGCTCAACTTGCACATGCACAGGGCTGACTGAGGCTTCCAGCTCCAGAATGTGCATTGCAGGGCCCACTCAGGCATGGTTAGAAGAGAAGGCCCCGTGCCTCACCCAGGAAAGGGCAGCTCAGCTGGGCCAGTGCCTATCCAGGAATTTGTGTCAGGAGGAGGGAAAAAAGGCGAAGCAGGTGCACAGCAAGATCCTGAGCAACCACTGGCACCAGAGCTGTGCACTTCTTCCGGCTGCTCTACCAGCACATCACTGATCTCTCCAACCACTGCTCAGGGAACCGAATTAAATTTGGTTAGCTTTGTACAAAGCTTGGGAACAACACATTTTTAATGGGCAGGTAAAATGCTAATTTAAGGATAAATTATATATTTGGGTTAGCAGCTTGGCTGTTTTGTTGTTTCATTCTTTCAGACTACTTGGACAGCAGCCATCAACACTCTGTGATTTATCTCTGTTTAATTTTTCCACTTTTTCAGACCCTTGGCTGTTGATAATTCAATTTTTGGCAACTGCAGCCCTTCACTTCCTATTATAAGTTATACCCCAAGGCAGACATACTGCCATCTGTCCTGTAATGGTGGTGGTAGCTAGTGGATATGAAGAGGCAAATGTCCAGATGCCGCCTGGGCTCTGAGGCAGCTCTAAAATGCAAATAATTCTTGGATTAAAAGTACGTTTTGAATTCAAATATTAGCCACTCAGAAACATTAGGATACTTGCCCCAGGGACTCCCTCCATCCTGTCGTCTGCATATTGCTCATCCCAAGAGTTCTAGTGGCTGCAGAAACCTAAACGATTCCCTCCGCCTACTCTCCAAAGTCATCAAAGGACAAACTGGTCTTCATCCAGCCATCCTTCAAACACACTTCACTTCCTGCCTCATCCTCTCCTCCCAGTCTTCATGCCCTCCAGAAGAAATCTCTCTTCAAGAGGTTTGTGCCTATAGCAAGCCACAAACTTGTGCTTTGCCAAGATGCGCTCCTTGCCCAGCTACTGGCAGCAGCTCTCCGCCACCAGCACAAGGCGCTAGGCTCGGTTTCAGACCTGGGAGGCAACATTCTCTCTCTAGAAAGACCCACAGTCCTTCAAGTCTTGATCTGAATTGAAGGAGGACGAGCAGTTTGTGGACAGAAAGTTGGACGGGAGCCAGCAGTGTGTGCTTGCAGCATGGAAGGCCTACAGTATCCTGAGCTGTAACAGAACAGGGGTGGCCAGCAGGGAGAGGGAGGGGATTGTCCCTGTCCACTCCGCCCCCATCTGGAGTTCTGAGTCCAGGCATGGGGCTTTCAGCAAAGAAAAGACATAGAGCGGTTGGAGTAGGTCCAGAAAAGGACCAGAAACACAGACAAAGGGCTGGAGCATTTCTATGAAGACAGAACGAAAGAGCTGGGCATGTTTAGTGAGGATAAAAGAAGACTGAGTGCTGCACAGGTCAGCACCAGGGTAACCCATCTTTCTGACTTTCTGTGCAACATCAGGCCTGACCCAACAGTTACTCACTCTGAGTTAAACTCATAATTTCACGATGAGCTACAGCAGACCTTTATAAGCTAGCAGCAGGGATAAAGTAGCGCTGAACATGGATGCTATGTTTTCTCCACAGGGCTGGTTGTCCTGAGATACAGAAAACACACGTGGCCAAGGCTGCATTTTCCTGTTCTCTGGTAAGAAAGGAAGACCAGAGTGATCAGACCTACGTGATCACCAACGCAGTACAGGGTTGTTCATGACATCACAGGATAATTCCTTTGTTCCCTTCTATAACTCTTCTTGGATAAATATTTAGATGTATTGCAAGTATTTTGGTATTTCCTGAGCCCACCTAATACCATCCAGGCAGAGTTTCATCTTGCTCCACCAAAATGGCTCAGTATCTGTCTAATAACGTATCTCAAAAGCTCATGGACTTTTCAGTGAGAAAGCTGTAATTTCTCTCCCTTCTAATAGGCATATCCCCACATAATACGCATCCAGCCCATGTGGATGATCTCTCATGGTACACAGTCCTCATTACCTTTCCAAAGTGAATGAGTTGAAGCAGAAAAAATTCAGGCTCACAAACATCCATTTTCTATTCCAAAAGTCATGAAGAAAAAGGTAAAATGATTACAGATAGTTCTTCTAACTATTCTGGAAACTACTGTATTGTTTTTTTTTTCTCTGAAGAAATCTCTTTGCCATCTCCTGCGCCAAGTAAATGAGGAAGAAAGGGTAGCCTGAGCCAGAGAAGAGAGAACAATTTAATACATTTGGGCAACCTGGAATGTAATTTTGCTGGAGGGCAATATTCTCTTCCCACATCATTTCATTTTTGTGAAATCAAGGACTTGGTACAGCTTGGGAAGGCTTTTTAAGATATTTTAATTTCTAACAGAAAAAAATAATCATCACTCTTTAAGATGCCTGACTTGCATCTTAGAGCTAAAAGAAAAAAAATAATGTAGTTCCAAATTGCTATTTTTTTTCTTTAATCAACCCTATCTTGATATTTATATTCCCTTAATATATGCAGAAGCTACATTTTCTCTGCATAAGCTGTGACTCACGCTCATGATTTTATACTGCTTTACATTAGGACTGTTTTCAGATCTGTCTCAAAGAAGCATGAATTCAATGAGCACATCAGCAAAGAAAAACTTATAAAAACTAGAAATATTCGGTAAGAATTATCAGTGCTGCCATCTATTTTACTGCTGGCAACTGTGGCTACAATACCAGCCTATGCATTTTCACTTCAGTTGGAGTAAGCTGCAACCATTAAAAGGCAAAAAGGGTGCAAGAAAGGGTGCACTCCAAATTCATTTCAAAAGCTACAGGTTATGTTTCACCTATGAATTTGAAACAAAAACATCTGTACTCTATGCAAAGAGTCCTTCCACACTCTTTGAGGTTGATGTAGTTTGCCCACAGTGGCAGCAGTTTCTTATTCTCCTTGACCCCTGGCTTATTGTTGTGAGTGAAGTGAGCCCCTATTTAGAAACAGCTGGTTTATCTTCCTCATCTTTTTCCCAGGAGTAGGAAGGTGGGACACGCTGGGAAACAGAAATGTGAGGCAGTATCCTTCCCACTCCATGTCACTTCTCCTCCACTTCCTTTCACTAGTTTCCTATTTCCATTCTTTCAATCCCTCTTTAAAATCTTTTTTGTTTGTTTGTTTTTTGTTTCTGGTAGTAGAAACAACAGTGTAAATTACCCTCTTCCTCTTCCCAACTATGTGCTCTCTTCTGCTGCTCTTGAGTGAAAGCAGAATGAAAAGAGGTCAAAGAAGATGTGTCTAGTACAAAGCAGTTGGAGCAATCTTCCTAGTAGCTGGAAGTACATATTTCAAGAAAAAAAATGTGTCATTCCTGGCAGAAAAATCAAATCAATCACTTTAAGATTTTGTTTTAACTACACGAATGAAATAAGATCAAGCTATTAGTGGGAAAGTGACAAAACTAATGACTGACACAAGTGAAAAACTTACCCTCTACTTGTGCAATTTAAAGAACACGTCTGTGCTCTCTAAAAGGTTATCTGAATACTCTTTCTGTTACATGCTGATAAGCTTTTGATTGACACTTATTAAAAACAGTTGGACTCAGAAACCAAGAATTTCCAGGGAAATTCTTTGTATTAAAAAAAAAAAAAGAATAATTATATATATAGTAAAATATATATAAATACATATAAAAGAATAATTATATAATAACATTTTTTAAAAAAGATATTAGTTCCGTAAACCTCTAAAAGCTGTGGTGCTCTTTAAAAGCACAAGCAAGGTGGAAGAAGGAAATTTTAATCTGAAATGAAAATCCAATGGCTTAATAAGAGTTCTATCCATATATCTAAAAAAAATACACACCAAAAAAAGCCCAACAAATCACAGCACACACACACAAAAAAAAACAACAACAAAATTGCAACAGAAACAAAGAACAACAGAAAAAAAACCAACACAGGTCAAACAGCATATCTGAGTTAGTGGAATCTTAAGTATACTGGTTGTAGTAGCATCACACATAGACCTACTACCAATTTCATTTCCTTAGGATATAAATTAATAAGAAAAAAATACTTCCAAAATGTATTTTTCTCAAAATCATTTAACAATTTCTAGAAACAGCAGCAAAACCTTCACTATTATGCAGTTGACCAAAACTTACTGCATTCACATTTATCTGCTTTCACTCAAACACTTGGAGAGGGAAACACAGACTACAGACACTCATAAGAGAACGTCTTAAAAAAGACGTAAGTCACAAAAAGCCCTGACCCAAGTATGTAGGTGACTTGGGAAAGGTTACCCTGCAAATCCTGCAATATGGTTTATGTATTTAAAACATCACACTATTAGAAGAGCCATAGAAAAGGGTTGCTGTGTCCCATAAACAGATAAACCTCTGTAGACCCTTACTGCAGTTACTGCTTAGTGGGACCCCTTTGAAGCTAAAGGATGAGCTGTCCTGTGGGAGAACATCAAAGTAGCCAAATAAGGATGCATTAGTGTGGCAAATTTTCAGTATCAGTTTGCAGCTCTGCTTTCCTGCAAGGCAACTTGGACAGCACACCAACATGCATGAGAGTGGCCCAGCAGATACAAACGATGTAGGTCATGATGGTAACAAATGGTGAAACTATTAGATCATAAGCAAAGCATAGAACTGAAAAAAATCTATTTCATATCACATTATCAAATCTACCTGAAAAGAATGCAGTGGGAAAAATGCTATGAATTTTGAAAAAGCACTGAATTATCAGACCATGCAGAAGACATCTCTGTAACCTATGAGCTATTTCCTGGTCATTTGTCACATTTATTCCAGCACTCTGTCCTTGAGTCATTAAAACGTAGCACCAGTTTTGGTAATACTTGGGAAAGCACCCAATGCCATTTGAGCTACCAAGAGCAGTTTGAGCCCAAGGTTTCAAACAGTTTTGTAAAATTGCAGAGTATTCCTAGAAGGGTTAAATACTGCAAAATAATTATATACCTTTGTAATAAATTCTTTCTCTATTGAAATGCTAAAATTGATCTGTGACAAATAATTATTAAGAAATCTTATGAGTGGAAGTACAACGGTGATTTTCTAAATCAATTTAATGGCTGGCTTATTTTAATTAGTGGTAAGTTATTTACTGCAAGTTCTTTAATCACCTTCTATTTACACAAGGGAGTCCCAGTCTTGCCTGAGCTATAGAAATCACTGCAATAATAAACAACAAAGACATTATCTAATCCTTATGGTTTTTGTCTGCTATTGTAGAAGAGAGAGCAAAAGAACTGAAAGACTAATTTTTGCTTTACTCAATAAAGTTAACAAGTAAGCTATCTGCAGTCGAGGGCAGGAAGCATGGATTGAACAGACCATCACAAACCATGGGTATATCCATATGCACTGGGTCATATCCCTTCATAAACCCATCGGTTGCTGTTTCAGAAATGAGCCATTTCCCTGGCATTTAAGGGAAGGATGACTTGTCATCTCCCTGCTCCAAATGGTGGGAAACTTCTTTTAACCTGTAGCCTAAATCTGTTCAAGGCTTATTTATACATCACTATTTTTGTAAATTTTATTTACTGTAAATACATGTGTACCATTTTACTATGTGGCCCACTGATATATCCATGGGCAGCAAAAGTACCCTTGCATTTAAGTATTTTTGGACAAAATCAGCCTAATTCACCTGGTCTTTCTTGCTGTTGTTTTAACTCTGAAAGCCTCTATGTCAGCTTGTGCTCACCTTAACTAAACATGCAGAGCTCTGCACTGTATAGGTTCTGATATTTTCCAATTTTCTGTATATCAAAACAACTTAGGGTCATTTATCTTTTTCAGAGAGGTATGAAAGTACAAGCTGCTATACCGGTGGCTCGTATGTGTTACCTTTGGTCATGTTAATAACTCTGAAAACACCAATGTCCTCCTTTTCTTCAGCTGTTTTTAACGGATGAGCTCTGAGTTTACAGCTGTGAAGATATTTTATGTTACAGTTTAGGGAAACCTTTTGATACCAGACAGACGAAAAGTATTAACAGTATGAAGATTACTAGGATTGCATACTCTGCTGAATTTCATTACACCACATAAAACTTCATTTGAAATGATTACAATTTAATATCAGTGCAGTCAACTAAAGCATGCTGAAAAATCTGAGTTAAAAATCTTTAAAGTCTCATCATACCAATCCAGGGAAAAATCAGCTATGACAGGCTGGGAAAAGTTCACATTTAAATAATGCTCTTTGTCATCCACACAGGGCAAAGTCACCACCAAATATCACAGTGACTTTAATACATTGTCTCTTCCTTTTTTGCTCAATCTTTGGGGGTATATAGGAAGCAAAATGGAAAGGCAGAAGAAAGGAGAGTGTTTGTAGGTAAAAGCTGCTGAACTTCTCACAAAATTGGTAAAACCAGATAAAACATGTCAAGAATGAAAAAGAAAACGAAGGCAGCTTTCACAGGAATAAAAGCTACAGTCATGCAAAGAACGCAACAGGAGTAGTTAATTGGACTTGATTTAGTTGAAAGAAGGTAAATTAACAAAGTTCTGAGCAACTTTTTTCAAAAACGTTTCAGGTGCCACCAAGAGCTACTAGAAAAGATAAGCACAAATTGTTAAGTAGTTTTATTTTTGAGTTGGAGTGCCTGAATTTATATGAGGTGGAGTTCTTTTCTTTTTTCTTTTTTTCCTCTTTTTTAGTAATAAAAGATTTCAAACTTTGTCATGTTACAACATGTAAATGGTACATAGCTAATGAAGGGCTGTGCCTCCATTTCTAACTTGCATTCTAATCAGAGAAATCAAAGCGCTTTTGATGCAACATCCCACCAGTAGTAGCACACTGCATCCGCAGATGCTCTGGCCTGGCCAAACTCCTCAAGTAAACACCAATCCTGGGTCTATGTAGCCTTGAAAATAAATCTTACTTTCCTGACTGCAAGTTTCTTTAAGCAATGATTTATTTGTATCATTCCTATCTTCCTGTTGATAAACAATACGAGCACAAGTACGTGCACTTGTGCTTCTACATTTTGTGTGCTTCCTTCTCTGTCATTATCATAAATGGTCCTACTGATACGTCCTATCACAATTTCCATTCATACATTACATCTCTTTTGACAGATGACTGTTCCAATTTCCTACCACATCCTTTCCTATTACACTCCCAGGTACAATGGGGAACAAACAGATAATTCAAAAGCTCCATCACGCTACTCCTTCATATATTGCAGTTCTTACTGAAAGCACTTGCTTCTTCCAGTGTTCAGAAGTTCCTGCCCTGGTTTTCTGTGCAGGCTTCCTTGATTTTACCCAGGGTGGTTAATGAAATCCATCAGCCCATGACTGATGGCTACATCAACATCCTCATGTCCTCCAGTTACCTATGGCCCCTTCTTGTTGCCCCAATCTCTATCCAGTTATTTAAACATACATATACCTTGCTATATATTCCTTCTCCAGCATATCAGAACTTGGGCAGTCACAGCAAGCAGTGGAGCATTACAGAGGCCATCATTACCTCCTCTGACCCGGGACCAATGCTCAGCATGGAAAAACTTGCTTTTATCCTGCCCCCTCAAAGGCTATGAGCACAATCCAGAGCTTGTGTAAGACTCACTAGACAACAGTGCTGCCACTCATGAATATATTCTTACTCTACTGTAATGCTTATGGACTCAAACACGCAAGGTTAATTTAAATAGATGAACAGCAAGTAGATTGTGTAAGAGTGTTTTTTGTTTTTTGCTTTTCCCTTATGAAATTCCATTACGTTGAAAAGCATCTTAATGAAATGCATACAGGAAACAAGCATAAGTTGCTTGAAAATTTGTGTTAATTATACATTAAATGCAAATTGAGTATGCAGCAGTCTGATCACAGCACTTAAGACATCTATCATCTGACGTTTAATGATAAAGACAACAAAACACAATGTTTTTGTCCTTCTTATGGTCTTATAAGAACATTAACTGGCTCACTGATAGGTATGAAGTCATAGAATTATAGGATATCCTAAGCTGCAAGGAACCCACCAGGATCAACAAGTCCACATCCAAACCTAAGTGGGGTATTCAGAGTTGGACCACTTTCCCAACACACTCAGCATTGGCACTATTTCTACTAGTTAACAAATATCTTACCCTAGGTATGGACATAATTAAAAAAATGATGAGGAAATTTACAATAAAACTTCAATCTATAAAGAGAATTTGGCAGTAAAGAATCTACACTCCAAACTTCACTGCTTTGGAGAGCTCTTCAGCATCCTTATGGCGTGATCTTTCAAAGGAAAAACCAGAAAACTGGAGGGCGACCTTATTTGACTGGTGTATTAGGAATAAGAGAATATGAATATTTACCGACACTGTAAGAATAAGTAAGTGTGACAAAAAAAATTATATTTCCCACCTCTTTTGTTCAGTGATATTGATTTCTAGCGGTGATGTGGATGTACTTTCTTAGTTCTCATGAGTTAGCCAGTTTTACATCTGTCATTTATCTTGACGAGGAATAGACAGTGATGTTAGTGTTCATTGTCTCCTGTAAAAGCAGTGTCCAAATTTAATGCCATTTATTCACAGGAGACCGCATGCTTTGTGCCTGCCATTCTACTTCTATTATGATGTTGAAAAATGATACTGATTTATCTGCTCATTTATCTTACCCTTTGTGTTTTTTTCCTAAAAACTCCACTGACCCATCTAACTATCTTGGTCTCTGTCTTTTCTTGTTTACATCACAAGTTTTCACAGAGACACTGTGAACTCATTGATTTATATTTCAAAGCAAGAACACTCTCAGAAAGACTAGAAAACACGAAAAATCTTCTCTTCTGGAAAATTTCTGTACATATTTTATCCTTGTTATTAAAGTCAATTTCTCATTTGACTTGTTCTGCCTTTCACTGGTGGACAGAGGTCAGATAATAGCTGACTGAGTTTTCACAAGAGACTACGAATCATACAGTCACCTTTATAACCACGAAAAAAAAAGAAAAAAGAAAAAAAAAGTATTTAAACTGGTTAGATTTCAACTCTCTCTAACATGTTTTTGTTCTTTTTGTTATGCTTTCTTCCCCACTACTGTTAACAGCCCTTTGGTTTCAGTACCTTTCGAATTTTTTTCTTCCAATTTACAGCAATGGACTGTGCTGTTCCAGGAAAGTCTACAGGGTCAGACAGAAACTGAACACAGATTTTTTGCCTGGGGTCTAAACTGGCAGCATGCAAGCTTGCTCTGGTCTGAAATCTGATGTAGAGCTGTGCTTAACCAAATACACTTGGCAAATACCTGGGTAACACTTCAGTTTCCCTCTAAGGCACTTTATCCAGTCATTTCCTTGATCCACCCTTACACTTTCCCCAGTTTTTCCAATACCTTATGTGTGTGTATACATTTATGTATATATTTTATTTCATCACATCTGATTTTCTGAATGTCCTATAAAAAGGAATGCATATGAATGGAATGAAGTGTTTTAATGTGCTTCTCATTTCTTAATTTTATACTAGCCTGCATAAAGTGTGCATTCGTGATTTCTTCAATCCTAGTTTTTTTATCTTTTTTTTTTTTTTTTAATAGAAAGAAAGAGATTGGTGCATACAATTAATGGGCATACATGAAAAAAAAAAGAGTTAAGGCAAGTCCTTGACTTGCCTACTTACTTTAGTGCAGCCTATGGGCCAGCCCAGTTTAATAAGGTTAATAGTGAAATTTTTCTAATGCAAAGCAAGCAATTTAACAGGTATGTAATTTGGGGGGAGGTGATAATTTTTTCTTTCTTTTCCAGGCCAAATGTAGCCCTGCCAACTGGAGCCACTTCTGCCCCTGAGAAGATGAGTATTTCCAGTGAAATATCAGGAGACCATTTTCTATCCAGAAATTTGCATCCACATCATTTACACAGCTCAGAAACAGTTGACCACAATTTTCATGAGCATTTCCAAGTAATCTTCCTTGGCATGGGATCAAGAGCTAGGAAGATATGAAGCAGTTGAAAAAGAGAGGAGGTGACAGGATTAAAACAGAAACCAACTCACTCTGGCTGCTATAGGGAGTGCCTGGATAATGCCTTGTTCTACATCTGGATTGGTGAGGTGACAGATATTATTCTTTGAGCAATTCTTCCTCACATGGTTTCTGCTCTTGCAATGAAATTACCTGCATGCCCACAGCTCACCACATGCTGGTTTGGCAAAACAATACCCATGACATGAAGGTGCCCAGGATGCTCTCTCTGATGGTTACAGCCACAGAGACATTAGCACTCATGGCACCAGGAAGGCCCCAGGAAGGCATCATGTAGTCCAAAAGCAATGCTTTTTGGAAATGCCATGCTGTTACAAAACCAAGAATATAGTTTTATAGGTAAATGAGTTGTCGTAGACAACTACTGCAAGGAAATAGCTATGAAAAATATGTCAGAGCTGTACTGCAGGGTTTCAGTGGCATTTTCCTCATACTCATTATTGAAATTAATTCACAAGACTTGCCACAATGTGCTGATAGGATATAGCTGTAATACTTTAAGCTGCTGTTAAGAATTCAGAACATGACAATCCAACCAGACTACTTTATGTATGATTAGAACATTTATTTGCTTGTTCGACGCAAAATTAAGTAGTAAAAGCAACCAGGAGCTGGGAAGGCAGCCAAGCAATAAAATTGATTGATTGCCCAAATACAAAAAAATCACATCTACCACTTTCAAACATTCTCTCAAAAGCAGAAAATCATCTGTTCAAGGTTACCTAACAACTTGGTTAGACAGGACAGTGAATCTGCTGTTAAACAGAAGACAAAGGCTTGTCTATAAGGTATATCGAATGGCTGCTCAAAATTGCATGCACCTCCATAAATTTGTCTCTGTTTAAGCTGATCAGCAGAAACTATTCAGGAATGTCATTTTTTGTTATTTTTTGACAATGTCAGATACATGGTTGTGTCTTGAGGAAAAACATACCAGTCATATAACCCATGTTATTTGCACAAAAAAAATGAAATCTCAGACTTCATTCTGCTTTGCTATTCTTTCTTTCATAAGAACATAGATCATTTTAACACATCATAGATTTTCTTGTTTGTATGTTACCACCATCCACAGTAGTTTCAGCTTTCAAATTCTAACTGTTTCTCCTGCGCTACCATCCTACTCTCAAAGTCAACACTGTCCAAATCAAGTGTTAAACATGTGTTTATGTTAAAGACAAACTGAAGAAAACTAATCAGGTTTCGGTACACTCACAAGTAGACTTTGCCTGGCTGGTATTTTCAGTCTCTAGTTATCACCAGAAGAATAAAAATCACTTCATAATGTGTTTATATATCATCTTACAAATACAATATTTTAATTAACACAATTAACCTGTTTTTCATTGAAAGATCGTAGCTAAGAAACCTGAATTCAATCTCAGAGAGGGCAATCCACCTTTCAGTCACAGTCAGATCAAAAGTGTCTTATCTCCATGGACTGCACCAAGACCTTAGCTGTGCATGCCAAATTCACTTTGCTCTTTATTATTACTTGTGATAGGTATAGCCTATTTGAGTCAATTCATGGCAGGCAGCATTCAAAAGGATTCGGTGCCTCATTTTTGCAGGAGCCATTGCAACTCCAAGCTATAAATCTGCTTTTGCAGGTTCTGATTAGAAAAAAAAAAAAGTACTGCTGACAGGTCCAAAAAGTTGTAAGAATGTTTTTCACAAGAGAGGTTGCTTATGAGATAAAAGGATGTCATCTTGAAGCTGTACGAATAAAATCTAACATACGCATGGCAATAAATATGTTCAAAGGCTTTTGTCAGTCTTACATAACCAAAATTAATTTCACTAAAACTTCTACTTGACTCTTAAGTGGTTGGTTAAACAAAACACTGAAATAAACCTCCTACCTGCCTGCTTAAACTAAAGAATGATGTCTGAAACAGATCTGATTCACATTAATTACTTAAAATAATAAAGCATCGTGAATTTCACCTCTGTTTTGAATGGCCACCTTTGTATCGAATGGCCATTACTCAGCAATCTGAACTGTAAGAGCTGCAATGGTCCTTTTGGTTTTCAAATTACGGTTCAGCTTTCCATACCACTGTAATTACTGCAGCTGCACTGCTGCCAACAAAATCCTAGACTTAGAGCTCAGGGCTATGACAGCACATCTAAGTAATCACCATGGGATACTGGGCTAAACTCAAACAGGTTTCTTTTTTATGAGCTGTATACATGAGCAAAAGCCAGAGCATGTTTAAACAAAGCAAATCAATTCAAGTCAAGTCTCCCTACTTAACAGATTCACACAGCTTATTAAGATGAGCAAACATGCCTTAATGAAGAACACCCATCTTCTAAATGAGAGGAACAAGGCCTCAGTTATGCTACTTAGGCAGAGCAGGCCTAGCCTCAGTTTCAGACTGTCTCAGCACTCAGGGAAGTCAATCCACTACAAAGCGAGTTCACTGCTGACTCTTTACTCCTCTTCCAATCTGTTTTAGTATTGCTTTGCTACCCAGCAGAATTGTCATGGTTACATCACGACGCCCCAGTGTGATGCACCCTTTGCAGGACAGCACAAGTAATGGCAATGGTGAGTAAGCCTTCAGCTGGACTTTCCAAATGATGGATTGGCTTCTTTCACTTTCACCTATGTCAGCATCTAGAAAATCTAAGAATACTTCAGAAGCTCCAAAAGTGTGGACAAATACCAACTCTACGGGAAGATTTAGATTAATATCATTATTTAGTAGAAACTGCCACCATCATTTCCTATAATGAAAATTATTCCCTTCATTTTTGCCTTCCCGCTCCAGGACAACTTCTCCAAGTTGTCAGTCTAAGTTGGTTAATATTTGTGTCATCACTGGACCGTGCCATCTCATATTCTACAGATATCTACTATATATTGATCAGTTCTCAAATAAAACTGTAATATCTCTAAGTTGTCTACGAGGTACCATTGCCACACTATGAGCAGTGAATTCTCCTTAATACTGTAAATGTTTCACAACCAAAAAATACTCACATGCATAGATTTGGAGGTAACAGTTCCCAAAACAGGGACAATTTTTTCCCTTAGATTAGACTGCAATTGTGTATGAATGTAGCCAGGATATTCTTCCACATTCTGCCTCTGACAACACACAGCTTATCTTCTTTTCCTTGTCTTTCTGGCCCAGTTGTGACTATAGACAGTATATGCAACAGATGTTGGGCTCAATGATTCTTGTGAGTCCCTTCCAACTCAGGTTACCCTATCGTTTTTTTTTAGTCTAATAGCATAAAAATGCTACCATTTTGATTTGTACCACAGAGACATCTTACCCATGGTAAATTTGTCTAGATAAGTGAGTAAAGCTAAGTGGAAAACTCTAAAACAGGAATTGAGAAATCCCTGTCATGGGCACTGGCATGGGTATGTGGTTTATAAACGCAGACACCTTACATAGACATACATCACAATCATAAATGAACTAGTTAATTCATTATGCAAATTTTTGCAATTAATTATGAAATACATGCTAAAAAGTGCTTCATACTCCAAGGAATTTCAATCTCTATGAAAATGATTAATTATGGAATTGATAACTAGATTCATCACTTACTGGAAAATTAAATAGGAAAATACAGGAAAGGAAAAAACAATTATTACATGAATCAGCAGCTTCATGCAGAACAGAATCAAGGTAGAATTTCAAACAAAAAGTCCATTTTGCTTTAGAGGTTTTTATGTTTATCTTTTTAAAAAAAAAACTGACATCATCATTTACTGTGAACAGTACGTGTGCAATCTTTCACGTTCCCTCTCCGTTTGCATCATCTCTCTGACCACAATACCTGAAGATATATAATTATGTATTATATATTTAATAAAGAGAATTTAAATGAAGAATATGCTAAGATGAAGTTGTACTGAATGACATTAGAAAGCTCACCAATATTCCTGAACAGATAAAATTAGCATTTTTTTCCACATTAAGACTCTGTCATGGAACACAGCTCACAGTATATGCATTTCTCTGTCTTGTATTCAAATTATCTCAGGGCTTTTTCTTGCATTGTGGCTTTATGCTTACAGATAATCATGACAGAATAGACAGCTGTTGCCCAGGTAATATCACTAACAGGAGCCCTGAACCCCACCAGGTAGTCAAAATGTACAAGGAATGTAATGCTGTATCTGCCACATGAATAACTGATTCTATCATGCACAGAAATATTTTAATACTTTATTTCCCCCTCATCTGTTAAGAGATACTCTCTTTTGCTGTAGATACACATGGTTTTGTGGTTAGTGCCATATTCTGTCATGCTCTATTGCATATAATTCATCCACAAACCATGAAAAGAGAACTTTTCAGGTACACATAGATTGACTTCTGGAACAAGCTGCAGAAATACAAAGGCTAACTGCTGTATATCATATATGACAAAAACCCTGGTTCAGTCTACCTTCTTGAAACAAAGACATGTAACACAATGGCATCGCAGAATCTTCTACTTCAAACATCTTAGATGTGAAAAGTAGCTTCTTCCTCGATGAGACAAGCCTACATCACTAAGTATTCTCTTCCCCATGTGTTCACCCTTGACTTGTTTTCTTTTCTTCCTGTTCAGACTTCCTCTTGCACCAGGAAATTCTATGCAATTTCCTTTATAATTTTGTGCACCATAAACGAAGCAGAGATTCATTGGCAAAATAAACCTGGAACTTTTCTTTTTCCAGATATTTCATGCAAAACACTATCTTCTCTCTCATGGCAATAAGAAAGCTAAGATCCTACAGTTTGTCTCACATCTTCCCCAGATGGATTTCTGCCACATATCTTTTCTGTCTGTACTGGTTTCAGAAGAATTATTTTAATAAAGTACAGGTAACAACATATCTGAACTGCAGCCTTGCATCTATGGCTTATTGGAACTCTTTTCACAACATACAAGCTCTCACTAACATGTCAGATAACTATGATGACGGTTTTGGATGCAAAGAAAAATTAAACAAAAAGCTCTTCTTTGTAAGTTTTCACCTTTTGTAAGTTTTCACTGCCCACAGGTGATCTTCCCTCTCAGTATTGAGTTGCCAGGGGTTAGTTCAGGTGAGTAGTAGCCTGTATTATTGGAAGTATTTACAAAGCACAAACTAATTCCTTATCACGTGTGCAAGTCCTGAAGTGACACACATAGAGCTTGGCATTCTTTGTGCTGAAGTTGATAAGTACACTTACTTCAGGGGGAGGAAAAAAAAATCCCGTATTACCCAGTTTCTAAGTGGAATACTTCTGACTCCCTTAAGTGTCATAAAGGCGAGAATGATGCCTCTGCAACACATATAGGGGTTTCTTTTTAGATATAACTGCACCTCTTGGATATAGCCAAATAAGAAAGAAACTTATAAAAGAATCTGAAAAATGAAATAGAAAGAAAAATATTATAATTCATAAGACCTTTTGGAATGAAGCCTCCTGCTGTAAGAAACGGGACAAAGAATAGAGAAACGTTTGTTTCTGTTTCTGCAGGCTTCCAACAGTGTGGTTCAGGCTGGTCAAACTGATTTGCCACTTTGTCTTGTCAGTCAGTTGTGTGAGACGGAGGATGAGGATTTCTACCAGCTGGATGCAGCACAAAAGACTAGCAGGAACTTCACCAACAACAACAAAAAAATAGGTATTAAAGGCACTAAACAATTGAACTAAGTGCTTCCTTCAGAGATGAAACTGAGAAAGAAGAACTACTGTGGAGAGAAGAGGGAAACAGAAAGTTTCTTTTCTGAACCAGCAAGGATGGAGAAATCAAGAATGCACACAGAGAATGGTCTCCTAGTAGGAAGTACCACAGTGAGCGTATGGCACACAGTTTCATCAAAAGAAAGAGCCAACGTTGATCACTGCATGGTGTTTCCTTTAGGAAAGCAGAATAAAAGTATCTTTGCACTTGCAATAGAAACATCAGCATTTAGTGAGAATAGCATATGTTGATACTCCCCCTGCAACGTCCTTTGGAACGTTCAAAAGATGAAATAATCTCAGGGAATCTGAAAGCACACAGTATGGAAGTGGTGCGATGAACTACTAGTTGCACAGAGATACTAGAGAAAGCCACCCAAGGGAAATGCTACGTGGCTGCTCCACAGGCTGAGAAAGAGGTCACAGATCAGTGAGTATAAGACAGAGAAATGTAAATTGCTTTCAATTTAAAACAATGACATTGGAGCTGCTTAACCTGGCAGTGAAAATTCTGTGGGTTTATGGTTTTCATGACAATTCTGTGTCATCCAGAAGCTCTGGGAACGATTCTGCAAATTCTGGCATGATCAATAATTTTCAAAAGGTGACTAAAATAACAGAAGTGTAATAAAATACAGCACTGGGGAGGATTAGCTTGTTTGGAGAAAGTGCGTTTGCCCTGCTTGGTCAAACGAATATTCTTGATGTTATCCAAAAAGAAAAAGAGATTGAGCCAACAAACAATTGCCTTTCTAGAACAAACTAATTCTAGCTGGCCAATATCCTTGACAGTACTGGAGAAATAAATATTTAGTAAGTGATTTTTGCAGTAGTACCTCGAAGCTGTAAGTATATGCCCAATAGCCTGAGAAAAAACCATTCATCTATCAAGAATATTACTGATCTTGCATAAGGATACTGAATTCAACCAAGATATCTAAATTACACTTTCAAATTATAATGCTTTCGCAAAACATACATTGCAGTGAAAAACAAAAACATACTCTCATTACAATTTCATTAATGCCAGTGGTAACTTTGGCACTGCTACAATGCATCACTAAAAGGATTTGCTTAAGCATAGCGTACAGCACAACCAGTAGAGAAAACTCACTCACACAGTTGCTCCTTAGAAAATATTCAGAGAGGAAAATATGAGATATTAATAGAGAGGAAAATAGGGAAATATGAGATATTAATTTGCTTTGGAAAGCTAATAAAGCGTATTGTGTGAGGAACTCCTCTACTCAAAATTTACTCTTATTTAAGCTTGTCGCTCTTATTCTTTTGTTGAAACCTGAAGATCTATTCTGTCATTCACATTCAATCAGTCCACTCACATTGAGAAAAGTACCATTCAAACAATTTGGACACTGAGTACATCATTTTACAAAGATAGCTCAGCCTTCCTGAATTAATGTTTCTCCTTTGTCTTCATACAAGACTGCTATTGTCGTATGTATAGTGTATTCAAAGACAGTCTTTGAATTTCTGCTGTACTTACAATACTACTGTATTGGGAATATATGGTGCTATTTATTAATTGAATTATTCAGTACTGTAAAAGGGATAACACTATTGGTGATAGGTGGACGGTTGGACTGGATGATTTTGTAGGTCTTTTCTAACCTTGGTGTTTCTGTGATTCAGTGATTCTGTGATAGGCCGTCCTTTCGATCCACAAACCTCCTACACAGTGCATGAGATTTCTCCAAGGTTGAATTTTCAGGCTTCGTGCACTACTAGAATGATAGAAGAAAAGAAAGAAGCTAGAGGCATTTGAAGAGCATGACAGCTCAGAGGAGCGAGCAATCTGCAGATCATCTTTATGACACAGCTAGAATAAGTCCAGGAGTGCTCACCCAGCTGCAGCCTAAGGGATCTGCCAAGCAGCCAGCTGCTGCTATCTGGCATCTGGGATCTGCGACGGCCATCACAAAGCACAAGAAAGGGGAAGAGAAGTGAAGAGTGATATGAGGTCACCACCAAAAAATAAAAAAAACAAAAAAATCAGCTCTCTTTCACCCCAGTCCTAATGTGATTTCTTAAGAAAGAAAATTCATTGCAGTCAAAAAAAAGACGATGAAGTCTCTGTGCAGTGCACAAACACAAGGTAAAGTAAGACATTGCAAATGATGGTAAAGCCATACAACTATTAGAGAAACATTATTACTACTAAAAGCAACGTGGTATGCCCCTATCTGACCTGCAGTCTTGTTGCTTACTGCTCTGCTTGCAAAGATTACCATGGCTAATTCGCGCCGGGGGAATAAGCACGCCTCATTTCCATGGCTAAGTCGTGCTCTGAAGCGTTACAGCCCAGGAACACAGTTCTTCCCTCAGAGAAAGCCTCAGTCTGGTTTTCCCTGCCCACCCACCAGTATTTACAGTGCGTGGACAGAGCTGCAAGCAGAGAAGTGATCTGCATGAGAACACACAGCACACGGGCAGCCAATCTGGGGAGGGAGAAAGCAGCCCCCGCTGCATCATGAAAATGCCCCTCGCACAGACAGGACCTCTGACTCCATGTGAGACCAGGTGCTTGGGATCCATGCACTGATGCAAATTCTGGGTATCAGTGTTTTTCAGATCTCTGTGAGATGCAACAAAAGAAGCAGGCAGGGCTTCCAGATCACTGCACAGAGCTGCTGACAGCAGCTTTGTATGGCTTATGCACCTCACCTAGGGTTACTCCATACATCTCGATATCTGCTCATCCTCATGTGACCCCCCTCATTCTCCCATGACGGAGAGCATTTCAGATAGGAATGATTCAGATATGTCTGACACAAACTCTCAAAAGCTTTAGTAACTGTAATTTTGTAGAAGCAAATTGCCTACCTGCTCCTCTGAGCTAGATCAGCAATGTGTCCCCTTAGTCACTCCATGATGGTAATGAAGCTCTGAACTGTGGCAGTCATTCGCTGCAGGAGACTTTGTGGGGAAAGATCATGGATGGAGAAAGAGATGTCTGTACCCCGCATCTGTCTCTGTGGCAGTTTCTACATTTACATTTATTGGGAACTAGCTTTGGGCCAGATTTTGTCATTCCTATTCAGAGCAAATAGCATCTCACTGCATGCCTAGTCCCAGGGGGCTAGGTTGAGGCAATCTGGATCGTTATGAAGTGCTCTTCCTGGTATGAGGGATTATTTTTTCTGTCTGGCTTAAAAATGGTTTCAGCTGCACTGCTCACAGACAAAGGCAATGTCCATGGTGGTGGCATACTATGACCTTTGCATGGGAAGGAACATTTCTTAAACAAGCCCTCTGCTTGCAGAAGGGGCAGACTGCGTTGCTATGAGACTTGGAGCATCCTCATGAAACAGAGAGAGAGAGAAAGAGAGAGCAGTAAAGCACGTCTGCATTGTATGGATGTTTCTATGCTGCTCACACATAGCTCACCAGCCAGTACAGACAGACAATCTCTCTACAACAAACAGAACTGAAGTATGGAAGATGAATACTTGGTCTTTGTGTTGGCATCAGACAACTCACTGTTGCACTGAATTACATTTCTGGAAATTCCAGAACTGATCACTGTAGCTAACATATGCAGCGATCGAGACTGGATGTTTGCACAAGGAGCACCTTTCTGAATTCAATCTTGATCATGAAGCCATGACCAGCATCCTTGCAGTCCTTCATAGAGCTCAGGACTACTTCCTGAGGCAGTAAGGAATACTCCACTGCAAAAAATCAAGTGCATGCAATATTGATACATAAGCTCTAACTAGACATATTCATAGACAATGGGCCAACAGATCAACCACAGAAGTAATTCCTTTTTGTAATTATTTTCTATTTTTTGCCTTTCCTCTTCAGTTTACCTACAAGTTCTTCTCAGAGTTCCATATAGAACAGTACCTCATTGATGCATAGTTGCTACTTAACACAACTACAAGGCAGCCTATGAGATTTTACCAGGTTCATAGATTAAAAATAAACACACCTTGCCTTGAAACAACAATCAAGCCTAAAACTTTAGAGCTTCGGTGCAGTTCTTAACTCCTACATCATATACTCTGACACATTTACCTGATGGAAGAGAAGCAAAAGGAATGGAAGGGAAGCTTTGCTGGCCTATTTCAGAAGTCCATGAGGGAACTAAAAGAGGTCACCAGACACAAAGAAAAGTATAAAATGCCTAACTTCAGTACCTTCAGAAAAATAATAATAAATTTGTTCTTGTTATAGCTTTATCGGATTTAAATCTCTATGATGGATCTTTATCTAAGCCATGTATTCCATACATTGCAAAACTGATTTCATGCCCTTTATTTCTGCTTTCAATGCCCCAAGTCCTCCCCCTCACTGCCATGAAGTAAACCCAAAGCTACAAAAACAGAAAAAATAAATCTTAGCATTATAAATGTGAAGCCTGGCCTTCTGTGACTTTGGCAAATAATACTCTCATTCTGGAGGATCCAGCAGTGTTACCACCAGAGGAAACTGCTCTCTCTTCTCATGAATGATGGCTGTGCTAGTCTAGGCAGACAGGTCCAAGTCCCTGGGAGTTTCACCTCAGCCCTGACAAAAATGAATGAATGGGGACTGGTGTGTAACATACAGAAAACATTGAACAGGAAAACTCTTTGGGTCTGGAATGGGAAAACGTTTGCCTGGTTGGTTTGTTTTTTTCTGGGGGAGGAGAAGGGTGATGGTTTAATAGAACAATGAACCACACTGCGATTTTTCTCTTGTGGATCTTCCGGCTCTCCAGCACAATGGGCTTAATGGATCAAAACAGGATCAATGCCTCAAAAAGCAAAAGAAGGGGCAGTTCAGTGGATTCCTTTTTGTAACAGTTACCCATGGCTAATGGCTTTGCTGGACTGAGGCCAGCTACCATAATACACGTATCACTTGAGCTCGTCTAGTAGCAGTACGGATAATGTTTGTTACTCTCTCCCTTATCTCATAATGATAATAATAATAGAAGAACATTTATATTACAGACACAAACTCCTGTTCAGCAAATTGAAATACTTCAATATATGTTTCTGACAAGATTCAAATTGTTGTTTCATTAATTCCAACCACTTGTCTTCTCTCCAAAGAAATAAATTATGCAATGCACCAAAGGAACAGAAGGAGAACAGGAGTGACATGTCACCTACAGCTGTTTAAATCTGCCTAGTTCCAACTAGTCACTGACACTGCCCTCCTTAAAGCAGGTGTCTGAGGTGAATAAAATTGTCCTTTCCATGTTCTGACCTCTCTCCTTTCACTAGTGAAGGTGTTTGGGTAAAGAACTTGCAGCACCCAACCAACCCTACAGCTGGCCACATGAGCGAGGCAGTGTTAAGGAGATGGGTGGATGAGATACCATGCACAAACCTCTAAAATATACCTCTTCCTCTGGAACCACCTACCTCCACAAATCTCCTTCAACTTACATTATACTTATTTTTCCCCCTTGAGCACCAATTTCAAGAAAATCAAAGCTCTCAATAATATTTCATAAAATCTATTTTAACAGTATTTTAATCCTACTCTGTTTCATAAGGATTAAAAAACATGTTCTTAACGGGCTCGACTTGATGATCCCTTCTGACCCAAGTAATTCCATGACAGCATGCTCTGGATTTTGTTCACTATTCAAAACTTACAAGATTTTCTCTCAGTACAAATTAAGGCAATGGTTAGTATTGATGAGTGCCACCTGTCTCACCTCACCAGTACGTTGCACCTCCTAGACCAATTAGTTTACATATAGCCCTTCAAGGAGAGAGGGGGGAAAAAAAAAGGGACGTGGGTAAATGGGAAAATAGTAAAAACATAGCTAAATCCCCACTTCTGTTATCTTAAAATCCCACATCTGAGCTATTACTACTGCACAGTTTGAAAGGCTCTACTTAGAAACCACATTTTTGTTAAAAATAAAATCATTGCTTTAGCTAAGCATCTGCGTCTTTCCCTCTGTGCGTGGCATCGGAGGGAGTATATCTAAGGATGTAGAAGTTCTAATGCATGTGAAAGGATCTTATTTCCGATTACCTCCAGACCCCTGCCTTCCAAAGCCTTTCTGCAAATCTGCAGAAAAAAAGGCAGGGAAAAATATGTTTCTGGTACACAGGTTCTGCACACGAACACCGCTGCCTTTATTTTGAAGCTGCATAACAAAACAAATGGGTATTATTCAAGCATGGAAAATACCATTAATATCCTGCAACATCTTAGGCAGAAGCTATGTGCTACAGGTGGATCAAGGAATCCAGGTGCTTGGAAAGCTGTCCACTGCCTCCATCAAAGTTTCCAAAACCACACATAACTTTGGAGCTTTTTCAAACCGCTGCTTTAAAACACCTGGGCTGTCTCAGCTCCTTTTGCTAGATACTGCCACAGGGGACTATTGCATATTCCTTATACATGCCCTGATATAATGCAGAAGAAAAAAAAAAAAGTGATCAGTGACAATGTGAGAGCCAGGAACTCTCAATTAAGATCATATCAGCTCAGAAACAACTCATTTTTTCTCTTTTATCCCTGCCAGTTCTTAATTAAAACAGGTAAGTAAGTACATAAGATTGCTGGAACTGAATTTGGAAAAGCTGAAATTCCAAAAGATGAGTTGTTATTGACTTGTTGTTGAACAAACAAAATATTACTTATTTTGTGAATCTTCATTTTCAGCTTGTGTAAGATTAATTCCTAACTGAAATAAACCTTGATTTATAGTTCTGCCTGAATCACTTAGTGAATTGAAGCTTTCAGATGTTCACTGTAACAATAAACAGTACTTTGAAAAACAAAAACACCAAACAAAACATACTCATTAATTGAGAGTCTGAAATGACTGTAATCAACAAGATCAACTTTCACTCATCTTCAGAAACAGTTTCTGTATTTCATTCGTCCTTCTCCCCTTTCTGATACTTTAACAAAATGCACCAGGACTCTGAAGTGACCTTTAATCAACAATTTAAATCGCTCATGAGGCTTAATATAGAGTTCCAATACAAACTATTATTTATCTATCATACTAAAAAAGTGAAGAATCCATGACTACTCAGTTAATGTGCCCTGCAGAGACAGCATCACTCCAGCTGCAGTTGGCATCCTACAGCTGTTGCTCGCTCTTTCATCACTACTGCTTCTCAAAACTTCACACTGTTTCTTGGAACAACACACTGCATGAAAAAGCAAGTCATAAATCTTGAATTTATCTAACACTGCATGCACACAGGTATATGCATCACGTTCAGCTCAGTATATCTAGGCTGGAGTTAGAACTAAAGGTATTCACAGATATCTTTATAAAATGTTTCAGATGTTCTTTCTCACAACTCATGTGTCCTTGACTCAGAATCACAGAATCACCAAGGTTGGAAAAGACCTTCAAGATCATCCAGTCCAACCACCCTCCTATCACCAATAGTTCTCACTAAACCATGTCCCTCAGCACAAAATCCAAACGTTTCTTTGAACACCTCCAGGGTTGGTGACTCCACCACCTCCCTGGCAGCCCATTCCAGTGCCTGACCACTCTTTCAGAAAAGCAGTATTTCCTAACGTCCAGCCTGAATCTCCCCTGGCGCAGCTTGAAGCCATTCCCTGTAGTTCTGTCACCAGTTACACAAGAGAAGAGGCTGACCCCCAGCTCACTACAGCCTCCCTTCAGGTAGTTATAGAAGTAGTGAGGTCTGCCCTGAGCCTCCTCTTCTCCAGACTGAACATTCCCAGCTCCCTCAGCCGCTCCCCATAAGCCCTGTGCTCCAGACCCCTCACCAGCTTTGTCGACCTCCTTTGAACCTGCTCCAGAGCCTCAATGTCTTTCTTGCAGCGAGGGCCCAAAACTGCACACAGTACTGGAGGTGCTGCTTCACCAGAGCTGAGTACAGGGGGACAATCATTTCACTGCCCTGCTCCTGCTGGCAACACCGTTCCTGATGCAAGCCAGGATGCCTTTGGCCTTCTTGGCCACCCGGGCACACTGCTGGCTCATGTCCAGCCGAGCATCAATCAATACCCCAGGTCCATTTGCTCTACGCAGTCCTCCAGTCACTCCGCCCCAAGTCTGTAGCGTCGCCTGGGGTTGCTGTGGCCAAAGTGCAGGACCCGGCATTTGGCCTTGTTGAAACTCATCCCATTGCCTTCAGCCCAGCTCTCCAGCCTGTCCAGATCCCTCTGTGGGGCCTCGCTACCCCCAGGCAGATCCACACTTCCAGCCAACTTGGTGTTATCTGCAAACTTACCGAGGGTGCATTCATCCAGGTCATCAATAAAGATAGTGAAGAAAACAGGCCCCAGCACTGAGCCCTGGGGAGCACCATTCATGACAGGTCACCAGCTGGATTTAGCTCCATTCACTACCGCTCTCTGGGCCCAGCCTTCCAGCCAGACCCTTACCCAGCCAAGCCACGGGCTGCCAGCTTCTGCACTTACTCCTTCGCTTACTCCAACAAAAAGGAGAAAAATACAATCTAATTTATCCATATTTTTTCTTACATGCCGTAACATTTACTTAGCTTTACTTCCTAAAGCTGATGATCACACAATACAGCTTTCCCATTCTCTGCCCTGCCACAACAGCTACTTGCTCTGCATCTAACTGCTTGTTCTATCATCCTATCAGTGGAATTAAGACACATGGATGCTGATGTAAGCAATGCATAGGATGCCTTCTGAATAAAATGTCCTGCATCCAAATACACTACACAGCAGCAGCATATACCTGCGTTCTTGATGCCTCCAGCTTCTTGTTCTTGCAACCTGCAAGTTCCATTCTTCTGCTTTAATAGGTTCAGTTCAATTATTACCATAAGATGGTTGATTTCAGGCAACAGATCACTTCCAAATCATGCTTGTTTGTCATGTTTTAGCATTTACTGTTCTGCTGACGCACTTCTGAAAAGAACTCAGATTTTCAGCATCAAATCTGTTTGGGCTCTGAGGAGAACCCTTTCCTATGCCCCTGATCTAGAGGCCAACTGATGGCACTGTTTATCAGGAGCAGAACCATTGCCTCCACATACTGCCAACTCTCAGGAGAAACGCAGTGGTTCCTTTGCTTTCTATCCAAACAACTGGTAGATGCCAGGTGCAGTGAATTTTCTGTAAAACAGGCTGAATAGACAGGTGGTGGAAGTTGCTGACTATACAGAAATGTTTAGCTTATCCAAGGCTTGGGAGGATCATTAGGAATTTCCCAAAAGACCAAGCAAAAATATGCAATTAGGCAACACTTAACAGAGGAATGATTACAGATAAGTGCAAAGTGTAACACGAAAGTGAGAGGAAATAAACATTCTGGATGAATGTGACCTCTGTAAAACAAGAAGCTCATTAAAGAAAGAACTGCAAAATGTCTTGACTGAGGAGAGGGCAATATGGTATAAAGCAGTTAAGAACTCTCACTTGTTGCCTGTAACTGCCATGCATTAAAGATAACAGACAATTATTTGCTTGAATATAGAGACATTTTTTGCTTGAATTCACCCCCTAATAAGAAAAATGCAGTTCAGACTAATCACACCAGGAGCATCATTGGCTTACGCCCTTTCAAGACACAGAGATTCAAATTCTCTGTCAGCCAGCACGAAGACAAAAGATAACTGAATTCTGTTAATGACCAACCTTTACAGTCTATTCTCTCTAAAAACTGGAGCCCAGTGCTGTATGTTCTCTAAGCAGTAAAAAAGATTAGCATATATGAACCCTAGCATATATAGAAATCAGAGCACTACACACAGAGCTACACAGGCTAAATAAGAGCTTAGAAGCCTTCAAAAAATCCTTGCAAATAACCATAAATTCACTGAAAATAAAAACATGAAGAGGTACATATTTTAAAATGTGCAGCTCATTTACATTCTTACTGACTGAAGAAATAAAGAAATTTAGTTGGTGGGATTTTTATAGGAGTTAAGCACATACATGGACGGAGATGGCATCTATATGCACAGCTGTAGTGATTCAGAGTTGAATGGCCCTGAGACTCTGGGCACAAATGGATAGTCTACTGCAGTAAAAGTACTGGCCTTCCTGGGATACCTCAGTTGAGACACCTCAGAGTAATTGCCTAGGTGAATTGCTGGAATTGTCCCTGCACTAGTAAGGCTGGGGCAAGCCTCCAATTATGATAGTACACTGAAAAAAAAGCAGCAGAAATAGGTGGCATTGTTCAAAATTAAGAGGTTGAATCCTTGGTTCTGTTCAAAGTAATTGAAGTTTTGCTACTGTTTGCAAGAGCTGATAGAATTGGAGCCCCAAAATTTATTTACAAGGCTACGATACTCCAGAAAGGTTGGAATAGGTTTAGATGGAATAATCAAGCAGCTTTGTGATTCATGTTTATTGAATGTAATCATTCAAACTGTTAGATGTAGAATCCTTGACATTTCTTCTTAGCGTTGAGTAAATATGAAGTTCTGTTTTGACCATATTATTATGCTTAGCTTTGTTTAGTGTTCACTTTATAAGGAGGAGGACTTCTTGACTTTCTGGGTCCCTAACAGTGGAGGGATAACTGAAAAAATAATGTGAAGAAAAGAATGATAACGTTAAGGCTTTTTTCTCTGTCTATTTTCCTAACATTCCAATGTGGTTTCACAGGTTTCTACCTGCTTGTTGTTCATGTTCCACATGAACATAAAACCACTAAAAGAACTTCCAGGATTTTAATAATGCTTGAGAACTGGGTCAATATGTGCTGATACAAGCACTTCAAATGCGTACACCAGCATTTGCCACAGAAAAGGGAGAAAAACAATGAACAGAGCTTTAGAACTTCAATAGTGGTAATCTGTAATTGCTTTCAAGTTCTCATTTTACCAAATACACCAAATACCAGACGCTGCAGTACAATGAAGGGCTGTGTCTCCACACCGCTGCATGGACACATGACTGCCCTCTGTGGCTCATGCTCTCTTGAGCAAGCCTTGTGTCCCCTCTGCTCTTTTAAGATGCTTCAGCTTTTCTGACAACTGGAAGACCTCTGTACTTAAGCCAATGGCCTTTATTATCATTGACAAATCCATCCAGCTGCACTGGGGCAACAGACTGCCATACTTTCGCCATTTCCTTGGAAGCTGTTGAGTGTGTGTACTTACAGTCACGTGGTGACATGTGTGGAGCACTGCTTCTCTGAGAATAGTCAGTACATGGAGGGCTCTGGAGCTTCCCAATGCAATGCTCTCCAGCCAAGACTGCTTTCCTGTCATTGATTTCTTTCAGCGTTACTCAGTGCCTCTGCCAGCAGGGAATATAAAGGTGCTTGACAGCAATGGATGAGCCAACAGCTCTCATAACAAAAGCAAACAAGTTCCATGTGAAGGAGGAACTGGCTGGGGACAGTGATGGAAAGTCATAGATGGATAGCACAAGATTAAGCTCATACTCTTAAATTGTTGTCTCCAGTCACTGGTACCTATTTTTCCTTTGAAAGTCAAATTCAAAATATATAATTTTCAAGTTTATTAAATAAAAAAAAAGTAAACAAGAAACAATTAGAAATACATAGAATTGGGACTAAAGAAGAAAGGTTTGGGGAAAGGATGGAGGAATGGTTCAGTGGGAAGAGAGAAGCCAGGGAGACATGGGGACAGAGGGCAGGAAGATGTTATTTCCTTCCATTCTGAAAAAAAAAAATAGCTTAATGATTCAGCCATTCTTTTTCTGGTTCGCAGTTGAATAATAATGAAATATATCTATTAGGCTTTTCCCAAGGCTAGCGTGATACCTCTTCTTAGGACAATAACAGCCACTGGTTCTAACATGTCACTCTCACTTTGTGCTTTTTTAATTTGACAGCTTTAAAACTAATTTAACAGAAGAGTTTCCAGAGAAAAGATATCATGCAGTACAGATACACAGTGTGTACTCTTCTGATCCCCTATGAAATCAATGAAGAAGTCTGTTTTTTCTGGTTCAGCAATAGGTTTATGTCTCCCTCTCAAAGACCAGCAAAGAGAAACAAAATAGACTTAACATATTAGATGAAAAGTGTAGACTAACAAATCACACTTTCTTTAAAAATATCCAGCTTTTCTGACCGTGCGAGCACCATTAACCTGAGATCAATTTTTAAACTGAAAATGTAAAGGTACAATAAAAGCACAGGCTGTTCCCATTGATACTTACCATAGTATGCGAACCAGACATTGTGAAGCAATTGCTAGCAAATTCCATGTTAGGCAGAATATGAAGGCAGAAGCAAGTTGTGTGGTACAAAGATGTATTTCTCATTTTTAAGAAAAGAAATAGAGGAAGAAGGAGACACTGGGGGGAAAGGAGAGGTAGAGTAAAGATGAGAGGGAAAGGTGGGGAGAAAATACAAAGGGAGAAGGTGAGAGAGAGACAGAGATGGAAATGCAATTATGCCAGGAACACTAAACGATTTGGAAGACCTTCAGAGAAGATTAGGAAAGTTATGTACACAGAAGAGAAAGGGAAAAAAAGCAATTTTCCTTGATGGAAGGGTATGGGAAAGCATGTAAGCTGAGGGCTAGAACAAAGCCAATACCTTGTTAAATACTGCCTGAAGAATATAAATGAAACTTAAAGCATCAGCCTCTCGTATTCTTTTTCAGTCCAGCCCTTTGTTGCAATGCTTGTGCACTACAAACTAGCATGGCTCAAAAAGCTGTGTCACTGTTAACAGGGGCACGATTGTGTGAGAGTTTCTCCACTGTTGTAGTGTGATGAATGCAACTCTGAACAACTCAGTCCTGAAGTGTGAAGTGACTCCAGCTGTTTCCTCATGGACTCATCTACTACAGTCTGATTAACATATAAGGTAAACAACAAACCAGACACTGCACCTCGTATTTTCTGAACATAATCATACATGTCCCCAGACTCAACATGGCTGTAACTTCTTTCCAGGTTCTTTATCACAGTATTCAGATGATTCTCAGTCCTTTTCTACTGCTGCTTTTCTCCCTAGCCTTCCTTTTCGCTCTCTCTTCAGCATCTCTCAGTTTTGTTGATCTTATTAATTTGGATTCAATGTGTTAAACACCTATTCCAGTTTAAATATAACTGTACATTTAAAAAATACGGCTATTCAGAAAGAAAATGGAATACAGAATCTGGAATTTGCATTGTGTTTTGTTTCCTCCTGTCATTCTGTCCTTCGTGTTCCTTTTTCCCCTATTTTCTCCGATTATACCTGTCACATCCATCTGTTCTTTGAGAGTACATTATATCTTCCTTTTCACAGCAGGATGCTGATTTTTATTTTATTCAAATAGTAAACTATATAGACTAATGATAACCTGAAAATAGTCTGCAAAACAAAGACGTTTTAAAACCATAGAGGGTCAAATAAAAAGTCTATTTTTAAAGTCAGATAACAATTTATTGTTAATTGCTTGTAAATGTATACAAACCCACTGAGACTTAATTCTTGCTATATCATCAGTTACAAATAATCTTACTTGGCGCTAAAAAGAATACAAACACTAACTTTGTCTTCTTTGACTACTAGAAGATGTTGTGCTTTTAAAAATCCCATTCTGATCTTTTATTTTACAGTAAAATTTAACAACTTGGTCAATGCAGAATCAAAGTGGAAAAAAATTACTTGTGATTATTCCTTTTTACATAATGCATATCCCTTGGTGATTTGTACTGCTTGCCCAAGGTGTTCAGGTAACAGTGCTTCTCCTTCTCAGCTGTGAGGGAATATGCTGTGCCTTAGATGGCAGAGGATGTACTAGCTGGGTTGATGTGATGCCAGCTGGGGCAGTGGGGCCATGAAGCCCATCCACAGGATGAGCACACCCCCAGAAGGGTTACACAAGATAATGGCTACTGGACTGTGGAAGATAGCAGACAGCAGACCAAGCTGCACACAGGGACAGACCCCCAACTGCTGTATTCCCTTTTGTCTCTGACCTATTACTTACACAACTGTCCCCTGCAAGTCATCATGTCACCCTGAGCCCTGGCTCCCCATGGCACAAGCTGCTTCTTGCCGTGGGCTGTAGGAAATTAATTAATTGCTGTCCTGGTCTAGTTCTGCTGCCTTACCAGTCCCTGCACATCAGGCTGGCTGTAGTGTTCTGCTGAGCAAAGCACTGGTTGGCCCCTTTCCTTCCAGCCTCTCAAAACAGCCTACATGCAGAGCCTTTGGTGACATAAAAGCATGGGTTTTCAATGTGCACAAATATTGCAAAATGTTATCTTCAGAAAATAAGGTAAATTTATGCTTAAGAGATCGCAGCATACTGATGCTAGATTTTCATGGTGTTTCTGGCCTACCCTTGTGAAGTTAATCTTAATGCCAGTAATGCCAGAGCTTGATGAGATCTTCTGCATCTAAAAGGAAAAGCACTCTGCCACAGACACCCACTGAAGCCCGTGTAAATGGCACTCATCCTGTATAAATAATAAGCTTCAGTAAGAGACAACAGCACTCCCTTTAGGGCTCAAATTCCCACTGACAAATACAAACCTGAACTTAAATTCTCCACCACCTCTCAGCACTTTTCCCTGCACTGAGATGAAGAAAAATCCCAGCAGCTGTGCTCCGCAGCACACAGCTAATGTGAGTGCTTTGTCCCGTGCCCTTCCTTCAGTGCAAGCCACACGTTCTGCTCATCAAAGGGGAAAAGGACAGAATTATTCACTCAGCAATGTCATTTTAGTTACCTGCACCTCAGGCTTTATTCAGTTTTAATTTGTAGATATACTCATGTTGGTTAATATGAACACACCAATCAAATTTATACAAAAAGTCCCTATTTAGCAGATGCTACGTGAATGCTGCCACATTGTTCTCCTATACAAGCAAAGGCAAATGTAGTGCTTTATCCTGCAAAGAGGACACAGAGGAAAAGATGCTGCTTTCTGAACAGCATGTGTTCAGCGTTACAATTCAAGCAAAAACGGGAAAAATCTATACTCTGTCTGCTGGGCTGGCTGAAGGGGCACCTGGAGAAGCAAACACAGGATAGTTATACAGCACTAGTAGTTGTCACGGTAACAACTGGATGATGATTACGGACTAAAAATTCACATCATATATCTTTCAAGACCCCAGTCTTTAGCCAACCATTTGAGATCCCATTAACCTCAGCAAGACTTTCAAAGAGAACTACTTGCAGTAGCTTTATAAGATGCACCATTTCAACATCAAATGAGATTCTCTGACATCTCTTTCTGGCCTGCCGTTTCAAGGCATAACCTCATCCTGGCACTTGGGGCTTGCCTCGCCTTCTGCATTCAGAAGGAAATCCTACTTGAAGGCTTCTTTTATTTTGGCAACAAACAATTAATTTCGTATCATCTCAAAGACGGAAAATATGCCAGACTGATAAAATATGCCAGTCTTATCCACTGGAAATTTCCTATTTGTGGCTGCTTTAAAACAAAAGCTTGTTTTTAACAAAAGCTTTGCAAAATTCTGTTTACAAAAAACAATAATAATGATTAGTACAGTATGCATTTGGTAATCAACACTAAACATTGATAAGCAGCAGCATATCAATTCCGGCAGACAATGACTGCCTTTTAATAGTACGGTAGTCTGAATATCGAAACTCAGAATGAGTTGGAATGAAAACCATTTGATCTGGATTGACCTGATCACAAACTATCATGCTTCAAGTTAATCCCTCCTTCTTGGCAGGGGCACTTTTCTCTCCTCTCTCCTTCCCTTATTTTGCAGAAACAAGGGCCAAAATGTTTTCTCTTTCCACAGTAAATACTCCGATCAAAACAGATACCATCTCTAGGAAATACTGTCATTAAAATTGGTTTCAATTAAAGTCACAAATTTTTTGCAAGCAGGCAGGCCTTGAATTGTAAAATACAATCCAGGAGCAATATTGCACGATTTTGGGTCGGAAACGGAACATTTCACACACCTTTAGTTCAGAAGCCATCAGCTACTGTGACAGTTGCGAACAAGAGGAATTGGTTTTATCCTTTTATTTTCACTTTCCTACCCTGCAATACATATGTGTTTATTTTTCTTCCCTGTCATAAAAAGAAACCATCCTGAGATCCATGTTCCAGGAAGTGTAGTAGCTGAAAACTGTTCAAAAAAGCAAAAGTATGTGAGCATAATTGAGCGTGGAGTACAATGAGATGAAATATGAAACAACAGAAAATCCTGCCCAGAGCCATGGAGATCTCTCCCAGCATAGGCCCACAGATTCTCCATGCTTGGAAGGCAAAACAATGACAAGGGTTATCTTTCTGCTAGGTTGAACTAAATGTTGGAAAGGTAATTATATTTGCTTTGTTTCCTCAAGTTATACTGGTTGTGAAGAGCTACTCCGAACCAGCCTGAAATCAACGGTAATGTTGGTAAGAGAAAACTGTAGCAGAGATAATGTTTAAAAGAGGACTTAATACACAGCCAGTTATTATCTTGGGGAAATTAATCAGATGTTGGTAACATTTCGTATCACACGGCGGAGAAATACCACCTCAATTTAAAATCCAAATCCAGACATGATTATCAGACATCTAATGATTCTCATGTTAGATGCTTTGATTAATTCAAGTGTTTATCCATCTCCTGAGGAAGATTTCTTTTTCTCTTACAAGCAAGACTTTATAGCACAAAGCAGCAGAAAAGACTATAAAAGTGCTCTGGCACTACACGTTTCATTCAAGCCTTTAATTAGGCTGAGATGCATTCTGAAGTACACGGGCATGCTAATTTCCATTCTGAATGTGAAGATGTGGCAGAGATGTCACACATTATGTATTCTTAAACACATTTTATTCACATTTTATTTGAAACTTAGATAAAATATATTAGTCTATGCCCTGGGAAAAGAAAAATAAAAAAGGGGCAAGCTATTCCAGATGCATGGGCAATGTTTTCAGGCCTACACAGACTATTGCTCTCAAAATCAATGTTACTTCAGTCTTCCTTCTTTTCTTTAATATTTTATCTGCTCAGACGGTGGTTTGTTGTTTTGTTGGGGTTTTCTTGTTTGTTTGGATGTTTTCTAATGCTGCTCTCAAATTTTTCTCAAATACCTATTTTCTAAGACTGCATTACTGCCAGATTATTGCAGATCTTTCCATTATTTGTGACTAAGAGTCTTATTATGGGCACTGCATGTAGACTGATGTAATTCCTGGATGAGTTTGCACTCTAGAAATGGGTATCAGTTCTAGTTCTTATACTCAGGGCATCAAAAGCAATGCTTTATACCACAAAGATAGAAGGTAAAGACTGGTAGCCAGCAGACAGGGTTTCACACGTTTCTGGATGCTAAAATTTCACAGACTCACAGAGCACCGCTGAGAAGCTCCTTCATCTTTAATTCCCCTGTGGGGTATGAATACACACAGACAAGGTTCTCCTAAGCCTCCTCTCCCCTAGGCTGAAGGTTCCCAGCTCTCTCAGCCTCCCCTCACAGGAGAGGTGCTCCAGGACCTCAGTCAGCCACCTTTACGACCTTCCACTGGGGCCTCCTTACAAACAGAGCTCACAACCCATTTCAGAACTGAAACCCCTATTTCAAAGCCACTGTTCTTTGCTGTTGAAAAATGACCCCTGAAGCACAAGTTAAGCATGGACTCACTAGTATTCCCCATTCAGAAGGGCAGAGGCCTCAGGAAACAGCTCAGGGCTCCTTCTGGAGCCTTGCTGTCCTGCCACTGTGATGCCTGTGCTTCCTACACCTGAATGCTCCCTATCTGGGCAGTTTCTTTTCAAGTCAAACGTCTCTAAGCTTTCCAACATTGGAAGCTTCCACTGATTGCTTCCACTGCTACTCACAAGCCCAAAAAGCAGCTAGGAAGGGGACACCGCACCATGACTGGAAGAATTTGGAGCCAGCAATGAAACACTGGCATTGTCTGCACACTCAGGTCTGCCGATTTACATTCAATTCACCTTTGGAAGGTCATGTGTGCAGTCCGTAAGCGCTTCAAATATAGCTCTGATTTCCCTGTGTTTACTTCAAGCCACGAGTTTTCCACAGTTCTGACAGCTGGATCCCTTATGCAGAAGTTGATGGTATTTGCACAGAAAATATTCTACTTCCTATAAGAAAATTAACTTCTGAAGTCCTACATATAGCCCATGGAAGATAGGATTATATAAAGTAGATCTTGGAGAAGAGATATGAAAGCATTCCAGAGAGAAAACAAATTGCTTTTTTCTTGGCTTTATCTTTCAGCATTCTTTGGCAGCTTTCTCGAGGACAGAGACAAGGCCTGGAAATAGCTCACAGAACCTGCCTGTAACTGCTGCTCGTGAGTGAAAAAATAATGGCACGTTATGGCAGGTGTCAGACCCAGGAGCACCTCTATCAGGCCGCTGCTTGGCACCATGACTCTAGTTACACAAAAAAAGATCAAAATCATGACAAAGGGTGAAATGGAAGTATTTTCAGGCTTTGCAGAGGCAATTTCGTTTTAAAATCCCTGTTCTCTACCTTTCCTTTCAGTAAGAAAGCACAATCAGCAAAATTCTAACCTCAGAACTCTGGTCCCATTAGTCACACAAAGCTTAGGTGATTTATAGTCAGAAAATCATTTCAAAACAGCTGAAAGCATTTTGCTATTCTGCCTACAGCGACACTGGTGCCCTTCTTTGTCTCTAAATTTCAATTAGAAATAATTTAAATAAGAAAAAATCATGTTTCCTAGTGGCTGAGCCTGTTAATGAAATGTGTTTTATACTTGCAATGGAAATGGGAATTTAGGAAGCTAACAGGCAGAGCTTGTGTCTGTATTATGAATACATTTTATGTTTGAAAGACTTTATCTTCATCGTGCTAATGAGATCTTCAGCTTTTTTTTTTTAAACCATATTTGTATTGCTGTTAATGTCTGAATTACCACCTTGTTAACATGACAACTCATATTCTAAGGTGTCTCAAGAATCACCAAAAGTAGGGGATTCTCTATTGTTTTAAATATCAACAAACACTGAGATGAAAAATCTTCTAACATGTTATGTAATGTCAACAGGAGAACAAAAAAGACAGGAACAAGCAACAATGTTTTTGCACTGAAATATTACGTAAAGCAAACAAAAAAGATTGACAATTGATTTGTGAACAATTCACCTAGATGGTTTTATCAAAGGGCTTTGGAGATACCTTTTTATGGATTAATACAGAGCAAAGAGGCACCTGCTTCACTGGGTAAAGGATGTAAATGGTATGAGTACAGAGAAACTCTTATTCGCTGTGTTACTTTATCTGACTCTAGAAAAGGATCTTCTGTCCCTCGTGCACATGGAGGACCCAGTCCTTACAGACTTGGATTAAGCTTAACACATAAAATACTATTCAAGACTTAGGTATTTTCACATAGCTTGAATATACTTGAAATAATCTTAGACTAGCCCATAGGAAGAAAACCAGTCTTGATCCTTAGGCAAGAATCTTCAAGTGACAAGACAGAAGTGCTCTGTAGTTCCATACAGGTCTCTGCAAAGTGACACGCTGTCAGATAGAGACTTCGTTACTCCTCTCTCATATTGTCACCCTGTCTTTCAAGATACATCCATGAGCCCAGAATTCAGTCATACAACTGTAACAAGGGCAGACCTTGACCTGACAATGCTAAGTACTGATAATAATACATCAGCAGGAAAAATGAAAACATGTAGATGAAAGCTGTTACTGCTGTTGCTAAAAATCACTTTAAGACATCCTTTCAGGTCTTTCAGCATCGGCAGTGGTAGAAAAACAATACACCAGAGGAAGGATGTGGTAGAAGGGACGGAGCAGCCACATTAGATATTGTCATGAACACGGCGTGTCACACTTTAATAACTCCTACACCACTGAAAACAAATTGGACATGAGCAAGCATAAATCACACAAGCTTATGCACATCTTGAGATAGATAACATATCTCAACCACAGATATCTTCTACTCATTTTCACCTGCTGGATGCACTCTTCCATAATGACATCTTTACACTGTCCTGGCCCATGCAACCACAAAAACAAAATCTAAAAGTCTGGACAAAAACAAATCTAAAAGTTTGGAAATCTGGGAGCTCTAGGCACCTAACTTCTGTCCTGCAGGGAAAGCCAACAACAAACAGCTATAAAAAAAATTAAAATTGGTACTTCACAGACAAGGAAGCCCCAGTGGAGCAACCACCCATGAGGAATTCTGCAATTATGCTTGGCACCTATTGACTAGATGAACCCCCTCCTCTTTTGGGCCAACTCTTTGTTCCCAGATCTCCGATAATAAGGAAGGTCTTCTTGCTCACTAGAAGGCTGTATACCAAAAGGGAGCAAATGACCTTGTCCTCTCCTTATTCCCTGGCTGAGCCATACATAGTGTAGACATCCCTAGAGAAAGCTTTGGGAAAAGGCCAGGCTCGTTGAATGCATGCGAATTGCAGTGTTTCCAAGATGATATCGTTCCACCTACTGCCTGGCCCACACTACCTTGATGTGGGTCAGACTGTGAATGACACAATTTGGTTGCCTCCATGCTAACCTCTGCATTCCTCTGACTCTCAGTGAGAAAGTCTCCTCTTCCTTTCTCACTAGCTTCAAATGGAAGCCTCATGAATGCTGTAAATTTAGTGCTTAGTTTTATAATTGTGGTTTTATTTGAATAGCCACAGAAATGTTGGGTGAGATTAAACACAGGCCTCTCCTTTTGAAGAGGTCTTTGTTTAATATGACTTTTACACCCCATTTTCTAACTGACTTTTAATTTTTTCTCCTTTGAGTCTAGCTGCAACTCCGGCTCCTACACAGCTGTTGTGAGAGCATTTCCTTGCTACTATGCTAAGTAATATTTGTGCATAAACTTTTGCTAATTGCTGAACCTATGCTGGAATGAATAAAGCCTTCATTCATGTTTATATATTAGTTTCCAATATTTGTATGTGTGTAATCATCAGGCTAAACCCAGCTTTCATTTGCAGAGACGGTAATTGAGACACACTATTTAAGTGCATTGAAAGGTGTTTTTTTTTCTAGTATCATTCACAGATATGGTTATCAAAGAAATTTCCAGATCCTGTAAGTCAATGCGATTTGTTCAGAGCTAGTAACTGTGGTAATGGCTGCAACAACAGGTAATCAACATGTAATTTTGATCAACAGAAGTGAAGCTAGAGCTCATTTTGTGCTGGAGACCTGACAAGTTGCTAGGGCTCTTATTTCAAAGAAGCTTTGAGCTTGCTCCTGTGGGCTAATGCTTTTTTACTGCTGCAGCTCATCTCCCACTCAGGTTAGTTCTGTGCAACAAGAATCCACAGCCTGTTGCACCCTTCATTATGCAGACAAGAGCTCAGCAAGCAGGCAACAACTGAGTGTTGCCTGAAAAGTGCTCTCCTGGTCTGAACTCTCTCACTAACAGAGACAGGCACACCCTACGCGTACGTTTGAAACCTACGTAATTAGAATATCTCTGTGGTGATTCCTGGCCATCAAAAACTTTCCCAGACAAAACTGCTACTATTAACAGTAGAAGTTCCCAATTTAACAAATGGAAACAAGATAAATAAATACCCACATCATTCTGGTTTCACCCAGCTTTACCTTTCACATTGTAGCAATCTGTTACCCTCAGTCAGCTGGAAATAGTACCAAAAGTGATAATTATTTTCATGACAATGCAGCACTTCCCATGGTCTCTTCTGGATATCTGATGGCTTCAACTGCTTTATACTGGAGCAGTCTATGATGGTCAAACAAACTAGGTCTACCATGCCTCCCAGGATCCATGCTTTATTCCCCCCCTGCTCATCTGCCTACCTCCCTTCCTCATCGTTTAAGTTTAGCAACAGGTAACTCAGCACAGAAACCAAAACTGAGAGGTGCACCTGAAGAATCTGGAGTCAACAGGAATGGGGAATAAGGAACCAAGGAGGTTTCTGGCGTAGTAGCATGGGAGAGAATGTGCAGTATTAGAGGTGATATGACATACTGCTTAGATTTTATGTGTCCTATTAGCATTATCACCTCATAGAGGAACTACCAGAACTTCCTCCTTCTCCAACACTCTTCCATCTCTGTGGTACTGGCTCTAGTTTCAGTGCCTGCAGCATGGGAAACCAGGCTTCCTGCCTCCCTTTACCCAAACTATTACCAATTGTCTCTTCATGTCTTGCTCAGCTGCTGCAAAAAAAGCATAACCTCTGTTACTGCTCATCAGCTGCTTCATAAGGAACCATTCACATACATGCTTTGAATCTCACTTGTTCTTGAAGCGAGTGCAAATTATGTCAAGTAGACTTACTTACCTTTAGAGAGCAGACAGAGCTCTAGACAGACAGTGGGGCAAGAAGTAGAAGGATAGTATCACCTCTGATAACACTATAATTACATGCATTCAACAAGCATGGCCTTTTCCCAGAGCTGTCTCTGGTGATGTCTGTGCTCTGCTCAGGAAATCAGTAAGGAGTGGACAAGACCTGCTTACTTTTGCTGTATAACAAGTATGCTGTGGCCTGTGTGCTATATACTAAAAATGCTGCAAAAAGAAAGAAAAAAAAAAGGAAAACGGTCAAGGCAATTGATCATGTTTTTATGCAGTGACTAAAATGATGTTGAACAGTTAGCTGCCTTTGAAAAGGTGGCATGTTCCCACAGCTCAATCCTGTAAAATACCTGCATATGTCTTTCAACAACATGCAAATTCACTGATTATCAAGAACACAGGACTGCTTCCCAGACTTACATAAATCCTTTATTCAGTGTAATGCACTTGCAAATATAAATACCACTCAATTAGAGGCACATTCTGCAAAGGCAATACTCCTCCAGTTTGTTTTCAGGTCAAATATATCAAGACCTGAAACCATTCAAAGTTTCATGGTGTTAAAGAGGTATTTGGACAATGCCTTTAGTAGTATGTTTTAACTTTTGTGTAGCCCTGCAGCTGTCAGGACTTCATGATCTTTTAGGTCCCTTCCATCTGAACTACATGATCCTATTGCAGTCATAATTATAATGGGGAACAACTTCAGTCAAGTTACATGCAGTTTCAGCTTCCTCAAACTGCGAGCCAGATATGGACAAAATTTCTAAATAAAGGTTAAAGCCCATTTTCTTCAGAACGATCAGGTAAATCTGTTATCACAGAAATGTGAGCAAGCAAGTTTATTCAACTTCATGCAAGTCACATGATGTAATTAATTCCAAATGTTTTTGGTCTCTGTACAGAAACTTCCAGCAAAATATTTAAATGATGTAATAATTATCTTTTTGCTTTCATGATCCTTCTGACTATGCCTTAATTTATGATGCTTTCAACTAGCATACATGTATCCTGAGGCTACCATTGGTGCACATTTATTTAAGTCAAAAGATAAATCTTAATGAAAGGTTTTTTTTAACACAATAATTACCTTATTTTGATCATCGTAACAGTAGTTATTAGAGGCACAAAAACAGAATCAGATCTCAGAAGAAGTCATGAAGATACTAAATTGGGTGGAGTACCAGCACTGCCCTATTATTTTGCCAAGAAATGATACATCAAAGTGGCAGCAATGAATCATCACACACTACTAGGAACTACACCCAAGGAACCCAAGAGATGAAACTACTAGATGTACTAACCTCCATGATAAATTGCAAGTTATAATTGCACAGCAAATACTTTGCAATATATCTTTTCTCAGATATGAAGCCATGCTTTCCTTATGTCTCCCCTAACACGATCTCTCATCAGAATAAACTACAACAAATTCAAAAGAACCACAAAAACACAGGAATTTTGGACTGATATGATACGTCCATCTTTTTAAGAAAACTGCTTTTTTTGTAAAGGATTAAAAACCCAATGTGCCAAATTACACAGTTAGGCATCCCTGCCCTTTTACTAACATCTTCCCTAAAATCACCATATTACGGGATAATGCACACTGTGAGAGGTGAGGATAGCAATAAAAAAGAGCACTCCTTCCCCTGCTCTCAATCTCTCTGTAGTACAAATGACTACTAGTCTGATCTTATGCCAGACACAGAACCATCGCAGGCACATACACGTGCTCCAGAAAAGAATACAGGAATAAAGAGTTCCCTGAAGAAGAGGATACAGTGTGTTACCTTTTCCAGTCAAAGTTTCTTCTTTTATTTTCCTCACCGCTTCTTGGCCTTCTCTCTCGCTGTTTCCAGCTGTCACAATATAGAAAATACAAAATTAGTGATGCAAACCAGGAACAGTCAATTGTATGCCAGCCATTGTTATGGGTTAACCGCAGTGTAAAAGTTAACCAGGAAAAAAGTTTTAAATGAAAATGCATGATTCGTGACTATCAGAGCAGTAGAAGTCTTCAACACCCCACTGTTCACATGAGCTCTGCTTGTTCGTCTCATTTATTCACACAGGCTATGACCACTTGCTGGTTGGACCAGGTAAATGTGGATGTCAGTCTGAGAGCCAGGTGAGTTACATCACATTCAGATTCTGAGACATATTTTCTGCAAATGAGAGCAGACCACTCTCTGTCCTTCTCCAAATGAAGAACTTCACAGCCGGAGGAAAGGCCCTGCAAACCTGGTCTGAATGCCAAGGAAAAACCCCATCAGCACTAACAGAAAACATGATTAAACACCAAATAAAGGGTTTTTCTGCCACTCAGCCGAGGGGGACAGTTGTACACTTGTTTGGCAATTGTTTTTTGATAATTTATATCAGAGGGAAAAAGACAAGTGCAAGAAAAATATTCTGTTTGGAAGTACAAGTTAAAGTTTTTACACAAAGTTTGACATTCCATTTATAAATCCAGAAACATTTTTCCACAGCATGAAGCATAAAAATATCTAACTATTTATTATGTAAATTGGATACTAACACTGATATCTACTTTGAACTTCACGCAGTTGTCTTTTTTCCTAACTATACAAAACTCTTCCATGGTTATTGCACAGCCTTTATTTATACTGTAACCCTTTACAATTATCCTGTCCTCTCATTCTCCTGTTAGATCCGTAGCAGGGAAAGAATCACAGCACCACACAATCCATTAAGATTGGAAAGGACCTCAAGACAAAGCTCAGGGGTGATCTCACTGTGACCTTCCAATGTTCAAAGGGAGTTTATAAGCAGGGGGGAAATCAACTTTTTACATGGGTTGACAGTGACAGGACAAGGGCAAATATAGTTTTAAGATAAAAGAGGGGAGATTTAGATTAGATGTCAGAGGCAGATTTTTCACTGAGAGGGTGATGATGCACTGGCACAGGCTGCTCAGAAAGGTTGTAAATGCCCCATCCTTGGGGGTTTTCAAGGCCAGGTTGGATGGGGTCCTGGGCAGCCTGAGCTGGTGATTGGTTTGAAAGTTGGCAACACTGCACCTGGCAGAAGGGCTGGAACTTGATGATCTTTGAGGTTTCTTCCAACCGAAGCCATTCTATGATTCCGTGATTCTAAGATTCTATGAAATAGGTCATCTGGCTCAACCTCTTGCTCATATTAGTTGGTATGGGCTTGTTAGATCTAAATTTATAAAATGAGAACATGCTTTATATTGACATATTTTATCTATTAATCTGCATTAACACGATCTCATAAAGAATGTTCCAAAAGTGGGACTGACCCTTTGAGACAGATCACATGCTGTCCATTGGTTGCACTAGCTGAAGGCACAGAGCACTGGAATGAGATTTTTGGGACAAGTGGGCCGCTGAGGAGGTAGACAAATGCATTATTTTGAGAATGGACAGTTTGCTGTGCATCTGTATTTGAGCAGTAAAAAACAGTGATTTGCAACACTGGTAACTGAAGGAAATATGTATCTTTATCTTGATGATATGCAAGAAGACTCAGTATTTAAATATATGTAAGCAAAATAATAATATTTAACATTTCAGATACCGAAGAGAAGACATAAAACCCAGGGTCATTCTGGCCTATAACTGTTCTTTATAAATTACATTAACACTGGAATTATATGACTCAGACAGATAATAATAATAACAGATAATAATAGAATAAAGCAGACCTTTCCAGTATTTCTGTCTGGCTTTTTTTTTTCCCCTTGAAATATCCAGGGTTTTACAGAACAAAAATGTTCAGCTTGATGCTAATTTCTATGAAGGTATGCAGTGTCAACAAACAAACCCTCCGGTAAAATTGCCACATCTGGGGAAATCAGGGCAGATGTGTGATGGGCAAGGGATCAGTTTTCCTCATCATATCGTCCGAAGTGACTTACAAGAGTAAGGCCTCAAACTCAGTGTGTTATCACACGAGATAGATGGTTGGTTTTGAAAACACACATACTTTGGTGCCAATTCCGTGAAGGACTGATGTGATTTCTCTTTCATTCAGCTCTCCTTGTGCAGAGAACACGCTTATTAAGGCTTCAGTGACTTGATTTGACTTTACTCTCAGTATGTTCACTTAATTTGTTCTTTTAAGAGAGCTTGTATTCACAACAGATTTTAATTTGCTTTACTTTGCTGTTATATAAATGGTTATTCATTAAAGCTCAGCACCCTCCAAATGAGCTCATTTTATTCATATTTGCATGTTTTTCATTCTAGACCACTGGGATAAAATAATTACTTTGTTAAACAGTCACTTCAAATGTCTGTTTCCAGCCTGATTCAACAAAGAGTTTAAAAACTAGGTCCTGGAAGCCTGAGTATCTTAGAATCAAACTAGCCTCAGCTACTGTGATAGAGGCTTTTGAAATACGTCTTTCAAAGAAGAATCTGTAAGAGAGACTGAGCAGATGACCAAAATCCTCACAAAAAATTCAAAAACACGATCACAGAGATACCATAAGACTGGGAGAGAGATCTACACCTCTATGTTTGCTTAAAATGATCAGTGTCCCCTTGCTGAGGATGGATGGAAGAATTAAGGGAGACTGAAGTACCGCTTCTCTTTGAGTATATCCTTGTGGGATCCACTAAGTAAAATGAATGAAAAAGGTACGAAAAATAGAAACCTCCTCTTCAGTGCTACATTGATTATTCTAAATTAGAAGTAATTAAAAATAATAATAATAACTTGTAAAGACACAAAGACAGCAAAATTGGTTTTAGGGCTGTAAAAATCAAACATAATTTGGATATCATTTTGACAATGATGGCCTGCTGAGGGACTCAGCTTCCAAGCCCACTGAACAGGAATGAGTATAGTGCTGTAAAGTAAGGAGAGCGACAGTTTGTTAAATGAGGGTAAAATTCTTAATGTCATCAGGTCCTCAGCAATATAATTGTAACAAATGTTTAGACAACTTTGTGATATGCAGGAGTATCCACTTGCTGGACTTTTTGCCCATGATTCAACATAATTTTCATACCTTCAACATGCCAGATTTATCTAACTCAGAATGTATCCATGTCAAACTCAGTAGCATCTACAGCATGAGATCTGCCTACTCAGGATTCAAGTGGAATGGAGGGTAGGATGAGAAAGGAAGATAGATCATGTTTTAGCGCAGTGAGAAAATCAAAACAAAAGCTTTAAGAAAAAGATATTACATGTCTTGAAAGCTTAGATTATCACAGTACTTAAAACTCCAATAACCCTGTTTTGTTTTGTTTTTTTCATGCAAATGTAAAGTGTCTATGGGGAGCTCAAAGTGGTTACAGTTGTCTCAAGAATTGCTTATGTACCTAAGCTGTTCAATGCCATGCCTGAGGTTTTCCTTATCTGTCCCACAGAACAGTGAAAAATGCAGGTGCAACTGATTCAGTAACAACCATCAAGTCTGACTAACTACCATCAAGTCTGAAAATAAAACTAATAACATAAATTCCAGCCTCAATGGATGTACCTATATAAAAACAGACATCATGCCAATGGAATGAAAAATTCTAGTTCTTAGTAAAGTATAAAGGCTCATACTGGAAAAAAAAAAAAAAAAAAAAAAAAAAAGAACATAAATTATTTAAATACATCTTTTAGTCCAAAATTTATTCCCCTCTTCAACATTTGCCTACACAGGTGTCACAAGGCAAAGCACACTGAACTAAAGACACCATAGAAGTAAACCAAAAAATACTTATCAGAAATAGGAGGCTTTGGATCTTACCCTAGAGGTCAGACTCTGACATCTTAACAAGTTTAAGCAGATTCTAACTGAGAGTTACTTCAGAGATTTTAACACAACAGTCACAGAGCATGGCCCAGTTTGAATTGGATGGCAGTGGCAAAGCCCTTAGAAACCTAACATGGCTGAATGAATCTGTGCATTAGAGGAGCACTATCACTATCACTAGATAAGGAGACCTGATACATTTATAAGCATTCTTTATAAAACATTCCTAATTCTTCTGAGGATGAAAATCTCTCCAAAAGGACAATTACTAATCACACTCATAACTGATGTACAGAATCGATCCTGGTAAAAAGCAAGGCTTTTTCCAATTCTTTTAATAGAAATGGGAGTTTGCCATCTTGACCTTTCAAGGCAATGTACCGCAGGCATTAGCAAGAAGTTTAAGATACTCTCCGAACAATGATGCAGCCTGTGATGCATAAGGTTGCTTGGAAAGAATAAAAGCACAAATTCAAAAAGCCAGATTTAGCAAAGGGAGAATTTCACAACTTTCAGCAAATGAACACCAAAACAAAACACAAATAAAGAGCTCCTGAGACAGACAATAAGCAGATCCAAAATGCTCAGGACGTTGTGGTGCAGAGATACGTGGAGGCTGAGGCCACCTTTGAGGCAGTGTGGCTCTCGACTGACAGCAACCTCCTCTCTTAGTTACCCATAATTATACACCACTTAATCCCTAAATAGCTTTTCAGAATTAGCAGCCTCTCCACTTCTGCTATGATACTTGGGGAAGGGGAGGGAAGGAAAAGTGGACTTGCAGATGTGATAGTCACAATGTAATGATCTTAACTGATCTCTTCAAGTAACCTAAGTTTATGGTGTCTATAAACTCTAATGCATATACACACTTCCAGGAGAAGCTTGGCACTATGGTAATTAACTGTATATAAATATACCATGTGATTAAGAAGATGTGTACAGCGATCGTTAGGTGCCTTTGTGCATGATATTGTGCAAGATACAGAAGCAGTTCCAACTGTGAATTTGAATTAAGGAGACTCTTCAGTGCAGCCTAATCCTCATTATGACTGAAAGGGAACAGATACAAGTGGAGCACAGGCCAAAAGACAGGGTTTGCCAGGGCACCCAAAGCCTCCAGAGAAAAACAAAGTAATATCAGCTCGTGTTATAAGGGTTATGGTTTTATCAGCGTGCTTGGTATGGTACTGCATAATACAGTGTGTCTAGGAAAGAATGACTGTCCCCAAAAACTCTGAGGGTGACAAACACGAACTCAGTACAACATGACGGTTTTAATGCTTTTTTTTTTTTTTTTTTAATTAAATTAATTTATCAAAGCGTCTTAGGTCTCACCCATAAAACTTCCAAGTCATAAATTTCTTATTCAATGCTTGAACTTGTTGTTTAGGTATAAGGATATGTCCTGGTATCAAAAGGCATTAAGAAAGTGATACAAAGGATATACACATCCTTTGCCAGTCACTGAACAGCAGTCACAATTGAACACTTGACTTCTTGATGTTAAAGGCAAAAATATCACAGCAAGAATTCCATTTAGAAAAGAAGCAAAACTGAGTAAGGAGGATGGCAGTTTGCAAACAGAAAACAAATTACCATTATCACCTCAGGTTTCATCAACCCCAGCAGTACCAGTGAGAAGATGAGAAAGCCCCTGTTCATCAAGCCCAAGATACATCCAGACAAGTGCCCTGCTTCCAACAGCATCAAACAACAAGTGTTTAAGGAAAAAGTTTCAGCGACACCATTAAGTGCAGAGCAAGGTTTCTTAATACATCCTTCCAGATGCAAGTAGTTTAAGAGGTTTCCTGAATCAAACCTAGCCTCTCCATGAACTATCCTCCACTTCACCTAACTGCATTTTGAATATGTTCAAGCCCTTGGCCTACAGAGGGTTCTGAGACAACAAGCTGTATGACTTAATGACATATTTAACTGCATTAGAAAGTTTGTGCTTTCGTTATTTTTGTCTGGTTTTAATTGTTGAATGTTTGCTACTTTGTTTAGAAGAAGAGCATGACCCCTTCTTATTCACTTTTTCTATACCATACATAATTGTATAAAGCTGTATGATATCATACCTCAGTCATCTGTTTGCAAGCAGAAGAACCTTTGTTCATCAGCCCCACCTTGCACAAAGCCACCCCATATCCCAGTTTTTTCCAGTTCTACCAGACTCATTTGAGTATTCACAACAGGTTCAGCCAATCATGCCTACAAAGGAAGAGGGACACTTCATGTTCTGTTTTTGTTTTCCTTCCTGCTAAGTAGTAACATTTTATTGGTTTTTATGACCAGCGGCGAATATTAAAGATGTTCTGCAGAGAAGTTTCAGAATAAATCACTGGGCTTTTTTCTTTTTATTTTTTGGAGCGACAGCAGTTGATTTGGATGTTATTCCTGTAAATATTTGTGGCCAAAAAGGCCAATGGCATCCTGGGATGCATTAAAAAGAGCGTGGCCAGCAGGTCGAGGGAGGTGATCCTCCCCCTCTACTTTGCCCTGGTGAGGCCTCATCTGGAGCACTGTGTCCAGTCCTGGGCTCCCCAGTACAAAAAAGACAGGGATCTCTTGGAAAGAGTCCAGCGGAGGGCCACGAAGATGGTGAAGGGCCTGGAGCATCTCTCCTATGAGGAAAGGCTGAGTGAACTGGGTCTGTTCAGCCTTGAGAAAAGAAGACTGAGAGGGGACCTGATCCAGGTCTATAAGTATCTAAGGTGTGGGGGGCAGAATGGCGAGGCCAGACTGTTTTCAGTGGTGAGTGGAGACAGGACAAGGGGAAACAGCTGGAAACTGCAGCATAGGAAGTTCCGCACAAATGTGCGCAAGAACTTCTTTACAGTGAGGGTGACGGAGCACTGGAACAGGCTGCCCAGGGAGGTGGTGGAGTCTCCTTCTCTGGAGATGTTCAAGACCTGCCTGGATGCTGACCTGTGCGACCTGCTGTAGGGAACCTGCTTTGGCAGGGGGGTTGGACTCGATGATCTCTGGAGGTCCCTTCCAACCCATACACTTCTGTGATTCTGTGATTCTGTAATACACAGCTATATATTCTATCCATCCTGTCATCACCCAGCCACTCAGTATTATGCGATTCTCACTGCTATTTGTGGCAGTCAGGACTCACAAACTGACATACTGACTGGGGCAAGAAGGCTCCTCTGCACCTCCTGCTCGGAGCAGGGTCAGCTACAGCAGGTTGCTTAGGTTCGTGTCCTGTTAAGCTCTGAGTATTTCCCAGATTGGAGGCTCCAGCACCATTTGGGAATCTGTGCCAGCGTTTGGCCATCCTCAGTGTGAACAAGTACTTGATCATACTTCAGAAGGATTTCCTGCATTCCGTTTTGTACCCATTGCATCTTGGCCTGTCACCACACACTGCAGAGAACAGCCTGGCTCAATTTTCTTTACTGCTCCCATCAGGTGCTTATACACACAGGTAAGATCCCCCTGAGACTTCCCCTCTCCAGGCTGAACAGTACGTGCTCCCTCAGCCTTTCCTGGTGGGCCAGATCTTCAAGCCCCTTCATCACCAGTAATCAGATCAGTTTGACTGTCCTAAATTCATTTGTGCAAAATGCATCATCTTACTGTTCAGCCTTTTTCTGTAACAATGTTTTATAAATACACTGAACATACCTCCACAGGATCAGGTCCCTCTGTTTCATCCCAGACCTTATAAATGATTCCAGAATGTTAATTTCTGTTTCCTAATCAGCTACTAAACTGCAAGAACTACTAAACTACTAAACTCTCTCTTATCTACTTTAAAATCTCTTGGCAGGAGTCTTGCCAAAAGCTTTTGAAAATCAACATTTAATTAATTCACACGGTTCTTGACTACTTCAAAGCATTTAATTAATTGACATGTTGAAAAAAGCTGCACCAACTTTTCCAAAGTTTATCACCACATATTTAACTGTACTTATTATAATGCCTGCCAATAACTGAAGCAAACGGCTACAATCTTTAAAGCCACTTTAAAGCCTTTTTTTTTTTTTCCCCTCAAAACTTGTGAAAGAACTTCCTGCAGTGATCCACTCTGTGTCACTTTGTTAATTGATACAGTTTGGATAAGCTTCTTTACCTCTGGGGAACATTATTCCAAAATCCCAGCAGGAAGGTGCATTTTCTACTCTCTGGTTTCACTTCAAAGCAGATTTATAGAAGGTCTACATCACTAAACTACAGAGAGTTTATATAACTTCATATCTTTAAAAAAAATGCCTACAATGTACATAGATCATCTTGAACGCAATGCCTCCTATTTCTTTCCATGGAAACTATGATAGAAAGAGCATAATAGCACTATCTGATAGATCAATTTTTCAGCTACAAAACACCTTTTTTCAACTCCATTTGTTATGCATTTTCACTAGTGATAAACAGGAGTCTGCATGCCATGCATTCTCTGCATCTTTGATAAGCTTGTTGGTCTCTAAGCCTCTTCAATTTTTATGCTACCATTTTTAAATAAGCAGATAGGAACTCGGGCCAGTACTTCTGGTGTTAGCACAAGAAGGATTGATACAGCCTCAAATTCACAGTCTGTTTTGTTTGTTCATTTTTTAGTAACTTCTAATATTGGATTTTTCACCTGCTATTGAGCATTGGCATTTCATAGAGCAGTCAACTGTAGCCCCAAGATCTTCCTCTGAAGTGATGACGGTCAGCACACAAGCCATCATTTCAAAACTTCTTCTTTTGCAATTTTCTCTGTGTCTATCACACCATATTTGTCTGCATTGAATTTCATGTGCCTTTGAACACCAGGTATTCAGCCTCTTCTGGCCTTTCTGCAATTCTTCACAGGTAGCACTGGTCTTTACCACCCTGAATAATCTAATACAATGGGAAAGACTTGATGCTTCACTATTTGTCTTTTCTCTACAATTACACATCGAAAGCCTGGGCTCTAATATTGGACTCCATGGGTACACATCCTCTACTGTGAAAACAGACATTTATGTTTGTGTTCTGTATATCACACAATCTATGAACATTACAATATTTCCTCTTATCCTCTGAAATGTGTTGTTCCTTAAGAACCTGAAGGTATTCTGCCTCAAGGCTTCTACAAATCCTAACAAACTATATTAACCTGAATCTCATTCACTTACCTTTTTACAAACTCAGTTAATCTGAGCATTTTATAATCTAATATTTGATTGAAATACATTTCTAATTAAGACCTGGTGTAGGGAACCTGCTTTGGCAAGGGGGTTGGACTTGATGATCTCTGGAGGTCCCTTCCAACCCCTACAATTCTGTGATTCTGTGTGATTCTGTGATTACTAGCCAAAAGTGAATTCTTGTGCTCTAAATGTCTTTTCGAATGCTTCTCACTATATGAATACAATTTTTAAATGTCCCAATAAATGCTGTAGTAAGTTTGTTATACGTAAGTAGCCTTAAAATATTGCTAAAAATTTTACAGGTGAAATGTTCAGAATGAAGAAACATAAAATAAGACTTCTTAAAGCAAAGACGGTGACAGTCTTCAGACTGAAATCAGAGACTAACGCATTCCACAAAACTCTTACAGACCTGGGAGGCTCTATGTGGCAGCGTACCATTTTAAGCAGAGTTTTTCATAACCCTGGTAACAGTGTACTAAAATGTAAGAAAACTGAACTGAATGCCAATTATAAGACAATTTGCCTGCATTTCTGCAGTCTTCACACTGAGTAAAGGAAAACATCCAGTCTGAAAGGCTGCTGACTTTTGGATGTTTCCTGACTACTCCTACAACCCATTCAGGCCTAACAGAACACAGCAAAAATTAGGAAGACAATACTTTCCTAGAAATAATTATACATTTTTACTTCTATCTACTGTAAGAAAAGACTATTAAAGTCTCCCACACAAAATCTGAGCAACTAAAATTAAATCAAACTGTCTTTGTAATGAATAATTGCACCATCTCGATAGGATTTAATTATCCTTCTAAAGTCACTTTGTAGTATTATATCATATAAGAATTGTCTGATATCTGGCACAGAGAGTCCAGCTCGAAAATTGGAAACTAATCTGAACCAAAAAGATGACAAAAACATCTCCTGCTTGGTCTCTTGCAGAGTTTACAGAGATGACAAAGTGCTGATTCTGGCTGTGGAAGTACATGTATTTATGCCAAAATTTCCTTGCTAAGATAATTCACTCAAATATATATACATAAATTGATGTACATAATGAGATTATTGCCATTAGAATGTGAGACAGTGATATACTCAGACACCAAAGACTGATTGTACTGCCACAAAACTGGTGATTTATACCAGGTAGCACATGTACAACATTGTCAAGTGCAAAAGCTTGTGATTTTCATTCACCATTTGCAAACGGAAACATCAAAGCTTCTCTATGAGATGTCGCCACTCTTTTTTTTCCCTAAGTTTTCTCTTATTAATTTACAGAGGGGAAAAAAAAAATAAACATAAAAGGAAAAATCAAACTAAAGCTCTTCTTTAAGTCAGAACTTTTAACATGCACTCACTTCGGTGATGAAGGATGGAAGGGATACAAAGAATTCATGCCTCCAATCAATCTAAATTCAGACTCGCAGAACCACGGCCAATACCATGAACCAGAACTGGACTAGGCTGGTGGTCATTAAAATACCTATGACATCTTCATTTTCAATGTCCTTACTGATAAGAGAATATTTATTTGGAATCCACACAAAACACCATCTTCAGTATCAGCTACAGATCAATAAGTACCAAAAACAGTGTGTCATTTGCCTCCTCTGAAGAAGGAAATGCAAGCTTATTTATCGAGTAGCAAGTTGTGTAACGGAGCAGGAACTCTCAGCACAGCTGACTCTGAAGCCCACCACTGGCAGCTTCCTTGCCATGGGTCCCGCGCTTTCCTGCAGTAAAAACCTTGCTCACTGTGAGAAATGGTACTGCTGTCTGCCAGAAAGCCTCAATGAAATCTATCAAAATAACTCACAGAAAATTACTTTCATCATTTCAGCATTTGTGCTGACCTTTTTCCCAGCGAGAGGCTGAGGACAGGGCTAGTGGCACTTTGCAGACCAGCCCTGTGCAGCGGTGCTGGGATTGGAAAGTAAGAAGCTGTGAAAGCACTCTGCTGGCTGTAAATGCTCTGAGGGAGACCGCTGCCCTTTTGTATTGTGACTAAGCATATTCCATCAGGTAGAATGCTTTCCACTTCTATTTGTCTTGATCATTTCACTGTTAGATTGGATTTAAATGTAAATTACTCAAAAACTAACTCCACTAAAATGTGAAATGGAGTCAAAATGACATCCATCACAAATGGTGAATCATCTTCGCATTAGACATTCAGGTTTAACTCATTTGCCCGCTGCAGGGATATCATTCTTTACTGCTAAACTTTCCCATTATTTAGTCTCTGCAATGGGAGAAAAGCTTTCAGTGAATGAGTACAGTTAACTGTGAGCAAAACATAAGTCTGATCCCCTTCCTGACCCCAAATTCGCCTAACATCCATACTTCTTTTCACATCAGCTCATATTTACATACAAACATATGGTGAAAACATTCCTACACTAGAAAGCTCAAGCTCACTTCACAAAATCACAAGAAATCGTAGGTGTTGGAAGGGACCTCTGGAGATCATCACATCCAACCCTCGGATGGAGGTTCTTCCCTACTGTAGGTCGCACAGCCTGGAGCTGAGAGTGCTCACGTACCAGTAGGCATATTCTGAACACATTTGGCCTACTATAAGCAACAGGGATGGAAGGTCATTGCATTTAATACGTTTTTGAGACTGTTTCAATCTTGTACCTGGAACAAACCTTGAGACTACCCATCCTACTGAGAGGGCTTGCTTGCTCTGAACAATTTCACAGGCAAAGAATATGTCTCTGACTCACTAGACTCAGTGTTGAGGTCAGAGTTTGGCTGAAAGAATTCAGTCAGTTGAAAATCTTACTCATCGACTGCTTCCTATAATTAATTTCATTAATTTACACTTCTAGAGATTCATAATGCAATTATTAAGGCTGGTACAAATTAAGAGTTAATGGAAATGAGTACATCTGTCAGCACCAGAAGAAACAGCAGAGCAAGGAGTTAAAAGAATGCCCTTTATTCATAATAAAGGGCACATTTCAAGGATGTTGTTTATGTCAAGATCATCGTACAGTGGACTTGCCAGCAGATGACCATGTTCTCTGACACCAGGAGGACAGCATCGAGGTTGTAGCATATCACCTATTTCATTACTTTTCCTGCTAGTACAGACCAGAAAACAGACCATGAGATAATGACTCCAAAAGGCACAAAAGATCTGTCCATGAACTAGCTTGTTATTTCCAACCAAGAACCACAGATTAAAGAGGACTCGGCAGCTGACACACTTTGTCCCAGGCTGCACATGAGTGAGGCCCATCAGACCACATATTTTTGTGCTTGTGAGAGCGTTGCTGTGAGTGTGACTAAATGAAATCTATGAGATGGTGATGGTGAATCGGGAAGATCAGTTTCCTTGTAGATTCTGTAAAAACAATGTAAATATTCCCTTCCCTTTCCAAAACGTTTTGCTTTGAATTTTGTTACACAAAATCTAAATATTAAACATTACACGCTATGAAGTCTTCAAAAAAGTAGCAATGTTCTGCACTTCCCCAACTCTATGCAAAGAGGAGAAAATTGGCCTTTTTGTTTCCTCACCGAGTCCATTCTGCAGTCCACCTTCAAGATGAAAAATGACTTCTTATTGAAATATTAATGCCAACATTAGCTACATCTCACTACGTTAGCTGTGTCTAGCATCTAGCTACGTATAGCAGCATCTGTTTGCCTCTTACAGACGCTTAGTTCTGACACATCTATTAAAATTTGTATGAGTAAGTGGTATTCTGCATTACACCTGCGCACTTCCAGGGCAGTCCATTAGTATTACTTACCAGTGTAAGTGTTACTTACAGAACATTGGAAATACATGGCTAGTATGTACTTATGTGCTTGTCTTTGTTTGTTTATTTGCTTTTCATTTTCTTTCAAAAGATATGTATACAGAACCTTAGAGAAAGAGAGCATGTTCTGAATAAAATTTAAATAGAATGCCATCACCAGCTTGCCATTGTGATACAAAGCTAAACTTCAGAAGACTTACAGCGTAGAAGTTGCAGTGTTTTCTTGAAGTTGAAGAAAAATATCTCACTAGCATTGTAGCAGAGAGAGGAAATTCTGAATTCTGCGCTCTTTTTGGAGTTGCATATATATAGGAATATATATAGGAATGCACCTATTCTAAGTTCAGATACCTAATGACTTCTTAAACTAACATAGCCACCGTACAAACACTTTAAAATTAATGAGGAGAAACAAGCACTTCCAAAAGATGACTTGTCCATCCTATTTCAGGCTGAGACGAATGAACCTCTGAGAAGTAAATGTGAGATTTTTACATGTTTGTTCCTCTGCTCTAGACAAAAGAACACAGATCATCCACCACTAAACAGTGGAATATTCCTTGGAGGTTTTCATTAGTTTACCTCTTACTGAAAATGTGAACCCTAAAGTTCAAGTTCATCCTTAGTTAAGTTCAGAAATGAGTTATTATTTACATAGTGTCCACATTTTAAAGTCTTTTCCATGACCTTCTTGTTGACTTTTCACATAAAGTACTTCAAGTCCTCCAAGTTTTGTATTTAAAAAAAAACAAAACACTTTTCTTTAAAATCTTGCAAAACAAAATATAAATCAAATCTTTATTTGTGCTAAAAGTCGACTCTTCCCCTTGCCATCTTTCCTCTTCCATACTTATGCTTATACTGGAAAGAAAATACTCCATAAAAGACACTGAAAATACTTTCTGAAACAAACAAAAAATATATATTAATATCTTGGAAATAATGACTGTACCTATTATAACGTGCATGCCAAGTCTTGCCAAATGCTTCACAGTATGGTAACCAATTCCTTTAGCACCTCCAGTCACTATAGCAACTTTTCCATTTTGTGTAGGGAAAACTATAGGAAGAAAAAGAAATAATGCAAAGTTAGGTCACAGCAGTAACATGATTAAGAACTTAAGATGCAGCTGAAAGAGACGCACACTTAACAATCTGTCCATCAAAAATATTGCCTTAACTTTGTTAAGGAGCAGCCTGTCAGCTGTTAGAAGTCAGCTTGGGGACTGTTTACTTCATGTAAAAATTCAATTGGCAGCATGAAATCCTGCAAAGTTCTTGCATGACAAAGAGCAGAGTCCAACATTTGCTCCGCTAGGAGCACGGAACACAGTGAAGAGCTCAGCCAAAGCAGACACGTCCACGCAAAGGGCAGAAACCAGTCCACCTAATTTAATTGCATAACTGAATACTCTGCTTGTGGAAAATCACAGACTTCTGGTCCCCGAAGAAATGAGAACATAATTTTTGCATTATACCACAGATCTGCATTTTCCATCCACCACAGCCCGCACTGCAGAAGCCATTTCTGACACTCACTAAGGATTCCCCTATCCACACACCTTTGAGCACAAGAGAAGAGATGGTCAGGTGGGGCACAGGCCCTATACCCATTGTGTACCCTTCTGCCCTATTAACCCTTCTGCCCCCAAAGGAACCAAAAGGTGGTGAAATGCCCATGTCCTGTACTGACGCTGGGAGCGAGGTGCTTTGGCCCTTGTCCCAGTGCTAATGATGGGCAGGAGTGTTGCAGCCTTGCTCAGATGAGACCTTGTGAGGAGGTCAGGAAAGTAGAATCCCAGAATCCTGCAGGTTGGGAAAGACCTTCAGGATCACCAAGTCTACCCTCCCTCCAATCCACCAGGTTGCAATACTATAACCCCATTCCTCAGTGCCACAAAGGTGAGCGGGGCACAGATGCAGGCTGCACAGCTCAGCCGGCAGGAAGCCTTCCTGCTGTACAGGAAAGCAGGATCACTCCAACCATGTGGGAGCAGAGGCTGTCATCTGTGAGAGGTTTAATTGAACTGTTTGGGTAGGTATAAATCAGGTCAAATATCAAATATGGTTTTTGAGGAGGTGGCAGATCTTTCATGTGAATCCCCTGTGCTCTTTGTGCTACTGAGGTGAGCTCCTGTTTGGTTTTTAGAACAAGCTGCTAGATACTTGTACAGGGAAAACGGCGCTGAATATTTCCTTTTGCCACGGAATAGTGGCTGCAGGCAATATTATAGATAACAAATGTTAAATAGATGCTGACTTTCATCTATCAAAGGATTTTCTGTTTTGATTTCCAGGTTTTTAGGGGGTTTCTTTGTTGTACAACATAAACCCGTATTTTGCATAGTTATAAAAAACAGAACTAGCATGGATACAAGCTGCTTTCTTCACAGCAACTCCCAAATTTCATCTTTCCTTAATTACACAGCTACTTTTAGTGTAATTCAACATGAATTCCTGTTCTCTTCAGGTAACTGTTTGATTCCTTCCCATGTAGACTGTGAATTATTTGCAATTATTTGAATGTTAATTCCTACTGCAATGACATCCATGCATGCTTGTGTCCTAACAAATATAGTTTGCACTCAACAAACCATGGTGAAGAGTTTTCCTAAATGTTTCCAATTAGATACATTAACAGCCCTGCAATTTCTACCAAAAGCATTGATCATAATGAACTCTATATAAAATGCCTACATTTTTTCAATAGTTAGGTTTAGATATCAAAGCTGTACCTCCTATTAAACACTTGGCTAGATTTCCCATTCTGTGAAGTCTTTTCCAATTGTTTACTACTTTACCAATCTTAGCTTTTTTTAGATGATGTTTTTCTGGTCTGTCTTCTGTCAGCAACACATACAAAAATAAAACAACAACAAAAAATGCGTTTGCAACAGAAAATAAATTCTTTTAGAGAGGAAGAAAAATAAAATGCTTGTAGTGTGATCCAAGCTGTCATCACTTCTATGTGACTAGTCCTTGTATGTGACTGAATACATTTTAAATTTGGCAAGGACATAACCTTCAGTCCCTTTTGCAGTGCTCCGATGATCCAAGACCTGAAAAAGGGAGGAGAATATGCTTGTGTTGTTCAACTTAGATGAAGTTTTAGACTATAAGAAAACACAATCTCGTACCACTGGTGAAGGGGACAGGGCTTTTACCCAGCAACAAACCATATTCGTCACAACAGGCAACTCCAAAAGCAATGAAAAGACCAGAAACAATATGGAAAAGAGAAAAAACGGCCTCAAAGCTAATGGGATTGTGAGGAGGAAAACAGCAAAGAGGCTTTTCTTTAAGCAGTCTGGCAGATACTCCAATGTCTGGGTTCTCCAGGATGCTTCTTCAGCAAGAATGATGTCTATCATTTCACTGAGAGAAAAAGGTGAAATACAACCTTCCCAATACCCACATTTCTTATAACCCAGTTCAGGTTTGTTAGCTCAGAAATTTAAAGGCACTTAATAAGCACCTCTTACAAAGCAAACTCTCCTGAGTCCACCTTAGTCCACTCCAGAAGACCCATTCTAAGGTGCTTCCTGAAGGATTGAAGAGGTGTAAACACAGACAAGGCGTATTAGCATTGCTTTCTTGCTAAAGCAGGAAAGGTTATTTGCGGTCGAGACAGTAACATGTACAAATCTTGCATGTAGCAAAAGTGTATATACTAACAGAGAAAATGCCCACTAGAAAGCAAAAATGTAAGCTTAATAATCCACCAAGCAGTTATCTCCTGAGTATTAATTAATTCAATCATAAACTGTATTGATAATTGAGCTATGACAGCTTGTAAAGCAAGCTGCATAAACAGAAGGCTTGCTTCCTTCCCCATATCTTGTCCTTCCCGCTTATTTTTTAATCCTGTTTTGCATGTGTGAACTGGAGCAAAAAGGACAATGAAATCATTCTCATTTCTGTTTCTTTCACTATAGCTGAAAAACAGCAATAACAAAAACACTCATTCAATCAAGAAAATAAATTATTTTCATGTAGGTCTGAGTATCTTCTCTCCCAACTCCCTGTATTTCCTCTTGCTTTTCCCCTCTAACCGCCTTGCCACCATGAGATTTGGATTTTGCATGTTGCATGTACATGCTATTGCTCATTTTCAACTACTGCTCCACCATATCTATCTATTGAATACAAGCAGTATTTCATTCCGGTGCAAAACTAATCCTTTTAAAACAAAATGTGGAAAGAAAAGGAGAAAAAGCAGTCAGGAATGGGGAGGAGCTGATAAGATGAAGGAAAGGGGGAAGCCAGAAAAGCAAAGTGACAGCAGGTATTGCTATGACAAAGTAGTGTTTAGCAGAGGATAGTGAAAGAAAATGCTTGGTCCTATCCTGTTCATGAGGGCTGCAAAGAAAATGACAATGTTTGCTCCCAACAGCCACTCAAACCAGGTACATTAGCAGCTTGCAAGGAAAATCACAACAGAAACACAGCCTTCACTGAAAAAATAACAGAGATCATCACAGAGCATTTTATAATAAGGCTGTTTGTATCATATAGCTTCAAAGACTTAGGAAGCACCCAGGGAAGAAAAAATGAGAGCTGCAGACACATATGTAAATGGCCAGTATCCATTTTATTTACATGTATGATTTACAACTTCCAGAGAACTTGGTTTTGAATAGCCGGAACAGTACATCTGAGATCATTAAATTCCAAATGGGAAACGTAGAGAGTCCACTGAAAACTGAAATACGAAGTCTGGGGAAAAAAAAAAATTAACTCTCCCCAATTCTTAGGTTTAATTTTTTTAGATTGATCTTAAGTTCATTTTAATCTATGAAAAAGGTGTACCGTTTCCAACCAGACAGATAGCTTAATGTACAAAGAATCAGCATGAGGACAAAGCGCTGCTCATGTTACAACATCTACAGCCAAGGTCAGACGCAGGCTGAACGTGCAAGCCCAGTATACAGCCGCAGCACAAACCAGTCAGCGTCAGCGTGTGCTTTCCACTTGAACACAACCATCACACAGAATTTGAGAAACACCTTTTCATTGTGAAAACACATTTTCCATAGTGAATCACAATATAGAACTTCCAAAACAGCCCCGGGCGCTGCTGGTTTCCCAGCAGATGTTGCTTTATGTTGTGTGCCAGCTGAAGCTGAGCTTGGCCAGAGGCAGGTGAGACCCTAAGGGACCCCACTGCCTAAGCATTCTTTGGCAGTTTCTTCACCTCATTTAAAACATGTAATCAAAACACCCCAGCTCTCCTTCTGCTTCTGTTCCTGGTGAGCAGGTAGATACTGATCTCAATTACAGGCCTGCATCTCCAGCAATTTCACTGTGGGACATGAGAACTGCACAGTCCTGGTGCTAATGGGAAACCCTGACCAAGCACTCGCTGCTCATTTCCCTCTGTGTTCGAAAAAACTAGCCTGAGGTCTTTAAGCTCTTATTTATCAAGCCAAATTCTGACAGTCTTCTCCCAGGCTGATGTTCTGTCTACACCTCAAAGCATTCAGAAGAAATAAGCTTATCTATTTTGCAAGTGGATTAAGCTAAAGCAGAAAAAGGCAGGGTTATTCTGTAATAAATATGTCCCAATATGAAGCTATCTTAAAATAGCCAATGTCATTTTAAAATACGACATTTTCCCTAATCTGAAATAACTTCCTTGCACAGACAAGTCTTCACACACAGTTGATGACACAATGAATTTAAGGCAATTCTGTAATTTTAAAAAAATACTAACTTTTGAGAGGCTCCTAAAGAGGGTGGTCTGTGCAAGTGCTAAGACCAAGGAGGAAAAAAATAGGATGCAGACCTTCATTACCAGCAAAATTCAGCTGAGGCAGAGGTGGAAGTAATGATGCAGACAAATCAAAATAGAGGCATTAAACCAATTGTCTTCTTTGGAGAAAAGTGCTATGTTAACACAGATAAATCCCCCCCCCAAAAGAGCTCTTCTTTATAAGTCCTTTGCCTGTTTGAGGCAATATCCATGTATACATATAAACTTCACTATGAAGTACAAAGCAAATTGCATCAAGTTTTTATCTAAGTCCTGTCTTCTAACCTATTAATCCGGCTTTGCTTTTGTGGAAAATGATGAGTCATGTGGACATTAAAATACAATATCTTTATATCAGCCTCTTCATTAAAACCTCTCCTTAAGACACTGGTGGCCAAAGGCAGAATTCAGATTGTCTGAATGAATCTCCTGTCCTTATCAGGCCAGAAAGACGAGTGCTGAGGAAGGATGGTCAGAGGGGCTACCTGAGGGCCTGCCTCCCAGCTGGGCACAGGGACCTCGGGGGCATTTATGCTGAGGAGACCCTACAGACAAATCCTAACAGTTATTTTTTTTTCCTTCTTCCTATAACTGAATAACTTCTATGCAAATGTTATCCCTGAAGGTAACTGGCAGAACCACAGATAGAAAAAAAACTACAAGAGAAAAAGGAAAAAGAAAAAATCCATTATTATTCAGTGAATATTCAGTTTGAGGACAGCGTAACAAGGACCAGGTTTGGAGCTGTTCCTCTAGAGCAACGCTGGGTAAAACAAAGGGTGAACTGTAATTGTCAGTCCTCATTTAACGCCACAAGACATGGCACAGGCAAGTTTTTCTTGATGGCTTAAGAATTCACATAGTTCAATCTGCAAATGAATTACTGAGCAGGTTTTCCTGTTCCAAAATACTCCAAGTCTTTCTCCACAGTTCACAGCATGGTGGTGCCGAGAAAATTTCTACGGAGTCTAATAGTGATAGGACAGGAGGCACTGCCTTTACACTACAAGAGGGAAGACTTAGGTTAGATGTTAAGAAGTTCTTCACTTAGAGGGCAGTGAGGCACTGGCACAGCTGCCCAGAGCAGCTGTGGTGCTCCATCCCTGAGGCACTCAAGGCCAGGTTGGATGTAGCCCTGGGCAGCCTGAGCTGGTGGAGGGAAGCTCAGTCCAAAGCAGGGGTTTAGAACTAGGTGATCTGTGGTGTCCCTTCCAATCTAAGCCATTCTATGATTCTGAGGAATAAACTGGCCAATTTATTTTGTAAGACATGAGCTCTCACCAGCAGGAAAGCTGTGAGCCTGAGCCTGTGCAGACAATCTTTCAAATGCAAATGGATCTCCTGAATTTGCACACCAAAATCTTTTCTGCCTCTGCTGCTTCCTATCACTTTTCTATGGAATATCAGTATGCAATCAAGATTGAAGGCTTTTAAGATGGGAAACCAGGTAGGTGGCAACCAGCCTGACTAGTCCTTGTGTGCAATGGCATCATGCTGGTTTCAGCAGTTCCACGCCATCAGACTTTCTGCTCACAACTGCCTTGTGCACATGCAGATCCACAGGCACATGACTGATGGATCCAACATACTTGAAATCATTTGGCTTATTTGTATAAAGGTGACCGGTTTGCCCAGGAAGAGCACTTGTTTCCATGCACAACTGAAAATTTGCACCAGCTGTAGGACAAGCCTCCAAGCTTTTGTCTTACTCAGTTTTCAGAGAACTAATACTTGGGAATCATTAACAAACAGAGGCATCAGAGAGAGGCTGGTACTGACTGTACGGATGGGAAGCGAAAGGTGTTGAAGAACCAGAACAGCCAGAGAAACTAAATCATGGAAATATGTCCCTTGTCCCATAGAGGCAGAGTATCTCAGAGTGCTATTCATAGAAGAACAGGAGCCAGGTGGTTGTAAGAACTTCAGCAGCCAGGGGAAGACCTAATTTAAGAAGCCACCCACATAGTAACAGATAGGGAAGGCAGACTGTGAATAAGCGCTCACAAAAACACAGTAAAAACCCTGGATTCGTATGACCAGATTTCTTGTTTAACCACTGCACAAGGTTCACATGAGTTGTAAGAGACTGCAGCAGCAATTTGCCTGGGCTGCCTAGGCATTTGGGAATCCCATCAGTGCTGCAATTCATGCCAAGCCAGGTATACTGACAGCACATCACAAAGTCGCCAAAAGGCAGGAGGGCAGCAAATGGCACAAAAGCAGGAAAGCGGGAGTTATGCCAGCTAGAAAAGCGATGTGCTCACTTAGCTATGAAGCTGATGTGTATCCTCATCTCTTTCCAACCTCATCAACACATGAATAGGTGGTATTTCTTCAGATTTAGCAGCAAAAATCAGCTGAACCAAACTCATGCAATTATTTACTTTGTCAGTGGAAACAACCAAGAAAAACAAATTAAGCCTGATGTAAGGCTATGGCATTAGCTTTTTTACTAAGATGTCAGCTTCCTTACAGGGACAACGCAAGATTTCCAAGCAAGATGACAAGTCTTTCATCGAAGCCAGAGAAAGAAGTTTCTGAAATCTATTTCAGGATTTGTTCCCAGACATTTAATTTCTTTAGCGCACAGGAAAGCTGTGCTACACAGTGTTATAAGCAGAACGGCTCCTTCTCCCTCCAGTTCTACCTTTCATGAACACATTGGGGAGCTTTGTGAGGTATTACACAGACAACAGGTATTATTACAGCTCACTATCATAAAATCATACCAAAGCTATCCACAGCAAGAATAAATTGTACTAAAAAATCCCCATGTTAAGAAAGATGCAAGATAAACTGAAGCAGTAGTAAGAGGAGAGTTATGACACAAGCAGGACAAAGGAGCATATCTTCTGCTAAAAAATAAAATAAATAAATAACGCTACTCAAAATAAGGCAGCTTTCCAGAGCAACAGCTCTTAGCATTCTATAGCCTAAGTCCCATGATAAGAGATCTCTGCAGCAACAATGGGGAGGTGGAATGCGGCACTCAAAAATTCATTTGCATGACACACCTATCTGCATTTCTACCACCGATTCCTGGAAAGCCAGGATTAAAGCAGTACAGTGTGTGTGGAACGCAGTGTGGGGGAAGGAGAAGGGAGTATCCGCCTCTCCAGGTTCTCTTTTTTGTGGAGAGGAGGTTGTTTTCAAGTAATTCGACACTCTCTCTTCACCTTCCCCGTTGCTTTCAAGTATTTAGCTCGAAGAAACACATCTCTATTGTATTTAATTTATCCTTTAATATACCTGAATTATAAATCTCTGTATGATGGCATTGACCTTACGGCAGGAAAAAAAACCCCTAAAACACAACGAGTCCAGAAAAGAGACCTGCTTTGGTCACAGCTTGGCCAACAGTATGGATCCAAATCCCCTGAAGTTTGGTGTTGGGAGGGTGGTGTAAGTCAAGGCACTGTAACCAATGACTGGACTACTACTGCCAAAGTCAAGAGAAAAATATTTCCTCTGCACTTGCAGATGTGTTTTCAGTGCCTTGTTTTCTGGGGCTCTTGCCTGGAGTCTTGGCCAGTGTAAGGGTTCTCCTTGGTAAGAAGAGCCAAGGGAAGCTGCACTTGCACATATTTTTCAAGTGGAGCCCAAGTGCTTTTGGTGTACTTGTCAAGTAGTAGTATTGATCCAGGTCTTTTGGCAACTGCTAGACTTGCCAAAAGGGCTGCACAGAGATACAGATCACTGCAGTTTTCAAAAACAATATATATGGTAATTCTCTGAACTAATTTAAGCTGACTGTCTTCACTCTGACTGTGAAGAACTTTTTCCTCCAATAAACCTAGTGCAGACCTTCTGCAGTCAGCATCATTTATCATGCCAGAAAATTCTGAATGTTGCTCCCTTCCTTAAGAAGAGAGAGGCTGAGAATGGAGAAAAGGAAAAAGAATGGTTAATCTGGGATATTTTCTTGTCAATTCTGAACTGGGTTTCTCTAAGGCAAAGGGCTACAAGGCTGCAGTGAAGAATGGTCTGACAAAGAATACATCTGATCTTTTCACAATACAAGTTCAGGCTGATTTTGACAGAGTTAATAGGAAATCTGATCCCAACCAAAATGGAGCTGCCCTAAGGTAGAAGAAAGAAAAGGAGAAGAGAAGGTGTAGTTTTTGAGTCCTAGATCTCACTTCTGGATGTGTTTGCCATTTTAGGGTTCTTTGTTCCTTTAGCCAAAACTCATCTAAAGATAATAGAATTGAAATTATTTTTTACAAGTGCCAAATTGATTACACACACCATCATACAAATCAAACAGTTGGAAAATAATTTGGTACACTATTAAAATCTTTAAAAAGAATTTATCAGGAATTCAGGTTTGCCCAGAAACTGCTATAGGAGAAAAATTTCCAACTACACATAGGAAGAGGAGAGCCCTAGAACATTGAGAAGGGAAGAAGGAAGAAAGGTGTGAGAGGGAGTCAGAAATAACAGACAGAAATATCACATTACATCTACAGGTAAATCAGCAAAGTTACAGCTCTTCAAGTTTTATGTATACATCAAGCAGCATCTGTCATTACATGCTAGTCATTACCTTAAACATATTTGCTGTTTCAGGCTTGAACCAGTTTTTGCTGGAGAAACACTAGTCTCATGTAGCAAGGATATTTCACATAAAGGCTGATATGTGTTGACAAACTTGTGCAAGAATATTTGGCACAGAAACACTCACTGTGCAATAGACTGCACATGGCATATTTTCTTGAACTGTGCAATCATTTTGTCTTGAGGACAGAGGCCAAGTGGGGACTAGGATGAGGCCATGAAACTGCTTCTCTTGTTAGAGAATGGAGGGCATTAAGGACAAGGTCATTGCAATAATGTGAGGAAATACTGATAATTAATTAGAGACGCTGAACAGTCACACCCTGCATGTTTAAGATCAATGGATTTATTAAAAATATCAAGGAAAGAAATTTGGCTCCCAACAGAAAGTAACTGTTCCCTGCATGTTCATACGTTAAAAGAATCTGCTTACCCATATCACTTCTTACATGGGAAAATGCTATCACAAGAATAGAAGAAGACGTATTTCCATTTGCCATGTATTCTCTACCCTGCTTATCTTTCATTTCTTTTACATATTTACCTAATTAAATCGTACTCTTTGGCTTTCTTCTCTTTCACTCCAGTCACACTAAAGATAGAGATGTTATATACGGCTGTATCTTTAATTTAAGAAAAAGCATCTGTTATCTCTTGAATAGATTTACTGATACTTTCTCCCATACTCCCTCCCTCTAGGCAAATGTAACTGTGCAATACCTTAGGCAATGTCATTTTATGTAAAACTTGCCAATGCTCTTTAAGTTATGTCATCTTACATTTTTTCCTGTTGTGAAATAAGAGATGAAAAAGAAGAGCTCATCCCAGAAGATTTAAATAGGGATAATGGCTCTGCATAGTCTAGTATCTGTACAACAGTTTTTCCCATCCTGCAAAAGTAACAGGCATTAGAAATTTTTTTCATTCTCTATCAAAAACCAAAAATTCTCCACGTTTCAAGCGGTTACAAACAACAAGATAGATGCAACTCTCTTTCAGAACAGTTTGAACTGTTTGCATTCCTCGGGAAGTAAGAAACAGTTTCAAGTCCTTGCTCTCAGTCAGGCCTGGCTGCCTCAGCAGTTAAGCCCCTGAGCATAAAGAAGCCTTCCTATTTCCAGTGTCATCGAACACTTGACGTTTAAAGACCTTCTTGCGCTTTGTAAGTTCCCAATAAACGTAATATTTTTCCTTGCCATGCTCAGAAAGCTGGTGGTCAATTTCTAAGGATCAATAAACAGAAGATAAACAAAAACATAACAGCATCAGAAAATGTCTTCTCTCAGAAAGATCACATCCCAGCTAATTCAAAAAACTAACAATACTGTTGTTATCTGCATAAAAAGTGCCACAAAATTCTAAAGTACTAAAATTTCATGCCTACCTGTGAAAAATTAGCATTTGGTTTGTAGTGTTGACCTAAAACCCAGGCTGACAACAGTGACTTTGAAATGATTAAGAAATAGAAAGAATCTGCAAAGGGCTAATTGTCTGTTACTCCATTATGATCAGAGTAGATGTAACAATCTGATGCAATGCAGAAACATCACCTAAGAACACTGTAAACACTGGACTGATTGTTTCAAAGCAAAGAGTCCTCCAGAGGAACAACAAAACAAAAACAAACAAACAAGCCCAACCAACTGTAACTCTTGATTTAATATCAAACCATGCAGAAATCAACCTGGGCCAGTCGTGCCCTTTAGCGAAGAAGGGGTTCTGTTATAAATACTGAAGTCTGGACAACATTTACTACCCAAAGGTCTGAAAATGCCAAAATTTGAATACTAATTAACACTTTGTGTAGAAACTGAAGCAAAGAGTCATCTACTTCTTATGGTCAAGACGGAAATCCATACCAAAAACAAGATACAGCTATCTGCTTTTTAGCATCTCACCACAAGAGTTACAAAGTCAGAAGGGAACAATTTATGCTTTGCAGTATGACATATGCTTGTCAAAAGATCAAATATTTTTAGTTTTCAAAACAGTATTGACAGTACTGTTATACTCCTAGACAGTACAGGATACTCTATCACAAACACCAATATCTTCTTTATAGCTTCTACTCTTACTGTCTGTAAATTCTAACGCCTCTTCTTCTGACTACATGCTATTAAAAGATTGAATTAATTATTCCATCTCTTCTTGCTCAGAGCATAGATAGAAAGATACAGCTGAGCAACAAATATATGAGAAAAGCCAATTCTTTAAATATTTCCTTAATATATTACATTCTGAGGGGAAAAAAAAAAATAGCAAGATCATTAAGAGTAGTTTTAACTGCACCTTTTCTCTTTCAGAGACAGGGAACATAGTTTCCATATTCCAATCAAGCTTAAGAGCATACAGCTGAAGGTCACATTCAGATCTGCTTCTTCCAAAAGGGAAAATGATCTGATACCACTTCAGCCACCCCTTTCACTTCCCATGGTATTTCCATAAAACACAAATAAGTAAGCAGAAGTCATGAATTAGTATACAGGACTTTGACATTGAAATTTTTGTAATTGAAAGTTTTTGGAGCACATCACTCAAGAAAACCATGCAATCACTTCTGAACTGAAGTGCTTGTTATCGTACACAAAGTTCCAGTAATTAGAATCAAGAAGAGAAGTAAAAGGTGATTAGAGATTATTGGGAAAAATCTGGTTAACAGGAAGCGTAGCAGATGAACCAAATGGTATTTAAAGTTACCCTGAGATACCCTCAATTAATTAAAATGCATGTTAAAAAACACATTTCCATATTATTAAAATCTTCTAACGATCAGACCCGCTACAGCATCAACAGTAACTCAAGTAAACTCTCAGGTAATACTAGGTTAACAAAAAAGATGGAAAATAGCTTCAACATCTCTCCCTCTCAGCTCTATACTTCCCTGAGCACTGGTTTCACATCTTCCCAAGCAGTCTCTCGATTCATTCTTTCAGATATCCTGCACCAGGTGATGAGAACATCACTCGTTTGGATATTCTCTTGGCCTGTCATCTACACACCCAAAATGGCGATCCTGAAGACCCCACAGCAGATCTCACAGCCATCTGCTGAGCTCTGTGCTGGTACCAAGCCTTCCAGAGTTCATGTCTGGAGAATGCTCTCAGACATAGGGTTTGTATTTTGGGTGGTCCTGCGTGGAGCCGAGAGTTGAACCCGATAATCCTTATGGGTCCCTTACAACTTGAGATATTCCATGATTCTACAATTCTGTGTGCTGCCATGTAGCATCTCAAGGCCACCACTTCTCCTCCAGAAGCACAGATTGGCAACGGAAGATACTCCGTATGCTTTTTGTCATTCTTTCTATTTTTAAGAGAGCTCTTCTTTTAGATCAGAGCTTAACTGAAACACCTGAACCTCTGGATGGGACAGTTTTCTTTATGTGAAACTGTTTAAAAAAAACAGTTTGGAACTTGGAAGAAGAAAGCACAAATGAAAAATTTTTTTTTTTTTTTTTTTGGCTTTAAGACAGCTGTAACATTCATTTTCCAAAGACAGAATTTTATTTATGTTTCTCTTTGATTATATGAGAAGGTCAGGGGTGTTAATTAGAGTATAAAAGTCCAAATACAGAAAAGTCTCACCTGTAATAGATATACCTGCCTAGTTCTCTAACAATAATTCTGTTCTAGGAAAAGAGTTATTTCCTTTCAGACTCTTGTTCTCTTTCTTAGCACTCTCTTAAGTGACCTAATGCTCATGCATTTTCCTTCATTTTTTTCTTATTCCCCATAAAATATGCACCAAAGTTTTCACAAGGAAGTTACCAACTCTGCAGCAGGGAGCTATTCGTTGGGAAAGATTTTCAATAAAATTGGAAATTTTTATTCCTTAGTGAAATTCTTATTTTCAAATGAAATTTTATAGGCCATTAATCTAATGCATATTCACGGGACTCAGGGAATTAGTTAACTTAGAGAAGCAGCTACTGTGCTTGCTCTATAATTGCTCTTTGTCAAAATTGTCAAAGATTTTTAACATGCCAAGTTACCCCATAGAATAAAAGCTTTTGAAGTATGTCTCAATTTAAGAGGCCATCATTCCATAGTATCATTATCTGCTATTAATTTTGCAATTAGAGACTATCACATGCTGCTCCGAAGAAACGCAACTGTTCACAAAATGAGTCCCATTATTGATAATGCTCCGGGAATATGACACAACGTCCTATTTTCAGTTGTACACTTAATTACCTTCTATAAATAGATTGCCACATTTTTAAGGGAAAAGTGCATTTCTTACAGAGATACGTGACCTTGTTGACTGAAAGCTCCCAGCACTGGTTCCAGAAACGAGGGCTACAGTTCCACAGGCACTGCTAGCTCTGCATAGGCAGGCTGTGATGTCACTCAGGAAGCAGCTGGCAGGGAAAGCATCCAGCAGTGTCTGTCCATCCTTCCATGGTCCCGGCACAAGCACCAGCACCCTTCACATGCCGGCCTGAGCACCAGCAGGTCTCTCGTCTGCACTCTGCTTTTCCATCTCAGCTGTGGATCCAGCCTGAATCAAACAGCCCTGCAGTCATTCACTTTGTAGGAAATAATTAAGGTGTGATGTAGCCTTTCAAGGAGAGATTTCTTTTTCTGCTTTTGTTTTGTTTTTGTTTACTGAAGAAAAGCTACTTTGCTCATTCTGTTATGGAGCAACCATTCAGGACTGCAGTCCCTGTCTGCAGCACTCCCTTACATTACTTCCCTTACATTAAACAGCAAAGGTACCCCAGCACCTAACTTCTGTTTGATGCTCAGTCATTGAAATCATTTGACTAAGGCTTTGCTTTTGAGATGCATAAAGCAATTTAGGACTTAAAACTTATCATCAAATAAAAAAATAGAGCTTGAGGAATAAAAGACTACAAGCTTGTGCCGGCTTGTTCGGCAGCTGTCTGCTGTTTCCAGCATTTCTCTCTAAGGCTTTTTCCATGAACTCAGGATGCCAGGACTTCAAGCACAGGCCTATTGCTGAGCACAGATCCCTGTGTCCCCAGACGTAGCAGTGCCTGGAGAGGCCAGCCCTACATCCTACAGGTAGCATGATGTGACTGTCATTAGTCTGAGGCTGCTTGGCTTTCCACTGGGGCTTCCTGGCCAGGCAGGCCCCCTTAGAAGGGAGGCCATGAGGAGGCAAAGCCAGACCTATGCTTGCAATTTTTATTGCAATCCTGTTCCACACAGGAAATAGAGCAGTGCTGTGGTTACCATACCATTGCTCCAGTCAGAGCCATTGGCTTATGCAGGCCTACCACAGCTCTGGCTAAGCGCCCACCTCCTGTGGCATGCTGTGGCCACTGCTCTTGTACCCACAGAACATGCAGCTGCAGGTATTCCCTGGTATTCTGCCTGGGGAAGCTGAAGAAGTGTTTTACTGAACAGGCTGTGCTTCTGGCAAGTGTTGTTCTGCTAATACACATAGTACTGACATGCAGCACATAGGGGCTGTCTCCATGCAAGCAGAGCCAAGACCATGAAGGTTCAGCCCAAGGAAGATCCATGTTCTAATAGAGCTGATGCCATTACAGTCCAGCAGAGCTAGGCAGTACCCAAGTGAGCAGGAAGACGAAGGCAGAACAGCCCACCAGCCACCCCACCAGCTCTTCCTTGGAAACAATGACAATTCCCCAGCAGAGTGAGTGAATCAATCAGCCTTACGTTTCCACACCCCCTTTGCTGTTTCAGGCACAATGAATGGACCGGTGACCTCTGCATCTGCTCCTCCACAGCATCACCATTCATCTCAAGAAGTTACTCCAGACTTTGATGCAGACCCTGATTCACTTGCAGGTGGCAGATCACTGCAGATACGCTGCAGACAGCCATTTCTCAGAATCGCAGAATCACATAACCGTAGGAGTTCAAAGGGACCTCTGGAGATCATCGAGTCATCCAAGCCAGAGCTAAAGCAGGTTCCCAACAGCAGGTAGGTTACCGTGCACAGGTAAGCATCCAGACAGATCTTTAGTATCTCCAGAGGAGACTCCACAGCCTCTCTGGGCAGCCTGTTCCAGTGCTCCATCACCCTCACAGTAAAGTTCTTGTGCTTGTATGGAACTACCTGTGTTCCAGTTTCTGCCCCTTGCCCCCATGTTCTATTGCTGCACGCCACCAAAAAGGCTTTATATGTAGATATAAATATATACACTTATTTTTTGTTTTTAAGGAAGAAAAAGAATTCTTGGAAAATTCAATTAGAAGACTGGAAAAAAAAGTCTTGTTTTGTCACTTGTATCTCCCTGTAATATTTATTGACTGGTTTCAATTAGCAAATATTGAGGAGAAAAAAAAAAAAATTTAGATCACCTTAAAGATGGAAGGGATGGAAAAGATACATTGCATTTAAAAGTAAAAATACAAGTAGAGGTGATTAAATTTGTGCACAGATAAGCATGAAAGATTGTCACTGTATGATAACTCTAATGGCCATGCTGAAGATGAAGTCCATGCTAAAATATTGCCCACCTATTTCATTGTTTTACATTCTCTTGTCTGCATCCTACAATATTTCTTCTTTCTCTCCCTGCTTACTGGATGATTTCACGTAACGACAATAAAAGATCAACTGACAAAATGAATGCATGAAAAACTACATAATGAGTAAAGTTACATGTCCAAAACTAAGTCCAAAGAACTCTTAGATCTTAGGAGATATTCACCTTATGTACTGATGACACTGTGCTCGACTTTTTAAACTGGCTTCTGCGTTGGATTAGTTGCTCTTTAAATATATACATCATGTAATTAGGAAGTCAAACATCATCCAGTTAACATGGATTTTGCATTTCCTGACCTTTTTCTTGCTAATTTTAACGTTAAAATCACATGCCATGTAATGCAGTGAATTCAGCTATGAATGCACAAGTAAGACTGGCACTTAGGTGCTGACATTAATTAGCACGAAAACACTCTAACAGGCAGAAGATTAGATGACATCTGTATTCACATTGGATTACTTTGTTCATTAACAATATGTTATTTTGGAAAAATACATCCAAGAAGCACTTGTATATCTGCTGTCATATCCTGTTGTCAAAAATCTACCATTTCCTGCTCTGGAGGCATTCTGTTCACTGTGACATATTCAATAAAAAAATTACAAACTCATCTCTCCACTGTGTCAGTCCTGGCTTGTGAAACATGTAGTGCCAGTAATGTCATATTTATATTTAGAAAGTCACTTTCATTCTGTGCAGTATGTAGACTGTTACATCCTTTTTAAGCCATTTGCAGTGGTACCACAGAACTTTTTTTTGAAGGAACAGGTTTTTGACCCCAACTCACTAATACTTTACTTAGCCAGGGCCAGTTAGCATGTTTGTTAAAATACTGTTATCCAGCACTGCCTGGTTTGAGTTTGAAAACCATCTGCTTAGGACAGAAAGCATCATCTGTGTTGGCTTTGTAAAGCACTTGGTGTAAGGACCCTAATCTCTGCTTCTTTCACTATGAATCCTCATCATGAAGCATTTCTCCCCTTTCACGCACCATGCGTGGGCAGCTGTAGGTGGCAATCAAACAATTGTCCGGACCACTCAATTTAGAAACACGGTAGTAGATTAAAAACTTCATTCTGAATTCACTGAACACTCATAAAGCTCATTAAATTCAATCCCTGCTTGGTGTGTGCGAGAAGCACAGGCTGGAGATCCCAGGTCAGGAGGTGGCTGAGCTTTGTTTTAATCCCATAGGATTGGGCTGTATCACACCCCCAAACCTAACACGTCCTCGCCAATGAGAAATCTGTGCAGAATACATAGGAGGCGAGTATTTTCTTGTATATTTTGGGGGTGCTCAATTATATCACCACATCATCAATGTGTTAAAAAAAAAAAAAAAGTTTTTCATAGAATCATAGAATGACCTGGATTGAAAAGGACCATAGTAATGATCATCCAGTTCCAACCCCCTGCTATGTGCAGGGTTGCCAACCAGCAGACCAGGCTGCCCAGAGCCACATCCAGCCTGGCCTTGAATGCCTCCAGGGATGAGGCATCCACAGCCTCCTTGGGCAACCTGTTTCAGTGTGTCACCATCCTCTGTGAAAAACTTCCTCCTAATATCTAAACTAAACCTCCCCTGTCTCAGTTTAAAACCATTCCCCCTTGTCCTATCACTATCAACCCATGTAGTCAGTCATTCCTCCTCCTGTGTATACACTCCCTGCAAGTACAGGATGGTCACAGTGAGCCTCCCCAGAGCCTTCTCTTTTCTAAACAAGCCCAGTTCCCTCAACCTTTCTCTGTAAGAGAGGTGTTCCAGCCCTCAGATCATCTTATGTGGCCCTTCTCTGGACCTGTTCCAAGAACTCTGCATCTTTCTTGAGCTGTGGGCCCCAGGCCTGGATGCAGCACTCCAGATGGGGCCTCACAAGAGCTGAGTAGAATGGGACAATCACCTCCCTCTCCCTGCTGGCCACCCGTTTAATGCAGCCCAGAACACAGTTGGCCTTGTTGAACCTCTTTAGGTTTTCATGGGCTCACTTCTCCAGCCTCTTCAGGTCCCCCTGGATGGTTTCCCTTCCTTCCAATGCATCAACCACACTAACTGGTTAACTGAGCCTTCAACAATCTCCTTTAGAAACAAGTCCAGGACTTTTCTTTTTAGGGTGAAGTTTCCTTTTTTTTTCTTCTCATTTATAATATTGTGCAACATTAACAACGGTGTTTAAACATTCCCTCAAACAGTGAAGTGTCCGTGTCTCAGAAAGCACACTGTCCAAAAGTAGTAACACCACGAAAAACAGAAGCACATCAGAGCCAAAGTCAGTGCTCAGCCTTACACAACTCTGAGTGTGTTTTGGGACACGTAGTTTTTTTTACTAAATGAATTTTCTGTGAAACATTAAATTCCTCTCTGCAGAGCACATATATGATGAAAAAAAACCAAACACCATAATTTTACTTTAAAAATGTTTGTTTGTTTGTTTGTTTTTCTGGTTAATTGGCTTGGAATAGTAACTTTCAAGTATTTTTTTCTTAGCTCGTGATAACCTGGCTCTGTTGCATCAAATCTGTATCTTTAATCCAATAATACGTAATTACAACAAAGCCACACAGCAAAAAATCACGGTGTCAGTAACTGCATCTGTAATACAGAAACTGCAAGGATGGAAAGCCTGAAACTTAGAGGCTCCAGTTCAAAAGAACAGCAGGATGGACATGCACATCTGTGTATATATAATTGTTATATTTTTACTCCATAACTGCCCAAATCTTGAATTCTGTTCTGCCTGCAAGACAAGACAAAACCACATCATCTTAGTGACAAAGTCTGCAAAATATTTCAAAAAACACAATTTATTCTATGTGTTAAAAGCTGCACTATAAATAATTTGAATGAAGAAATTCATGTCAGTGCCCAGCACGCTTCAGCATCTCCAGCGCCAAGTGCCTGAGCCCAGGTGAAAGAGGGCACAGCATCTGAACAAAGTTAATAAGCAGACAGATTTCTAAGAACAGCACCATGAGTTTGTGGCCATTTCCCTCTTCCAGCCTTGCAGAACTTTACTGGACTGCTTTAACACTCATACCTATGCCAAACTAGACTTCACAGAATCATAGAATGGCTTAGGTTGAAAGGGACACTAAAGATAATCTAGTTCCAGCCCCCTGCCACGGACAGGGATGGCCCCCACCAGTTCAGGCTGCCCAAGGCCCCATCCAGCCTGGTCTTAAACATCTCCTGTGATGGGGCACCCATAGCTTCTCAGGGGATCTGTGCCACTGACTCCCTCTTCTAGTTTTAAACTGTTCCCCCTTATCCTATCACTATCTGCCTGTGTAAAAAGCTGGTCTTCCTCCTGTTTGTTTAAAAGCTCCCTTTAAGTATTGGTAGGCCACAATGAGGTCTCCTCAGAACCTCCTCTTCTCCAAGCTGAACAATCCCAGCCTTCATCACAAGAGAGGTGCTCCAGCCCTCTGACCATCTTCACGGTCCCCTCTGCACCTTTTCCGAGAGCTGTATGTCTTCCTTGTGGTGGGATCCCCAGTTGTGCAACTTATCCTACATGGGCAGACTCACAATGCACATCTACTGACCTCTATCCAAAAAGCCCTCCCCACAGCAAGCCCCTGTGCTCCCCTTCCACAGTCTTCAGAACCAACAAGTACATACTTAAGTGAAGGCCAGATAACAACTCTTGCCATGGTACTGTGGGAGAACTGCACCTCATAGCTCATTTTTTGGAGCTCTGGCATTAGCTGCATTCTAATAGAGCTTTTTCAGTCTCTTAAATGAGCAGATCCCATCGTAAACAGCCTCCTTAAAGCAGAGGCACTGAGTTACTGCAGAAGTTTCTAACTGCTTGGGGTGAAGTATCACATTCCCTGGCAGAGTGCTGAGCTGAAAGCAGTGCCCACATTAAAGCTTTAGCTAGAAGCAGGAAGATGGAGGAAACCTAGAAATGCTGAACAAACCAGAAAGAATGATAGTCAACTAACTCTAAATAAGAAATATTAAATAGCACCAAGAGGAAAAGATGAAGGAGGAAAAAAGAAGTACATAATCAGAAAGAAAATGGGAAGAAATGATGCTACAACAGGGAAATGTTGTTTTTATTAAAGCCCAGCAAAATTTAGTATCTGAAGTGCTAGAATAACTCGCTGAGATGTAATGATCCTATAGGCACTAACATTTGAGGCACAAATGAAGACAAAATGGATATCACAGAATCACAGAATCGTAGGGGTTGGAAGGGACTTCCAGAGATCATCGAGTCCAACCCCCCTGCCAAAGCAGGTTCCCTACAGCAGATCACACAAGTAGGCATCCAGGCAGGTCCTGAACATCTCCAGAGAAGGAGACTCTACAACCTCCCTGGGCAGCCTGTTCCATTGAACATGCATTTGGTTTTTGCATCTAAAAAAAAAAGCAATGCATACAAAAGCCCACATCAAAATACTGTTATTTAAAAGATATTTAAAGAGAGCTATGCTTGTGATGCATGCATTTCTTAGTGCTTCAGAAGGCAGGTATGTAAAATGGATTGCTTTAATGATAAAATCTCTGAATATATTTGGGCACCTAACTCCAGCAACTATGTTTTCTGAACACAGTTCCTTTTTAGGCTACATTTTATATCATTTTAATTTTAACCTAAGAAAATATGAAAGAATGAATCATTCTGTAGCCCTGGTTCTAGCAAAGGGATCAGCCGGTAGTGCTGTTCTGTTGAAGGCAGGAACAACACAATGGAGAAAGCCCTTCTCCTTCAGGCATGCACAGACAGAAAGTAGGCCCTGCAACACACAAAAGTAGAGAAAACATTACAGAGGTATCTGGATCCCGTCCTATATAGATCCTGCAGAGCATAGCAGCTCTCCTAAACAGCCTGAAGAAGCAAAACCAGCAGACCCAAGTTGCGTATGGAGTCAAACCACTCACAGAAGGAAGAATTTACAAGCCTACATGCACTACATGCTACTTCATACATTTGTGGATCTTGTCTCTGGGTTAAAAAAAAAAAAGTTTTCTCTTCCAACTCTTCATATCTTATAAATAATGCCAAAAAAAGGCACAAAGAGTATGCAATACTCTTAACTACTGACAAATAGTTCCTCCTATTATCTGTGAATTTTTCTCTGCAAGTACTGTACAATCTTTGTAAAACTAGCTGAAGTAATGTAGGGGAGGCGAGGCAGGACGGGGAGGGCATGAACAAGGTTGTGGTAGTGTTTGTAGGGCTACAAAGATCCAGCTGATCTGAATGCTTTAGATGCACCTGAGGAATGTTTCATGCTTTCAGACACAGTATGCACAAGGCTGCCGTTCCTCATGTCGTACCTCTAACCAGGGGCACAGATGTCTCTCAGCAGCAATTACATTCTTGTGCTCATAGCACTATAGGGTAAGCCAAGTACCATCCTCATCTTGCTTTTCATGCAAAGCAGTTGGAAAACCACATACAACGCATGTGAGTCTCCACAGTATGCACACAAGTATGCAGATAATATTTTTCTTTTCCTACACTTTGAATATAAGAGCAAATAACACAGCACACACCAGCGCTGAAAGGGAAATTAAACAGGACTTAAAATGAGAGACAAGAAAATAGACGCACCAGGTTCAGCCCAAGCCATCACCCTCCCCAGGACTACCTCATTCTCACTGCAGTGCTGGTTCCCCTGAGACCTCCGAGGTTTACCATCAGCAAGGAAACCTTTTGTTGTTCTTTTTTGTTAAGCAGAGAAGCTGTGTCAAAGTATCACTCAAAAAAAAAACGTTTCAACCTGGGCTTCCACGTGCTAAGCAATTGATCACAAGAAGTTCTTCCCTTTTTCCCACCATTCCCTTCCTCAATGCCCTGGGGCCCTTGCAGAGAGCAGAGCTTGGAGCTGGCAAAGCTCACAGCTGGCAGCATGAAAACACTGAGAAACGTGCAAAGCTTTTCTTTCACGTGGGTCTGAAATGGCAAACTATGAGCGGATTAGCAATTTCATATTTTTAAACACTGTCATGATTTCAGAGTCTATGTGAACAGAAGCACAGAATGAGTAAGGACAGTTTCCTTACACGCTCTCATGTGGGCAAGTGCAGCAAAAGAGAGCAACAGTTACGAGCGGAATGATGCTATGAGTCTGACATGTAGGTCAATGAAAGAGAACTGCTTTACTTCTCAAAAGAACAGATTTGTCCTTAAAAGCCTCACATATGCCAGTTTAGATTAGAAAAAATACCATGAATTGCAGCCTTCTGCTGCATTTTCATGACTCTTCCTATTACCCTCTTTCCTTCCCTTAGCTTGAACAGAGAAGCAAGATGGACACACTTCCTACTTGTTCTCATTAATGCAAAAATTAAGCTTTTAGATTTTATTATTATTAAATTCTTGCTGCCCATATATATTCTACTGTGTGCCCAAGAAACGCAAATCTGGGGTTTATCCAGTGAGTAAACTCACAGCAGAATAGACTGGCACCTAACAAACAGAATAGGGCATTGTGTATACAAGCACTTCATTTTTCTCTCTCACGCATACAAACAGCAGAAAACCACATGGAGAAAATGAAGATTTTGTTCAGAACAGAGTGTTTCTGACACTGTTCTGCTTGTTTCTGGCATGAGCTCTCCTGACGCTGACTCGACGTCTTGTTAGGCCTCTAACATCAGGGTAAGCCTCACTCCTGACTCATGAGAAAAAGCACACCAAAGAAAACAGAGAATGAAACCCTCTCGATTGTGATGTCTCTAAAGGCAGGGCAAAAAACAGAGGCATATAACATCAAAAATTTAAAAGCGAGGGAGCAGCCATCAGTTAAATAAAAGATCAATCTCTCATTCATGACTGCAGGCATCTGGGGAAAATGACATATTCAGGAATTCACATGGAATTGAAGAAACTACTTCTTTAAAAATAACCTAATTCTGCTTTGCTTGGGGAATCGCAGTTCAACATGACATTGTGCACACGCAGCTATGGACAAATACAGAAAGACTTCCAGACTTCCAGAGCACTAAGTAAACCAAGGATGCTCACTCCCTTAGATACATCTAGGTAAATTATTATGTCATCACATTTTTTGGCGCATTTTAGTAAGTATTCTGACTAAGAGTGTTAATAAATGCAATGTTTTTAATTCATTTTCAAATAAAAGTATCTCCTTTTGATTCTGGTATAGCTAAAACCAACCAGGCTGCCTTCTGACAGCTGAATGTGTCTGCCCCAGCTATGGCTTTTTTAACAGTAAAACCCCTGCAGATGTTATCCCAAAATATCTACTGACAAGGAACTGCAGCTTTACTGTGCACCAGTATAAGTGAACTCCTGCACAAGAACAGCTTGCAATGCTGGGAGTGGATATCAATCATACATATCTATGGGCACACCTCTACATGTTTCCTTTACACAGCTGGAAGAGAGGCAGAGGAGATTAAGAAAGATACAGTGGATTTTTAAAGTCACTGGAGATAAGAACCAGTTTAAAGTCATGGCAACCAGCATCTGCACATGCAGCAGGGAACAGCCTTTCCAACTTCTCTGAACAAAACACCCACCCTGCATCTTATCTCTTCTAAGCAAGACGGATGGCAGCATCGTCTTTTCGAGCAGTAACCTTTTCTTCCAGCAGCCAGGTAAATCAATACCACCTTGTGTGGAAATGCCAATATAAACACTCAAAATTCATAATATTAACATTTCAGAGTCTGGAGGCCTCTCGTTTGAAAGCGGTTTCTGCAGTAGCCTTTGATCTAAATCAAATTTCATGGTTAAGAAAGATTTAAAACAGAAGATAAGCTGAAAGATAGTGCTTTGTCTTCTTAAGGTAAACTTAATTCCCGAGGGGCAGTTCAACCCAATTGCAGTGGCACTGAGAATTACTGTGGAAACAGGAGAAATCTACTTAATCGATTTTTATTGTTTAACCTAAGGAAATGCTTTTGTATGTAAAATTATACAGCAAGTGCAGGGATATCTTGAAATTCCAGTTTCAACAACAGGAAATCATTAGAAGGGGCCTAATAATATACTTTTAAGGCAGATATAAATTTACACTGCATCTTTAAATCCCAGCTACTGCACCAAATAATACCTCTTTTATAAGAGTAAAAAAAAATATCTATCATTTCCCTACACCCTCCAGAAACAAAATACACATTGAATTTAACAGAAGACCAGCAGTTCAGAGGAAATATGACAGATCATACAGTTGTGGCCTGCAAAAACAAAAAAAAATGAGAATTGGAAAAAGCCACAAAATGTATCCCTCCAGGAGCCAAAGCATGGGAGATTTCCCAGTGTACTGAGAGGACTGCTGTGCCACAAAGTGCTGTGCTGACAGAGCCAGCTCTTCAGAAGTAAAAGTATTGCAGGTATCCCCCTTCCACTGCTCTGGAAAGCTAAGTAATTAATTTAGGGGCAGGAAACATTTTGTTCAGAAGCCTTAGCAATACAGTGCCCTAATTTCAGCAGGATTCTCGATACGTTGCTGCAACAGAAATTTAACATGCCCTTTCCACGAACAATCCAGAACTTTATGCTCTTACATCATTTAAACCAAGGAATCTAAAATACAGTCTAGCTGGAAAGATTCACCTTTTTAACTTGTTTTTGTTCTGGGTTCTCCTTTTGGCTTTGTCATAATCCCTGATGGCACAGAAAGACTGGTCAGTCAACAAAACTGGTGACGTTTCTGGTCCTGAGAACCCACACCTGACCCATCAAGTTTTAACCCTGAGCTGCAGAATGAGTAATTCTTCTTCTTCCGATTTAATGTATGCACTTGAAAGCATACTTCCAAATTCACATTTCCAGCATGGAAGTATTCAGAAGTTGAAGTTCCTCTATTGCTTCTCCATAAAAACACCTCAGTTGTACCAGAAATTAGACAGTGGATTCCAATTCATTGTCAAAAAACTGAATATAAATCTGATGTAATAGCCTAATTTGGAAGCATACCCTAGGCCCACCCTTGGCAATAACAACAGCTTAACTCACGTTGCAGAGATACATAAATAGCTCCGCAACTTTGTTTCTCCACCCAATCAAACAACAGATGATGGTATCTTAAATGAGAAACACCACACATATTTAAGTAAGAGAAACTGTCTAAACTTCTGACATTTTTCATTTCCATATTTTTTTTTAATCCAAAAGATAATAACTTACAGGATCAAAAGAAAAATAAATGCATAGCTTCCAAAGCTTAGACTACAACCTCCCACTGCTGCAGAAGAGTTCAAAGTCATAAAGTGCTGCAGATATGAACGCACGTCAGACAAATACTCTAGTAACTAACATATTTTTTTCTGGTTTATTTAACAATATTCCAAGCTTCGAACATTAAATAAAAATCTCACAGACAATGAGTAGGACTAACAATGGCTTTGTTGGTTTGGTTGTTTTTTTTTTGTTTGTTTTTTTCTTTTTTTTTTAAGAGAATGCTGAGACATCTCCATTGACCCAACTAGTTTTATTTTGGATACCAAAAAAATAAATAAAAGGATGCAAGGCAGAAGGGAACAGTGCCCCATACAGCTCAGCAGATTCACACAGGAGCAGGCCACAAGCCTTGCTGTGTGCTCAGGTCTCACGCTGGCACAGCAGGCCATGCATGCTTTGTGACAGCTGTCTGAAGCTCCCCAGTGGCTAGCAGCGATGAAAATAAACCCAGCCAGGCGTTCTTACATGATGCAGGGTGACATGAAGGAGGAGGCAGAAAAGAGGAACCTGCTGCACCTCACTCCTTTCCCTAGTTTGACTCTGTGGCCCTCACACACACCTCTGTCACACCACGTCTTCATTTGGCATCATGGCCAGTCATACCCAGCTACCCCATCTTGCCACGGAAGGCTCCGATCTGTAAAAACTACTAAGCCAACACATAAATACGTGGTTTGGTGACATAAACGATGGTGTAATTGAATACATTTTCACACGTTCCTTCTGGCCAGTCTCCTTCTACAGGCACACATCTGCAGATGCCACGGTGATGACAAAAATCGAGCTGTCTTCTCAGCGTATGACCATCTTCCACGCACCTCTCTCCAGACGGGCTGCGCTCAGCGTGCTCACAGACACTCACTGCCAATGTACAACATCGGTGTCTCCCACAGCCACCCCAGTCACCACACACGTGTTTCTTTGGCAGCACGGTCCTTGAGACCACAGTGGGGCAGCAGGGCAGAGGCAGCTCTTCGCAGCTGGGCACAGAACTTCAGAATTTGTCTCAGTGGCGTTTTTCGACTCCTTTAAGCACCAGTAGGAACTGGTGCTAACCAGGCAAGAGCAACCCTCCCAGCACAGCTCCAGCAGGAGACTGTGAGCGGGGTACAAGAGACCTGCCACACAAACACAGCCATCAACTCCTCCCACACCTCACAAAGAAGTGCTGGCTACCATCACGCTCAGTGCCAAGTCAAAAGATCACCATGTTTGACCTGCAGTATTTCATAAGAGACACACGGTTCTCATTGTTGGGCTTTTTTTCTTTTTTTCTTTCTTTCTTTTCCTTTTTTCTTTTTCTTTTTTTTTTTTTTTTTTTTTTTTGCCAATTTCTCAAAAGGGCTGAAAAACACTTAGGCCCAGAGACACACAGGAAGCAATTGCAATACATAACAACTAATCAGAAACAGCACTCAAACGTTTGACTTCACTCTACAAACTGAATCAAAAAAAAAAAAAAAAGAAAGAAAAGTTTTAAGTGCTAACATAACAAGAAACAACCCTAGAGACTCACTAAATACATGTGGGGAAATGGAAGGTCTCCCTCTTTTAAATATATTTACATAATATTAAAGTTTTTATATTGCTTTTTTCATCAACAAAATTCTCTATACTACCCTGGACAAAATCTCCGTTTAAATTAAAAGGTTAATTTATAACACACACACACAATTAGACCTATGGCTCTGGCATGCCTCCTGCCACCTTTGTCCCCTCTCTCCATCCCTAGGGCCAGATGCCTTTGATGCTTTGCAGCTCTGGCACCAACTGCCACATCTGCACAGCAACCTTGCCTGGACCCAACTCACTTTCTAAAAGCAGGACAGACTACAGCCAGGGCTTGCCTGGATAAAAAGGGCTTTGCCATTTAGCCATTACAGCTCAATGGTAAAACCTGAGCAACGTGGACACAGCAGTACCAGTCTGGAAGCGTTTATACCATTTACATCACACTGGAAAGCCAAACAAATTCTCCAAGTATAACTGCATCCACACTACAGCCTATGCCAGCACAATGTCAGTTAAAATAGTAGCACAGTCCCTTAACTGACAGAATCATACCAGCCGAACTTTTCTAGCATAGACCAAGCCTAAGACATGAGGTAGTAAATAAGAAAATCAGGCTCGTGACCTTTTTTTCATTTTTTATCATTAATACACTCTAAAAATCCTGGCTGCTCCGATTCATGGAATTTAAAAATAACATTTTAAAATCCAAAATTTAAAGCTAACACCCTAAGTCACATGGGATTTATAATGAGAGGCATACATCTTAAAAATTCCCTTGCTTAGGGTCCTAACTCAGGATAAATATTTTCATTATAGAAAGCACATGAACATGTATTCCTCTTCCAGTGAAGTAAGCGGAAGGGAAGCACAAGGCTAAGTGTTCTCTGAGATCTGGGCCACAGTCAGAAATCATGGTCTTTGTAGAATTTATTTCCTCGTTCATTTCAGTGCTGTTTAATCACAAGTCATTCATGTTTTAAGACAGTGGGAAAAACACAGACAATGGAAGCTATCAAATTTGAGACAACTGTTCAATATTTACAGCATTCATAGCATAAACAAGTATTTTTGGTAACTTATGACAAATACCTTTCTATTTGTTATTAAACGTACTGCAGCAGTCCTGTTAAACAAACCCACTGTCTCGGATATTAAAGAAATTGTTGTTTACATTTACCGAGTCATTTAAATTAAAAATCTGCTCCTGTTCCAAACCCCACTCTCCTTCATCTTCATCTTCTGGTTCTGCCTCCGACCCATTCCGAGTGTTTTCATACAGAAAGATCTGCTCGTCCACATGCGCTGGGGCCAACCGGTTTCTCTTTGCACTGACAACGTTAGCAGAAGAACCAAAAAGGCGTTCGGGAAAGACCCTTGTGGCCAAAATACACCAGTATTTTTGAAGAACCTTTGGTAAAACTGGAAACAGTGCTAGTCTGTCAGACCACCACTTTAGTGGGTCTTCGTTCAACCCAAGGACTTTTTGAGACTTAAAGTTGCTCAATTCCTCAACAATCTGAGCGTGCCACTCCTCTTGGTCCTCCACACCTCCTGTCTGGCAGAAGATCTCTGCAAGCATGTTGTTGATCACGCTAGTAGGAGGAGGAGTGGAGGAGATGATTATTTTTTTCACTGGAGGTTCTTCCGAAACCGTGAAGAACTTTTCCTCAGTCCGAAAAGTGTTTTCTTTGACTTTCTCCAGCAGGCTTTTTGCTTCTTCCACCACTCTGTTTTCCACCTGCTGCCTCTCAAAGGCTGAAAGAAAAGGCAGTTTTTTGTAGCGAGGATCCAGGAAAGTGGCAACATTGAGGAACATGTCTATTTCTGGGGTGTGCTGGTAGGTAGTTGACAGCTCCTTAGCTATTACCTCCTTCGCCATGCTGATTTCTTTCAAATCGTTCTCTTTGATGTTCAGGGTAGTGTTGAGAAGCATGTGGAGAAGGGGCTTCACCATACTTATTGTCGGGTACTTGGAAGCAGACATCATCTCTGCGACCTGTTTGAAAGGCTGCAGCAGCTCCACCAGCCCTTCGATTGTATTCCACTCGCTGGCTTCCAGCATGAGGTGGTGGTTGTTGCTGTCCTCCACGAGGACGGCAGCGATGACGAACTGCTGCTCCTTGAGGCGCTGCAACATGGCCAGTGTGCTGCCCCACCAGGAAACGCGATCGCTCACCAGCATGCAGTGCAGAATATTCTGCTGCTTCTGCTTCTCACTCAGCATATACATTGCTACCGTAGACTGCTGAAAATACTCCACCAGTTTTCGGCACCTGGCAAGAAGGCTGCAGAGCTTTGGGAGCTGAAAAGCTTGTTGTATTCCGGCATTGAAAGTGTGCCCCAAGCAAGGCATCTGCACTGGAATATCGAGGAGAGAGCAAGCTTTCACAATGTCTTTGCTGTAGTCTGTGGTAGCACCAAAGACTTTTGTATTGATCCCCCATTCGATGAATGTTTCATAAAGGACTCGTGTAATAGTCTCTGCAGTATTATCCTCTGGTACTTCAAACGTTTTTAAGCAACGTGAGTTGACCACCAGGCAGTTGGAATGACTACTGCTGAGAAAGTGAACTGCGACAGTTACGTACGACCTGTTCTGGTTTTCACTCCTCCACATGTCTGTGGATATGCCACACCACAGGACGTCAGTGAGCTCTTTTAACACAATCTCTCTAATGGTGTTGTATTTTTCAGGAATAGCTTTTGTACAGAAATACTTCCGGCTAGGAAGTTCATACCTGGGATCAGCTGTTCTCAAGAGAGCCTTGAAAGTGGGTTCGTCGACAATAGAAGCGGGATACATGCCCTCACAGATCAAGCTGATGACTGCAGACGTCAGCTCCTGATGCTTTTTGTTCTCATAGTTTTGGTAAGTCTTCATGATGAGACTATCTTGAACAACCTGCTGCGACGATTCTGGCTTGATTTTTGAAAATGCAGTTGCAAAGGCCTCCCTCATTTGCTCAGTGTTACTTTTCACAAATTCACAGAATTCGTCGGGGTGGTTTTTCTCGAGGTGGTAGGAAAGGTTGGAAGTGTTTCCCGAATAGGCGATCTGTGCCATGCAAATACGGCAGTAGATTTTCTTCCACTGTAATATGCATCCTTCCGCATTGGTATCAAACCCAAAGTACTTCCACACTTTACTCTTTGCTCTTGGGTGAGCCACTAACTTTAGATCTGACGGGGAACCTTCTAAACTTTTATTCTCCATTGCTTCTTGGCCACCGTCCCACCTTTTGATCCTTCACTCATTAATGAGTACCTGATAAAGGCAGTAAGATAAAGATACAATGAGAGCACAAGTTTGACCACACTCAACTACGTGAAATCACTGTTTCTGTGAATATATATCAAGAAGCCTACCTCACTAATTGCATTTGCTTTTTAAAGATGAGATTTGCAGGAAGTGTGACCTACAAGAAGCCCATTAGAATGTCAAAAATTTAAAAGGTTTTAAATACAGCACATTCTGCTGTGAAATTGACCTAAAAGATCTGAGTACATCTTGTTTCTGGAATTACATAATTCTTGGTAGAGGACATGTAACATCTGCCACAGAGTTCACACATTATTGTCACACAAGCCAGGAATGTGCTGTAGCAATTTCTTGTCCCCAAAGTTATAGTTAAGGCTAGACTAACATTATCTAACATCCTCTAGCCTAACAGTTAGCAAACTTCACTGTGAATATTTATTTCAAACGAAACTTGATACTGAAGGAGCAAAGGTTTTACTGCTTGTTTATTTCAAAATAGTCTCTGTTAGCCTGAACTAACTGTTCCAGGACTCTCCTTAAGAGGAAAATAAGCTGAGATGCAAATTACGGCATTAATCTGCTCCTCTGAAGTGTAAAGAAGTTTTATAACAAAAACAAAAGGAAGTGGAATTTGAACCTGCATGCAGATCAGCAATGCGCTTCTGACACCTTTCCTGTCCTTCTATTTCAGAAACCAAAGCAACTTTCTGAAGTGCCAGTTCATAGTCTTAGTTCCTAGAATAAACAGTATGTTATAATGACAGGAAGAGGTAGACAGGGAAGCACTAATAAAAATTATTAACCACATCAGGTAAGAAATAATTTTGCTCTCTTTTCTTCTAAAGACTAAAGAAGTTTGTGGGAGCGGTGACATGCTGGAAAAGAATACAGCAAGAAGGCAAGGCTTAGCAAACTGTACCTAAATATCTGTACAGGGAAAGTCTTCTTGTGCAAACACAGTATCCCTGCACACACTGCAGGCAACAACCACCTGCCAGAGCTTACTCCTCTGAACCAAAAAGCCATGCAACAGCACCACTGTACTCCTGCACTTCTCCTCTCCTCGTGCAACACCAGCACAGCTGCAGCAAGCAGCAGCCCCTCGCTGAGGTAGCAGGGAGAAGGAAGCCATCAGCCAACAGTGATGTGACCTCCTCCATACAGAAACAAGGAAAGAGCAGAAGAGAAATTGAAAGAGCATTCCAGCAGCCATCCCAAAAGCAAAGGGACTTCTCCCTTGCTCAGGAGGAGCTGCCTCTATGCCAAAACGCATGAATCCCCAGGCAATAAAACCAGCTGGCTGGCAAAGGAAGAAAGGATCTGCTTTTTTTTTTAAATTTGCTTCAGGGGAACATCCCCAGAAATTTTATGGATGCAGCTCCTCCAGCATGTTCTCCACTGTCGATAAACATTCCCAAGAAAAGGTGTAACTGCAGCAGGTATTTTGCAGCACTTTGTGAATTGCTTCAGTGAAAGAGCAAATACAGGTTTACCAGGACTAAATATATTTATTTAAACACAGCTGTTGGTTTAGACTTAGAATGAGAGGTACAAGGCATGTGTTTAAATTATTAGATTTGTTTTCAGTATTCATATATCTGAAGATTTACTTCTGTGTGCGAACTTCTTCTGACTTGGAAGGGGGAATGTTTTGACTATTGTATGCCCTCTTGTATGACTCATTCAGTGCTTTTTTAGTTGCCAGGATAAACAACTGATTCAACATGGTAATGGCTCTGTAATTCTGAAACAGCACCAAGGTATGCAATCTCACCAAAACTGGTGATTTTGAAAGACAAAGTGGTGTAACATATACTGATGTAACCCTACTATAATATATGATTGTGTATTGATAAAACACTCCAGTGTGTATTACTACTGCTTTTGGTTTCCCGTTTCACTCCATGACAAGCAGTCTCAAGAAGGCAGAGGCTCCTGGCATTTCATTAAATCTTGCAGTTTCCTTTGCAATTACATGGCAGCTCCTGAAAGCAAGGAGGAAGGAACTGCAATAACAGAGTTGATGCATCTCTGAAGTTAGTAGGACACACCTTGGATCATAAAAGGTTCATCACAGACTGATAGAGGACAAGTTATTTCAGAACAGGGGAGCGTTACAGACGCTTTCATTCTTATGTTACAGCATTACCATTATTTTTAGATGGATCTGGCCCTGGTGGTGGTGGCACTGAGTAGCAATGCCATAGTTAAGGACGCATCAGTTAGCATAGATCAAGTTATAAGACTGTAAACCACATTTCAACTTATTGTAACAGCTCTGATATAAACTGTTAACCACCCCTGCCTCTCCTTGTGTAGCTTATAGCGTAACTTATTTTTCTCAAGGAGGAGGTGAGTGTTCCCTCTCCATTGCAACAGCTGCAGCATCCACAGCCCAGGCCTGGCAAAAAGCAGAGAGGAGTGCAACCTGTTGCACAGTGGTTGGCAGAAACTCTCTCCTTCAGCTCACTCGACTACTCACTATAAAAAAAACCTGCCACTTGGGTCCACTGCAAACCCTTTCACAATAAGAAAGCCTTAAGGCTACAGAAGTGCCTTTCTTTTCTCCCTTGAACTCCCACCCCCGCCATGGCAGAGCACACATTTGGAGGAGCAGTTGGGCTCCTCCTGTACGTACAAGTGGCCCAAACCACCACCACACACCAGGGTCAAGGACTTCAGCATGGATGGCCTGTTGACAGCTCTGCAACCTCTCCTGGCCTACGGGATGACATAAGGAGGAGGAGGACTAAGAACAGAAAGTGGAGAAGGAGGTAGGACAGGGCTTCCTGGGCATGCGCCATCATGCTGTGCTTCCCATGGCCCTGCTCTTCAGCCCCAGATTGCTCTCATCCTCCTGAAGTTGGTAGAGCTGAAGGCCAAAGGCCCATGATGGAGGCTTTTCCCACTGACAGAGAAGTCACATCCAAAACCCACACAAACTGGGTTGTGAAAGCAGGGATTTGGCTGTTGGGACACGCCAGGTGCACAGCCACCTTCCCTCTGCCCCCTTGTGCACATGCAGCAGTGACACAGGCTGCAGTTACATGCTATCATTTCTGCAGTGCCCTTGCCTCATTCAGCACAGAAGCAACTCCAAAACTTGTGTTTTCTGACTTTCGAAAGTATCTAAGTAATTCTCTAACATGCCTGAGTGGTGGGAGGGATCAAGCATCAGGCACGATTTTGTTTTTCCCTGCGTTCAGTCTTCTCTGCACGATGGTTTGCCCATTACTGGAACGAGGTGCTTTACATCCCACAGTTGGTACAACTTTAAGGAGGAAATGCTTGGTCTGTCCTTAAGCTTTAGGCGCACAAAGTAAAAGCCCTCAGTAAAGGAATTAAAATTAGACAGATGTTCTCAAATAAATTAACATTTCATGATCAATTACAACTGAACTCTGTACAAAATATGACACTGATTAACTAGAAATCGAGGCAAGTAATATATATGTTTCAATCGCTTTTAGAAAGAACGTGAGTCAGCCTTAAGGTCTGGATGTGGCTCTGGGCAGCCTGGTCTGGTGGTTGGTGACCCTGCACATAGCAGGGAAGTTGAAACCTAATGATCACTGTGGTACTTTTCAACCCAGGCCACTCTATGATTTTTCTGCTCTTCACTCACACTACAGCCTTCCTCAGAGACAGTCTTCTACACATCAGATACCGCTCCTAACTGCTAAATTTCAACCAAATCACACGCACAGAAGACAAAACGCAGGAAGAAAATGCCTCCCCGAGAAGCTTTTTAAAATACCAAAAAACCATCAGTACATGAAAAATGTTATCGGTGAGATGGCTTTCGGAGACCACACTTCTAGTGTTATAGGCTGGTGTCACAAAGTGAGTTCATCTTTCAGCAATTCACTGATTACATGTTTTCTGCATTAGAAGCTGATTACATCAAGATCTTTATGTACGCTGGGCATTTATGCTTTTTTCCCCTCCTACTAATTAAGTTGAATTTCAACTGTAAGAAACATCAAGGCAGTAATTCCTAATGAACCTATTTTTCAGTCCACTGAACACTTGCTATATGACAAGGGTTTTTTGGACAATGAACAATGAAATGATAGGTGAGGCAATACCAGACTTGCAGCGATTTATTGTGGAAACAGAAGACCAGTTTTTGCCAGCAATAAGCAAAGAGCAGAATGAAGATATCAAAGAGGAAAAGCAAGGCATGAAGCAGCTGCCGAAGCTCTGCTTGGTTAGCTCCTTACCCCACAAAAATCCAAAGCCCCACACTTCCCTGCTGCGACATCACGAAGATTCAGTGCTGGGCAGCCCCACCATCCTGCCACCAAAGAACTACCACTGGCAGGCTCACCAGCGAACTCTGTCACCTGATTATTTTGTGTCCGAGGAGCAGACATGCTGCCTCTCAGAACACGTCTTGTTTCAGGTCGATGCACCCAATTTGAAGAGAACAGTGCAATCCCATACTGTGAAGAGGAGCTGGGCGTTGTGCAGTGAGCGGGTGCACCTGGCAACCCGCACAACTGCGTTTGTTCTGGAATCCCTGAGTCGCTTCCCCTGCTGAGCCTTGGCAGCAGAGGGTCCAGCCACAGCACTAATGCAGTTCACCCCATGCATCAGCAGCTACGTCACCTATGCAATCAGTATCTAGAGAATTGTTTGTAACATAAATGGCCTTTCCCCCTTTACTTCCACACACTGATTCTGCTTTGTGATAAAATCACTGACTGTGCCACACTTGAGCTTCCAACTTCGGACTCGCCTTCCCTGTGCTTCAAGGTCAGAATTTCAGTCAAACTCCCACTCTGGATCGGTAGCTGCAGCTTCAGGATAAAGAGTTGGATTCTTTCGGCTCACAGCTCCAAGAAATTACTAACCAGGCTTACTAACCTTACCCTGAATCTAGATTTCAGTGCTGAAACTGTCCTCTTTCCCAAAAAGCTGTCTCGAATCCTACCTACAAAAACTAGATGAACTCCAGGAGGATGCAACAGAATAGACGCTAAATAAAGCATACGTGTCAAGAACATGCAACTTTGGACTTACTTTGGATTTAAATCCTCAAAATTTCTCTGCTAAGAGTGAGAAAATCAGCTTTCCTTGGAAAATGAACTGCGCACCTTGGAGACTGAAGGGCTGCGCTTACAATGGGTGTCAACAGCGCCTTCGCTCACCTGCACAGTGCCTGAGGTCGAGCTACAGCTGTGCCCCCGCCATGCTATAGAGCCGTACCCAGGAAATGGGAACCCCAACAGGGAACAGCAGCCAAGCAGTCAGGATGAGAGACATTCCTTCACCACCAATGCCAGCCCTGCTCCCCTCTTGGCCTTTCATTGCTCAGGCAATGGCCGCTGCCAGTGAGCATTTTTTCAAGCTGCAAGGTCAGCGCCTCGGAAAGACACAGGCGGTTTTAAACACGGGCACTGCAACACATTCTAGATTCCTGCCTCAAAAAGTTACTCAGTTACTTCCCACAGTAAGCATAGTTCACCGATCCAAGCTTTATTTAAGAACATCGTAACCAACACTTCCACCTTTTGTCATGCTGTAGTCACTGTTCTGAAATTATTGCATGAGAACAAGGCTAATCTAGGCAAAAACCCTCCCACTGATAGCCTAGTTGGTTTCTGAAGCCCTGACAAGCCAAAGCAAGGCAGCAGGTTACTGCCGAGAATGCGAGTGTGCCTAATAGTCCTGTTCCAAGGAAGCTGCTCTCCTTGGATAGAGCCACTCTGAACTGGGACCAGAGGAAAGCTTTCCAAATCCATCAGATCTGCCACAGACCTGCTAAGGCCAGCTGACGTCTCTCCGATGCTGCATGCACTGCCTCGGTCTGTTATTTCCAAATACAATTTTTTTTTTTTTTTTCATAAGAGAATGTAACGCATCAAAACACTCGGGTCACATTTTCATCGTGGTGCTTCTCCTCGACTCAGAAAAGATTTGGAAAGTGTTACACACCCTAGGCACAATACCCACCTTCACCCTGCCAAGAAAAACTAATGCTACAAAAATGCTCAGATGACTTCAAACTGTACGCACATCTGCCTCTTTGTTGTTGGGGTTCTTCTACTTGTTTTCCATGTTCTATGCTTGCATTTTGAGATTAAACAGGAGAATGCAAACTTACTGTACAACTATCAAGAGCGAAGAAAAGCAGAGGTGCTGCCCATGAAGCCACGTGTGGTGGAACACGGCTTGCTCGGCCATCGGCCTCCAGTGCCCCACACACCTCTATCCCAACCTACTCCTGCCCCATCTCTTGCCTTGGATTTTTACTGTGACCCTTGTTAAAACTTCCCACAGATCCAAAGCTGCCAGAGGATGGCAAAGGCACTGTCCTGTAGCAGAGTTATGCTGAGATCTGACGATATAGCACGCATCCAGTCAGACCGTACTTTGCTGTAAGTTCGCAAAATCAGAAGTGTTCTAAAGTCCTAAAGAGAAACGTAAGAAAAGAGGAAATTCAGATACTTTTTTCCTGCTAAACTCAAAGTTTCCATAGTCAACGTTACGGGACTAAAAAGAATCATTACCAAGCACTTGCTGATCAAAAATCAGAAAGAAAAAAAAAAAAAAAAGCAGCAAAAAAGTAACTTTTCAAGCACACAGCTGATCTGGGGAAAAGTACGAGTCCCTCTCACCAACTTGGCTGGTGACAGCAGGGCTACAGGGACGGGGAACGAGGGGCAGGCTGGGCTACTGAGGCAGTGCGGCGGGCACGGGGCTAAGCGAGGCCCGGGCAGGTGCCCTGCAGGAGCCCGGCCGCATCTCCCCTACGCAGCCCGCCCTCCGAGCACCTACCTGGGCCGGAAGGCGCTCCGCCCCGTCTGTCTCCGGACCTAAGGTCTGAGGCAGAGCGGCCAAGAGCGAGAAGAGGAAGGAAGGAGAAGAGCGAAGAGGCGAAGCGCCCGCGGACTCCCCACGCCGCCTGCGAGGCCGCTCTCAGGCCGGCGTGCAGCCAGGCAAACAAGCGGCCGCCCCGGGCCCGGCACCCCGCCCCGCCCCGCCCCGCGTCCGGGGCGGCCGCGTCCCGCGCTCCGGACGGAGCGGTGGGGCCGGGGGCGGCGGCGAGGGCGGGGCGGTGGGAGCGGGAGGGCGCAACGGGCCGCGGCCCCCGCAGCCCAAAGCCCTCCGGGCCGCGGGGGAGGAGCGCGGGACCAGGCGGCGGCGGGCGAGCGGCGCCCCCAAGGTCGCGGTCGCCCCGTCCGGGGGCTGCAGCCGCCCTCCCCCCTCGGCGGGAAGCCGCGGCGAAGTTTCCCCCGCGGGCGGCGGCGCTGCCTCCGCCCCGCCCCGCGCCCCCGGCAGCGCCGGGCGCGATGCTCACCTGGGGTCGGGGGGCAACGCGAGCGGAGGCGGCGGCGTAGCTGGTGCAGGATGACGGCGAGGCCGGAGTAGTACACCCTCAGCAAGGGCACCAGCGGAGACAATAGCGACATGGCTGCCTCCCGCCCCTCGGCGGCTCGGCGGAGCGGGGAGCACAAGTACCGCTCCCGATGCGCGCGGCGCGGAGGTTCCGCCGGCGGCGGGCCAGGGGGCGCGGCTCGGGGCGGCCCCCACGCAGCGGAAGGGACGGGACGGCGAGCGGGGAGGGGAGGGGACGAGACGAGAGGGAGGCGCTGCCGCTGTCACGGCGGCGCTCGGCCCGCCGCGGCTCCCGCCTTTCTGGGCATGTGCGGCGGGGGAAGGGCCACGCGCGGCCGGCGCGGGCGGCTCTGCGACGGGGCCGAGTGCAGGGCTGCGGGCGGGAGGTCCGGCGGAAGGTGGGTGTTGGGGGCGCGCCGCAGCCTTAAGGCTGGCGGGAGGGTCTGAGCGCGGCGTTAGCCGTCGGCCCTCGCCGGACGACTGTCAGTGCGGTGTCCCGTAACGGGGCTGGGCCACAGCCGGGGCTGTGATCGGCAAAGCTTCCCTCGGAACGGCCGGAGGACGGAGTCCGTTCGGGCGGCGGGAGGCAGCCCCGCGGAGTGCAGCTGCATAGACAGAGCCTGAACTTCACACGGACCCTTTTACAGCCGCTGCAAGTCATGCCTTTCATCTCACAAGTTTTGTCGGTTTAAAATACTTATTTTTAAGATGACGAGTACTTGAGACAGAACAGTAAGTCCTAGCCATCGGTTCTGGTAAGTTCTTGGTTCAGGCCATGGGAAGTATCTTGCCTTGTGCTTACACTGAGTTTTTCATTCACAGAAACAGTTTTGCAAAGACAGATGGGCTTGAGCATTGATATACAGCAAAAGGGTGAGCAGTAGTTTCACAAGAGGAAACATTTACCCACCTGTTCAATATCAGGAATGCATTTGAAATGCAATATCCTATTAAAAAAAAAAAAAAAATAGAGTTGAATAATGATTTGGGTTGGAAGAGACCTTAAAGATCATGTAGTTCCAACTCCTGTTCCATGGGCTGGGCTGCTGCCTACTAGATCAGGCTGCCCAGGGACCCATCCAGTATGACATCAAATGCCTTAAGTGCTTCACTCCCCTCTGAAAAACATCCACAACATTTAATCTAAATAGCCCTTTTTAGTTTAAAGCAATTCCCCCTTGTCCTGTCACTGTCTGCCCATGTTAAAAGGTGGTCTCCCATCTGTTTATAAGCTCCCTTCGTGTACTGGAAGGCTGCAGTAAGATCTCCCATGAGCCTTCTCCATGCTGAATAAGCCCAACTCCCTCAGCTTCCCATAGGAGAGGTGCTCCAATTCTCGGATCATCTCTGCAGCCTTCCTATGGACCTACTCCAACAGCTCCACATCCTTCTTGAGATGGGGCCCCTGGCCTGGACACAGTACTCCAGAAGGGGCTTCACAAGGGCAGAGCAGAGGGGGACAATCCCCTTCCTCTCCTTGCTGGCCACTCCTCTTCTGACATAGACCAGGATACCATTGGCCTTCTAGGCTGAAAGCAACACTGATGACTCATGTTAATTTTTTCAATCTACCAGGACCCCAAAGTCTCTGCAGGGAAGGAGTTCTCCCAGTCTGTACATATTTCTGGGATTTTCCTACCCCACGTACAACACCTGCATTTGGCTTCATTGAATCTGCACATGTGCCCACCTTTCAAGTTTACCAAGGTCCCTTTGGATGGTATCCTTTCCTTCTGCTGTATCAACTGCATCACTCAGCTTGGTGTCATCAGAAAACTTGCTGAAGGTGCACTGTGGTCATCTATGTCATTGATAAAGAGCACTGGTCCTAAGATAGACCCCTGGATGACACCACTCATCACTGGCCTTCATCTGGACAGAGATCTGTTGACAACCACCCTTTGGCTGCAATTATCCAAACAATTCATTATCCACCGAATAGTCCAGCCTTTTTAAGCTGTCTCTCTCCAATTCAGAGATAAGGATATGGTGTGGGACCAAATCAAAGGCCTTGCACAAGTCCGGTAGATGACACCAGCTGTCCTTAGATTAGGTAGACAAAATCAGTTGAAACTGATGTTCAGTTTCACAAAAAAAGCAGCTACCAATCTAACTTCTATTGGAAAGCTCACCAGAACCAACTTTGTCTGCTCTCAGGAATATGCATCAAGTCAAAGCAGGCCGCATAGTTGCTCCGGGACAAAAACAATCATTTTATGTTATGTATCTTTGAATTTCTTCTCTTTTTATTAATGCATGGAATTATGCAAACATAAATAATAAACAGAAAATCATGCAGTCACATCAATGAAAATTTTGTTCCTAATGTATGTTGTTCTCAGCCATGCACGTAATGCTAGGAAAAGCATCACAGACATGAAAGAAAAAACACTGATGTTTAGAGAAGGTGTATTATTCTTTCCACTTATCTCAGTAAAAATCAAATCCCGACTCCTTCATGCTGAGCAGTGCTTACGAGCTTTTCTCATAACTGCAGCATTAATGAATGCTCTTTGTAACTTTAAGCTGTGAAACTTGCCTACAGTGGATTTACACGATCTGGATATAAATGCTCTGTACTTTCTCAAGTATTCTATTCAAGTATTTCTAGTATAAGAAAATCAATGTATATTCAAGCTGTGGAAATAAATGTTCTCCTATACTTTCTCGGACAGTACTTAGCAAAGAATTAGACCGTGGGTGAACAACTCGGATGAGCTAAGATTAAGCTCTTACTGGTTCCAATACTTTTTCTCTATGTTACAATTATTTTCAATCCTCTGTGATTCATAAAAAGAAAGAGGTAAATTTGTTTGAACACCATTTTTTTTCTACAGGCTGGTGGGATTCAAACAAGCAGAGAGAAGCATTAAGATCAGACATATGTTTTAGGTTCTTTTCAAATCGTATCTTATGATACATTCTACTTTTAATTTGTATTTCCATAGTTTTCATTTGTTACCATCATTACTTCTTACTGATATGCTGTTGGTTTATTTTCTTATAGTCATTAGCTGCAAAGCTCTGAGTATTTGGGCTAGAGTCTTGCCCATCTACTTCAGACACCTCACTGAGACATTACTACCTTGGTGAAAATGTTGAATATCTGATCTCTGGAAGGGACACGGTAGTAATCTAATCATCTCAGCTTTCTGACACAGGCAGTGGCCAGAAAGAGGCACTTCTGAAGATCTGCAGAAGATGTTTGCTGCCTCTGAGGTGCGCCAGGTTCTTCCTTCTTTCTGCTGACTGCAGAAGTGAACTCACACCAGCAGCAAGCGAGGCCAGCCTGTGGCTAGAGCCCAGACAGCCTCCTGGAAAGCCATTGGAAAAACCAGGAATGCTCCATCCACACATGCCACAGCTGATCCATCCCTCCTGTGGGACTGGCGCTAATGAAGCGCTATATGATCACAGCTCTTCCACCCACATTTTGCATAAAGATGCATAAAGCCGTAAGAACGGAAGTGGGTGATGTTTCTAGACTCTTAATTAAATACTGAGCTCCAACTCCCCAGCAGAATGGCATAATCAGCAGCCATGAGGTATCGCGGGTGCTAGGTATTGCAGCTGAAAGCTTGTGCAGGCAGGAAGGCAGAGGCACAGGGCTGTGGCAGAGTAGGCACAAGCCAACTCAACGCTAGCTTCACAGTTTCAAGACTGGCAAGGGACAGAGAATGTGGGGAGTGAAGGAGGCTATGACCTGTCGTTACTCACTTTGTTCCATGACAGTCTTCCATTCAGCACATCCTGCCCCAGTTTTGGCCTCTCGATTTTGCTTCCTTTCAGAGAAGAATGGGTTTCATTGGCTTTGTGTATTGACCTTGCAGAGGTGCAGGATCAGTGAGAGACACTGGCCACACTCTGTACACAAGCATGGCACAGCAGTCGCGGAGACATGTGCCTGAGGAGCAGGCAGTGTCACATCGGTCCCTTTCAATTCCACTTCCTCCCTCAGTTTAAGACGTGCGCTTTGCACTTCGCACGTACGTCAAAGCCGGTGGCCCACACCGGAAGAAGTGAGACGTAATTCTTACTGCTGCTAATTTTTCAGGCTTCTAGAAGAGATTTAAATGCCTGTCTTCCTAAGCTGGATTGCAGTAGAACTTGAGGCAAGAGATAAGTGCCTATCTTCCCAAACATGTGTGGGTGAATAAAGTTAAATGCCCGAGGAACTTTCATGTTCAGAAGGGAGGTACTCTTAAGATTAGGCCATGCTGGGAAATAGTTGGGATTGCTGTCTGCAATTCATGTGGGTTTTTGAGCACCTGCATACCATTTTGACATTCCCCTCTTTTTCTTTCTCTATGCAAAAAAGTGTCCTTTTAGGTACCCCCAAACTAGGTGTCGTCTTGCCTGCTATTAAGCACTTGGGCAAGCAGGATCATTGAGAGCACTGAGCTCTCAGGGAGCTCTTCAGCAGTTTGGGAGGGTTGCTTACCTGGAAAAATAGGCAACTTTGCCAAGGGGAAAGCTGTCTGCAGCTATGCATTAGGAAGTCTCCAGGACTGCGAGCATACACCTCTATTATGGGCAACCATCTCGTGGGACACAGTTACGTATCTAGTAATGCTGGGGCATTAATTGTGCATAAGGCCACAGGAGAATCTAAGAACAGCCTTCTATGTACTTGTGTTGGTGCTACAACATTTGCCCATGAAGGCGAAAGGCTTTTGACCCCTCTCACTTTTCATAGATCTTTCACTCTTTGAGAAATGGGTCTAATTAGGAGAAACTAGCCCTTGTCGGTGTGGCTACAGAGATAAGGAAGAGAATAAGCAAAAGAGATTTGAGCTTTGTAGCCTGAAGTTCAATTAATAGTAAAGAGGGGTCAGAATCTCAGTTCATATTCTCTAAACAGCATGCGTTTTTTAGGATGGAGGAAAACCTGATGAAGATTTGGGCTATTTAGCACCAAGGAGTCCTGGAACAGGGACGACTTCCCCTCCAGACAAATGCCCTAACCACCAACCTATTATGCAAGGAGCACAATGTGCTGAATCTTCTTGCAGAGTTTTCTTAAATGACTGCCCCTGCAGTGACTATTATATTTGTGCATCGGAGTACTTGGCGTATGTCCCGCTGTCAGGATGTGCCTGCTCTGCAAAGCCTGCAGCATGAGCTGCCTCCAGCACACCTGCTCCCTATCAGGTAGGCTCTGAGCACCTTCCCCTGCTGCTACCCACCTGCAACTCAGGGAAGACTATGAACCTGAAGATACAGAAGGCAGAAAAAAGCAGATAGTTTAGAACAAAATAACATCTAAAACACATGTGCGTGCATACAGTACTTCTGCAGGAACCTAAGTATAATGCAGACGAAGCGTAACAGAAATACATGAGCTTTTGTTAAAAACAGTTTCTGCCCCACAATAGCAGATTCACTTAGGATTACTGGGGAACATATACTATATGCCCACTATAGAACTGGCTTTGTTGACAGTGAAGTTGTGGAAAAAGACAGCCTGTGTCATACCTGCAGTGTGGTTATTTCAGTGTTTGTACAGCAATGCCTGCATGCACCTGTGCAATACCATACACAACACTGCCCAGCCACTAAGAGGATTTTGTTAAAGTGCAGCAAACAATCAAGAAGACAAATATAGTCCCGAACAAGAGTTTTCCATGGTACCTGGCACCTTCCGAAGTCTATGATCTCTTCCTTAAAGATGCTGTGAGATAAACGTGGCTTTCATCAGAAACTTGATTAGCATCATTCTCATGTAGGGGAAATAAAAAGCAGAATCACCACTCACAAGCTGGATGTTGTGAGTTGATCTGCACCTCTATTTCTGTTGCTCTTTTTTCTCAACTTTGCTACCATGTACAGAGCAGATGGACTTCCAGATGCACATAACCTTGTCTGTGACCTTAGACAGACATGGCTATGACACTGCTGCTGCCATTCATGCTCATGGTACAGCACCAGAGTTCACTGGTCCCACCTGTGCTGGCAGTTCCCTGAAGACTGCTCTCACCTTATCATGGCCAACCAGCCACAGACAATTGGATGGAGCCCTGAGGGCATGAGGAGCTTTGGCT
>NW_024884364.1:52258597-52267499 GCF_019232065.1 Centrocercus urophasianus | reverse complement strand
GCCACAGACAATTGGATGGAGCCCTGAGGGCATGAGGAGCTTTGGCTCTGAGGACGCCAGTTGTTCTGCACCCTACATGCCACAGACAAATGGGAGTCATCACACCACAACCTGGGTGTGGGCAGACAGCCAGGTGAAGGAAAGTGTGAGGGTTTGCCTGTCAACTTTTTCAGGGGCATGGGAGTGACAAAGTGTCCAAGACTGTGCCACACAGAGAGACTTGCATTGTTGGGGCTGCTGTAAGGGAAGGCGTCTGCTGCTGCCAAAATAATGCAATAAATTAACTGGTTTGAACTCTTCACACAGCTTGAGTTTGTGCCTTGGTCTGTCCATGTGTATGTATTTTCCTTTGTACTCCCACTTTACCTATTGATTCTTGGACTGGTGCCGGTATGTGTCATTTTTAGCTGTGCTGCTTTTGTGCTCCACTGTACAAACATCCTGGATACGAATCCAGGCATTGCTCACCCATGGCACTCTGCAGTGAGCAGAGGGACAGCAATTCCTTTACTTTTGTAAAGGATGCCTGCGGTGTTTCAGGCTGCCTGGCTCTGCGCTGCTGCCGATAGGAAAAAGCAGTGGGTAAAGAGACACAGAGCACCAGCTGCAGGGAAGATGATCAGACCAAAATATGATGCAAATGCTGAGAAAAGAAGTTATGCAAACGCCACAAAATAGGGTTTATAAGCAAGGCTAGAGATGGGTTAGCCATGGGCCGAGCTCACTGGTAATGCATGCCACAGTGCAGTGGTGGGATGAAGATGGGCAACTCAGTCTCAGCAATGTCAGACAGCATGGAGACATGTCCAGAACCCTTGCTGCTACCTCTCCCTTCCATACCAAATGTGCTGGGGGCTGCTGAGGCCAAGGGAACCCAGCAGCACTTCATGCCCGCATTGCCCTTGTCATCCTTTTGTCCCTGCCCTGGCACAGCTGTCACTGCCACCTCTCCTCATCCTGCAGCACTCGATGCCGCTCCATTCTTCTCAATTCCACTTCACTTTCTAATCACCCTGACAAACCTGTCTCTGTATCTGCCTACAATCACTGGATTCCCCACTCTCTTGATCACACCTGCCTGTCAGTTGTCCAAAAGATTATGTATGTCTCATAATTTCCACTTACTTTAATAAACGAGTGGTTGCAGTGTTATATAACTTGTTTATGTTTGACTTGTGCAGCAGTCGTTTGGATTTTGGCTATTCTATAGCATTACATTCATTTACTAAGCACAAAGCACAACTGTGTAAAAAGCTAGTGAGGCCAGAAGAAGAACCGACTCAAAATGGGAGGATTAAAAAATGTAGAAGGAAAAGATAAAAGAATGAAGTGGTCCTGCCATCCTTGAGGACAAGTTCACATAGATGACATAGACGAGGTAAAAACAGACATCTGAAAAAAAAGCCTTCTCATTTCTTGTCCTTATGATGATCCATGTCCCTGTAAGCACTGAGCTTTGCTTTTTGTTCTTCAAATCATTTCTGTTGGTACAAAAGAAAACCGTGATGTGATCAAAGTGCTGAATTGCTTTAAAAACCACTGCAGAGAGGATTCAGCGAGGCACAGACCTTACACTTTCTTCTCTAACAGTTGCCTGTGATGAGCCATAAAATGTCCAAGAATTATACTTTAACCCCCTAAAATATATGCACTAGAAATTATCTGATACAATTCATTCTGCTGATAGGAAGAATTTAAACACTGGAGAAAGCCAAGAGCTCATCAAGAGAGTCATTAAGAACACCCTTCCCGAATTACCTAAAGATGTCTGATTCCAATTATATAAATGATACTGGCCTTTAGTTTATTGAAAGGTAATAAACTATTTTTATTATACATAATATATTATTTCTGATAGTGTAATTCCAAGACTATTAAGGCAGCAGTTTAATTCAACATCATCATCACATCACAGTGTGCTGAGACAGAGCAGAATGAAAGATCAGATTTTATTTTTTTTTTTTAATCTGACACTGGAGACTCACAAGTAAGTAACAAATTGGTTACTGCTCACTGCACTGGCTGCTCCAGCCAGATCAATGATGCCAAGGTTCCCAGGAGTCGTGCTGGTTAGGAACAGAGCTTGTAAGATTGCTCACCATGCTAGATTTTGAATGTGTCCTAACCTGCTGCTGCTGTTTGAGTAGTATCAGCTTCTTGTATTCAGTATTTAATGGCAATAAGAACTCAGATATCATTGCTTGTGATAATGATACATCTATTTTTATGTTCTTGGTCTGGATTTTTTTTTTGTGTGTGTGTGTGTGTAAAAGTACATTTTTAAGTACCAGCATGACATTATAAAATGACATAGGTGGTTCACATGCCTAAGAAGCTTTTAGAACTAAGATTTAAGCCTGTTTTGTAACGAGTATTTTTCATCTAATAAAAGGCCTTAATCCAAACCAACCAATAACTGAAGTGAACAGTTACTATCTTAAAAGCTACTTCTTAAAATGAGGCTGCTTTTTTTTTTCCCCTCAGAACTTGCAGAAGGCCATCACATAGTGATCCACTCTATGTCACACTGAATGTTAATTGTTACATTTTGAATAAGCTTCTTTACCACTGCAGAATATTTTATTCCAAAATCCCAGCAGGAAACGATGCTTCCGCTCTCTGACTTGCTTCAAAGTGGATTTATGGAAGCTCTAGATCCCTAAACTATAGAGAGTTTATGTAACATCACATAATAATAATAAAAAAAGGCATCTACTGTAACTGTATATGCACATTTATGTGTACAGACAGATTAAATGACATTCTGAAATGTCATTAAGCTTGCAGGAGGGGAGTGGCATTTCCTGCACCCAGGACTTAACATGGAAGTGTTTGAAGGGAGTGGCTGATGCTGTTACTTGTTTCCTCAAAAGAGTATGGATTTTTATCTGTGTAAATCACATTACAGAATTGTTTCCGATTTGAAAAGATTTGGAAAATACTGATACAGCATGCACTTGTTACACAACGAAAATTATAGGTGGACAGCAAATTCTCCCAGTAACTGCGCATTGAAGTCACCAGCCTCAGCAAGCAGGTTTAATCTATCAGACATGTAAAGCCATGAGACTGTTACTGTTTCAGATTAAAGAAAACAACCAAAAATATGCATTATATACAAGATAAATGGTCTTATGCTCATGATTTTGCAGGCTGAGTTTCTGATTGCAAAACAAGGGGGTTTCCTGCAACTGCTGTGTTGGGTCTGGTGCCCATCTCGCTGGCATCAGCCTGTCTTTTGTTGGGTTTTTGCTTTCTAGTAGTAAGACTGAATATCCAGTGCACTACCTTTAAGGTCTTTTTCTCAAGGAGGAATCAAGGTAAAAACCGGTTTCTCTTTAACTAAATTCTGCATCCGACGTTCCTTGCTGTTTTGTTTCTCACAACATCAATCATGCCTTTGTTCTGCATTGTCTTTCCACAAGCTGTTTACAGTATCCTATCAATAGCAATCAAGGATCTGATTCTATCTCTCCTATTACTGTTGATTAAATAGAAAGACTAAATACAAGAGAACTTGCTTGCTTAATCAGAATAGAGTTTATTTACACACAGAGGCATACATTTGCCTGTAGTCAGGCCCAAAGAAATCACGGCTCTTACGTACAGGTTTAGTTTTGCCCTCAATTTAATCATTAACTCCTTCCGTTCTAATCAAGAGGTTCATTTAATTCATGATGTTACAAAGGAAAGCTTTACTCAGCTTCAGAAATGCATGTGGATGAACTTGTGTGCTGCAGCTCGGGAAAGTCACTGAGCACTGAACAGCCACATCGTGTGAGATCCAAGATCAGGTCTGTACACAGCCATTAAAATGACCAGCACCTGATATCTTAGAGGGAAATTTAACATCTTACTAGACAATTTCCTATATGGTAAATCCTACCTTCCTTCTCATCTTCACTTATTATACCGATATTAAATAATGATTGGATTAAAATTCTGAAGCTGCAATATCCATTTTTTTCTCTTACCACTATTAATGGTCTCTTTAGATATAGCAGATATAACTACTCAATTAAATTTCAGTTTCATTCATTCTCTTCTAGTTGTGCTGCATTTCACAGTCTAACAACACACATTCAGTGACAAAATATTTCAAGTTTTTTAATATTCCACCTTCTAACTTCATTGCTTATCCCCTTACTCATGTATTATATGATTAGAAAAAAACTCCAGCTGTTCTTTAAAGTAGTTAACTATTTTATATACTTCTTTTTTTTTGTTGTTGTCTCTTACTCATTTCCTGTTTAGCATGAGAGATCTTTTCCATCTCTTCAGAGGGAGTTCACAAGACACCACAATCTGTCACGATTTCTTTAGATACTCTGTGTTTGAAGCGTGTGATAGTGTGTCTCAAAGAATTGTTAAGGTTGGTTGGAAAAGACTGCTAAGATCATCTAATCCAACTGTAGTTGACCAAACTAGACCAATCTAGTCCAAGTCTCAGTGTAACCAAGACTGCTGCACAGAAAGAAGTGCTGATACAGAGGACATCTCATGTATTTACAGTGCAAAACCGCAGATGTAAACTAGGAAGAGATTAAAGCACTAAGCAAACAGAATGATGTTTGTGTTAAGGCCTGCACAGAGCTGGTTGGCCCCATGGCTTTCTTCCCTGCCCCAAGCAGGCCTGGTAGCCATATGAAGCCATGGGTGGTGATGACTGCACCAGCCTTGGTGCACCTCTCTAAGGGAGTGGCAGGATAAGCACATCTGATGGACCTGGATCATGACCAGGAGCAGTCTGCTGCCTGTCCTGTTTTGGGTAACATCTGCCTTCCCACCAACCCAAACATTTTCTTGACAGATGCTTACTCTGGGACCACATCCTCTCCTCCTTGATTAGATCCCCGCTCTGCTGAGGGCGCTTTGTAAGTCATCTTCGTTCTGCACTTCCCTTTTCTCAGATCACTGTTCCATGACACTCGAAAGAGGGAGTGAGAGAGGGAGGGAGAAAAAAAAATAAAGAAAACAAAGGTTTTGCAATGGGTCCTTGAAACTTTTTAAATGTAAAGCTTGGTCTCAACCCAGACCTTTTCTCTTTAATTATCTGCCACTGCTGCTTGGAATTTTCAGAGCCATTTGAGTCCTGTAATAACTTCTTTGATTTATAGTTACAATGATTTATTCCTGCTGGGGGAAAACCACACTGATTACTTCTCCCTTGCTTATGCTGAGTCATTCTGCACGCTCACATTAGCTATTACAATGGGTTTCTAAAAAGACATAATACCAGTCATCATAATGTTCTGAAAGCAAAGCCTTGGTGTACACACACACAGTTAGACATCCTGCAGAACGTATCATAAGGGAAACTGAACCCACCTTTGCAGTGTGCAGACACTTCAGGTTCTTCCAAGCAAAATATTTTTGCCATGCTACTAGAACCAGAAGTGCTCTCTGTTATTTTCTTGCTCACCTGAAGCTACCATTTCATTTTATATTCTATGTGCTGCTACAATGTGTTACCTTGTTTGCTTTTCTTTGCTATGTGCTAGGCTGATAGTTTCAACAATTTTTCTTCTACAAATCTCAAGTCTTTTTTTCTGATCATTGTGCTGGATGATGGTCCTAGTTCACACATACATTTTGTGGGTTGTTTTTTTAACTCCCAGACCAACTAGTTTCCATTTATATATCCTGAAGCGCTTCCAATAGAAAGCACAAACAATTTATATATGGTTGCTTTGCTTCCTGTAAATGAAATCATTCACCCCCTTGCAGAGGGTCCATCCCATATCATTCTTAGTACTCAACAAGAAGTTATTTTTTACTGCTTTCAGACCTCTTGCACCCACTGCCAGGCAGCAAGAGAGCGCCCCCCCCACCCGGAAGGGCCAGATCCCGTGACTCCCGTAATGTACAGGGATAGGAACTTGGAATTGGGGCAGTGACACTTTAATGCCCCGTACACTACATGATGTTTTGATGTGGAATACTGAAACCATAAAAAAAAAAAAACAAGACAAAAAACAAAAACATAGAACCATGACAGGGAATTTTGCTCTTCTTTCAGTATCAGCATCATATCCGCAAAATAAATAATTTTACCTTCAATTAAGCTTGCTACTCATCAGTGGAACATCGCTAACTTAAAATTTATTACAAATCTTCCAGAGAGACAATAAATTTCAATACCCCAAAGATACATTTCTTGATAGCCTGCAGCCACTAATCACGAACTCATCTAGATTATTAGTGCACAGTACCTCGTCTATCTAGTCATTTACTGTATTGTTTTCTTACCTCTGTCAGTTCTCTTCAGAGCTTTTGTTCATATTTCTTTCCCCTGTACTTAGTATCCTCACAAGCCTACTCTGCAGTGACTTCTCAGGGCAGAGGTGTCCCTGCCGGGATCACCGTTCCACAAAGCAGAGAAAAGTCTCCTCATTTTATGATACTGATTTATTTGCAAACTTTTAGGCTTTGCCTACTTGCCAGCATTCTTTTAATTTACACACCAAAGAAACTCATTGAAAGTATTCGCATCCAAGAAACATCTAGAAGCAAACATATCTATTAAGGTCAGTGGAAATTATCTGACAATACTTCTCTGGACAAATTAGTAGTCAGCAAACAGACTTTGGCTTCTTCACAGTAATCTTAATTTTCTGACTTTTTTTTTCCCTGAGATTCTTCCAGTTCCTTCAGTGTATTTCTTCACCTCCTAATATTGTGAAAGACACCATTACTGTCTCCTGCATCCTTAGCACCTACAGATTCCAATCAAAATATCAGCAATGAAGATGGATACCTGCTGTCAGGCTTTTTTTTTTTTGTCTCACAGCAGTACAGAAGGCAAAACCCCTACAAATCATTTTCCTTCCATTGATGTGGCCAAGTGACAAGAGAAATTACAGCTTTGAAATGAAGTCCCATCTCCACCTGTCACTGTTTGTGTCATTGTGCCATAAAAGAAGATGAGAATGGCTGTACAAAGTGCCTCCATGACCATGTGTTCTGGTGCCTTATGAAGGATACAGACTTGCTGCCATTTGCAGCAGCTGATACATGCAAGAGATGTATGTAAAGTGCTCAAGCTGAGAGTATTCTCTGCTAACTTGCTGAGGAGGACAAGGCTCAAAGCCTAGCAAAACTATGAGACACATCTCTGTAGGCTTTGGATATTTTTGGATGCCTTTCTGCAGAATGAAAAGAAAGGGCAGAGAAGTGATCATCTTCATAAGTGAAGGCTGGGGAGGGAGGCCAGGCTGGAAAAACTTAGCACCTCTCTGGATCTACACAAACAGCAAACAAAACAGCAGCTATATTCTATGTTTATTGTAACAAAAGGGCCTTGTTTCTATTCAGTGGTCTCTCTGAGGGATTTGAGACTGGACTTCCACCTTCTGAATCCTCATGGTTCTTCCTGGTGCTCTGACCTCCCTGTGTGCAGCTGGGGCAGACTTCATGAGAATGAAAAGAAAGAAGCTGTAACTAAAATGCAAATGCTGCAGATGCCTCTTCTATTCCATCAGCAATGTCTGCAACACCACCTTTGAGTCTCAGATTTAATTACTGATGTTAGTCCTTCAAGTGTTACAGTCCCACTGCAGCAAAGCCATGGTTTTTCTGGGAAAGTGACTTCAGAAACAGCAAGAAAGAAATAAAAAGTATCATGTGATTCCATATAACTGCAGGCAGATTATATCCTCAATTACACTTGTACAACTCTATTAAACAACAGTGGGGTTGCACAGGTGTAACTGGAAGCACGACTGCCCTCACAACCTGAAACACCATAGGGCAGAAGAAGAGCATGCCACCAACCTCCACAGCCCCGGCCGAGCAGGCAGGCACAACTACAGCACCACAAAAATGGGCCAGATGTCTGGGTTTCAGCCTTCAACATTTCAGCTCTGACCTGGGGACATGACTAGGGACTATCTCTGGACACAGGCGATTCTGATTCTAGGATAATACAGATGAGAAAAAAAAGAAAAAGATTTGAGCTTATTCTTGAATGGTTTATGGGAAAAGTTACAAATTTCCATACCTATTTTTGTTTGCACATCTTTGGGTTTTTTTTCTCCACACTCACAGCCTAACCAACGAGGAACATGTAAAACAAATGTTAGCTTATAAAATTAGAGACACTCTTACTAAGATGTCGTTGCTGAGATGTGTGATGTACAAAACAATAGAGCACAGGATTTAAATAACCGAAAGCTATTTAGAATAAATATGACTTGTTTCAGTGGTGCACACAAGAAGAAAATAAAATTAAGGAAAATTACTCAAATGGAAAGCATAAGTTATGAATATCAACAGACCACTCTACATAGGCTTGCACTCTGTAGCTGCCATAGCTCTATCTGCCTTCACAGCTGGTAAGAACTTCCATGTTCAGGGAAACTCTAACATTCCAGGATTTTTTTTTAATGCTGAATCAGAATTAAAATTTCACATTCCTCTCGGAGAAAATTCTGAAAACTTGCTGCTCTTAGATATTAAATAGAGGTAATGTCAAAATACTGTCCTACATATATCATATCAGTCTCCACAGCATCTAGCGGGAGCATACTTTAATATTTAATTTGGTATTCTAATATGATTACAAAGTCAACATGAAAGGAATGGGAAAATTAAACACTTCAATTCACAAAGCAGAATGTTTGGATGATGAACATAGATGTTGGGGTGAGATTTTCAGCGCTGTGGAAATGTTTGCATTTTGAAAAAAAAATTATTTGCTGGCAGCAAACTTTCTCACCCACTATTATTCTACCAGCTAAGTTTTCACACCTCTCATCCCTTCTTCTCTCAGACTGTATCCAGATAAAGCACTTTGTCTTTTCCTTCCTTCCTGCCTTCCTTCCTGCCTTCCTGCCTTCCTCCTTCCATCCCTCCCTCCCTCACTCCCTCCTTCACTCCCTCCCTCCCTCCCTCGCCTCCTCCC
>NW_024884364.1:52111823-52231300 GCF_019232065.1 Centrocercus urophasianus | reverse complement strand
GCGCGGGGCGGCGGGCAGCCCTCAGGGCCCCCGCCCAGAGCCATCAGCGGGGGCGAAAGTTGCGGGCGGGACGCGGCGGGCTCCGCCGCCTGCCCCGGCTCGGGGGGAGCCGAGCGGGGCCGGGAGCTGTTGGCACGGCCGAGCTGCGGCGCGGGCGGCGGGCGGCGAGTGGGACGCGGCGGGCGCGGAGGTTTCCCCTCCCCTCGCCGCAGCCGCCCCCTCCTCCGCCTCCTCCCCGCCCGCCGCGCGCTGCGGTTGTCCTTGCGGGAGGTGCGAAGAACGGGACCGCCCCGCCGCCCCCCGGACCGCGAGGGGGAAGGACGGCCCCGAAATCCCCGATGAAGCCGAACTGTTCTCTTGTATAGGTGCGGGTCGGTGCGGGTCACGCAGCACTGCCGAGAACCTCGGTGCGGCTCCGCGGCCTCCAGTACCCGCACCTATACAAGACACAACTTGTATACCCACACCTATACGGCACAAATGGGGCAGGCAGGTGGCGGGGGGACGGAGCGCCGCCGCCCGAAGCCCTCTTCCCACAGCGGCCCCGGTGCCTCGCAGCCCCGTCCCTGCGGTGCCGGGTGTTCCTCTGCACAGGGCCGGGACCCGGCCGTGGTGTGGTGGCTCCCCACAGGATCTCCATTCGGGAAAGGGCCGGGTAAAGCCCATTTGTGGGTGAGGTTATGTTGCTACAGAGATTATTTTGAAGAAAATCGTGGAACTGTTTAGGATAGGGCTGAAAGAAACCTTAAGGTGATGTCTTTCTGAGAAGAGCAAGAGCAGCTTTGCCAAGATGGAGAAGGAAGAACTAAAACTTCTGCTCATGGAAACAGGGTAAGCGAAAGACGGTGAAGTTTGAGTGGAAGGACAGCGCTGTGTAGCTCTTGCAGGTGTGAAGATCCCAGAGAAAAAAAAACAATGAACAGAGATTTCAGCAGAGGCACTTCCTAAGTAGACACAAAACGCATTCAGTAAGGAGATGCCAGAGACAGTAAAATGTCCAAAAGCTGTGGGATGACGTCCCAAGAGCATGCACTGCAGAGCCTATTACTCAGCTCCCCAACAGCACTCAGCTCTAGAGCGTCAGCCCCATCTTTCCACGGTTCCTCATCTGCAATGTGCAGATGGCCGTGTTTCCTTCCCTTCTCTTTTGATATTTTCTCCCTGAACTGTGAGATGTTCACTGAGCATTTTTAGTCTGCTGCAATAACTCGATCATGGCTGGAGCTGCTGTGCTAGCAGGGTGCGAGGAGCTCACAGCACGGTGCACAGACCCTAGACAGCAGCTGTGCTCATTGACATACCCCCAGCACTGCGAAGGATTGCTGATTTCTGGAAGCAAACACCAGATTCTTTCAGACATCAGCAACGCTGCATTTTGTTCATTCCTCTGCCTGGACATCAGCATTCCATCTGTAGAGAGGTGTCATTCTCACCTGCCAGCATCCCTCCACATGTCAGCCTCAGGAGGTGAGGCTTGGTGCCTGAAATGTGTGTGTGTGTAACATGTGAGTGCTGCTAGGAGCAGGTTTTGAACTGTGGTTAGTTAATTTGCATGTACTTATACACAAGGGCATCCCCAAGTAATTAAAAATATATACCTCTCTGTGTCTGACGTTCTGTCAGCGTGGGGCTGGAGCCAACACAGAAATAACAAGTTGCAGAGCAGATGTAGTGCCAAGGCTGTCCTTAGCTGGGGAAGCTGATTTAAACAGGGAAGTAAACACAAAAACCATCTCAGTTTTCAGATGTCTTATTAGTAAGCAGTAGGGGAGAAGGAAATCGATCATTGCCAAGTGAAGAGAGATAGCAGTGACAGAAAAATCATTTTAATTTCCACCTTGTAAGATGATGTTAAATTAAAGAGGAATACCAGTACATGTAGCTTTTTGTTTTCTTCAGTTCTCTTTAAAAATGTGCTGCAGCAGTGGTGCCTCTGCAGTGAAGAATCTGCACAGAGAGTGGGTGCAAAAACCCATGGGCACACAGCATTGCGCACACGGGATGGACCCTGATGAACAGGTTGCTCAGAGAAGGAAAGTGGCAGGAGGAGGCAGCGCCCTGCTGGGTCCACCGTCACCTCTCCCCAGCTGCCCAGGGTTTGTAGTCCCAGTGTCAGCCACGTTCTGTCCTCCCGGAACCCTACTGATGATGAAAAGCTCTGCCGAACGCATGCAGCTCCAATGTGCAGAGTCTGACCCAGCATGTTGCTGGGGCTGGGGGAACAACCAGGGCTCTCTGCTAGTGGAGGACACTTGGTGTAATAACAGCCAAGGCTATTTAACAGAGACGATCCTCTTACCATCACCTGAGAACAGAAACAAAATGAATCCACCCTGTGTCTTTCTGCAGTGAAAACAGGGGCAGCTCAGGCAGAGGTCTAGTGAGTTCATGCTGAATTAAATAATGTTTTTCAATTCCTTTACCAACCAAAACATCTAACCAGCCTAATCCCTTTCCTTTTTAGGACAGTGGCCTTTGCCTACAACTTCAGGGTATCAGTGAGAGGCTCGCAGTTCATACATCTCAGTGTTAGCTAAAGGATATTCCTGTCAAGTAAGAATGTATATCCTGCTTTATTAAAATGATTTTGAAACTAGCAGAACAGTTCATTGGAGAACAGGTACCAGGACCATGCCAAGGATACCCAGTGAATGCTCTTGGCCAATGCTCCTGGATGTCTGCACCAAGGAGTGCCATGTGTTGGTCATGCTGCAGGCAATTGCCAGTGAGCTAAACTGTGTATGGCCAGCTGCCTGGCACTGCTGCATAGGGATCAGTGCATACTAGTTTAGCCTACCTCTGTTTATTGGGTAAATAAGTAGATATATTGGAATTTTTTGCTTCAGAATTTTTATTGTGGATTTCAACAAAACTTGAATTTTGACTGCTTACAAGAAATGTGTGGGGAAATAAAAAAAAAAAAAAAAAGAGAGAAGAGTAGTTGGCTGTGAACAGAACAAACTGCAGGGCAGTGCACTGTTCGTGGGACTGACATTGTGTAGTTTCAGAGCCTTCTGTTTCCAGAGCACTTCTGAAACATTCCCAGTGACCAAAAGCTGATAGAGCGATGGCCTACTGGGAAGCAGTGATTTTCTGAGTGGATAAAAACATCAAAGCAAGGGGCACAGACCAGATTGGACAAATCCATAGATTACACGTCAGGTCTCAAATGCCACTTTTTAGGCCAGAACATGTTGCTGTTGAACAGTGTCTGTTCTGTGAATGAGAAGGGCGTCATCAGTCATCTCGTGTTCTGTGGTGATGGGCATAGCTTCAAAGCCTGGGAAGACTTGAAGAGCAATCAAACAAACAACACAGATTTTCCTTTCAGAAGAGAGAGCCAGAAACCAAGTTCTGAGTTTCCAGTGATGTCAGTTAATGGACTTTACCCTAGTTAGCTACTTTGCTGGGACAAAATCATGAGAAAATCCAAAATCTACCTGTATTATTCAGGAGATGAAAAGGTGTATTAAAAGCAAGCAATCAAACAAAAGCATGAGAAAGTGTAAATCTTTACAGTTTGGAAATCATAAAATCATAGAATAACCCACATTGGAAAGGACCCATAAGAATCATCAAGTCCAAACTTGACGAAAAAGTTCACAGCAAGGAGAAATATCAAATAATGGTAAATTGTAGGGGAACATAAAGCTCATTAGCCACGTTAAATAACAGATTAATTCAGTCCTCAGCGCAACACAGTTCTGAAAGAAAGACTTTCTGTGTAGAATATTTGTGAGCAACAATGCAGGAAGCTGATGGGAATTATGTATTGTCGTGCTACATTACGTCAGTGGTACCCTCCTGGGATGCTGGAGTTCCAGTTTTCAGGTCAGAGTGTGTAGGGAAAAAAAAAAAGCAAGAAAAGGTAGCTAAAATGACTCAAGCCTTAAGAATGGATCTTTATGAAACCGAAGGCACAAATCAGGGCTGAAAATGAAGTAGCCACACTTTTCCAGTGAACCTCCTACCTTCTCATGACAAAAAAGGATGATGATCCATTTTGTTTACCTGTAGGGTTATTCAGAATCCCCTCGGGCATCTGGTTTCTGATACAGGCAATGACTTCTGGGGCTGCCTTTGTATTGCTGCTGATCCAAACCTGACAGCCCTCCCCAGCAAAGAGTGAAGATGGCTTGTGCTAACACTGCCCAGCCCTAGGCATTGGGTTCAGTCCTCTTCCCAGGCTGTAGATCTTCATCTCATATGGGGATAAGGGCTATGGCAGACTTATTCTTGATATCACTGTATGAGTGAATCATGGCATTGCTAGCAGACTAGGAAAGGAAGTTTTATGGCCCTGTAGTTAAGCAGGGGATTTGTGACTTGGGAAAGACCAATCCCACCTCTGCCTCTATCACTGATCTGCTGCTCACATTTGTGTGACATTTCTTAATTCTGTCCCAGAGAAGCAGCAAGTGGACATGATTGCATTGCTATTTTGTTGTAAATATAATTTGCTAAATACAACATGTTCTTGAAAATCAGCCCTTTTCAGATTTTAGCCACCTGTTATTTGAGCTCAAGGAGGAAGAACGTGGTTTGACAGATATCTTCCTTGACATGAGAAGTCAAGCTGTTTGAGAATAAAGGTACTCTTCAAATTGCCACTTGCATGAATCCCAGCTGCATTTTTTTCTTCAATTTTATCTATAGGAATTTGAAAACATGGAATAAACTCAGCAAGCAAGTTAGAGAAAAGGAGGTTGAGAGGAGGCATTTCCAACCTAACCTTCCATTAGCGCTTTTGGTGCTTGTCTTTCAGACCAGAGGACAGAAGAGAGCTTTTGTTAGGCATATGTCCATCTGCACAGGTACTTATTACGGCTCAGCTATGGTTCCATTTTGAAAGAGCAGTATTTTCATGACCTGTCCCTCTACCTGCTACAACGGTGAATTCTATAAATCAGGAGCTTTCTCATTGAGTCCGTTCAGATATGCTCATCTGTGTTTCCTCCTTAAGTACAACAGAAGAGACTTGATTCAATTAAATACAGTGACTTTTGCTTTCCCTTCCCTCCCTTCCTCTCCCTTCCCACCTAATCTAACTCATTCTGCGTGTGGTTCCCAAGCACTCTACCAATACCCTGCATTATGGATTTTTTTATGTGCAAAGAAGTACAAGCTTTTATTTTACGCCACATATTTGGAAAGAAAAAAATCTTCATTGGGAATCAAAATCAGTGGTGAATTCTGTAGCAGAGCTGGGGGAGGAAGCTTTCTCTTCTTCTATGCACCTTTAGAGAATCAACAAGGAAGCAAACATCTGCATACTGGAGGTCAGAACAGACTCCGCTCAACCTGGCAGCATCCACACAACCAGCCTTCAGAACTAACAGCCCCACTTGGTCATACAACAAGGTAAACAATTTTGTTGTGGTGGAAGTTGGCTCCAACAATCAAGCTGTTATTTAAGCAACAGAAAAAATATCCTTTAAAAAAAGATTATAACTGATATAGAAGGTGAAAGAGATCAATGGGATCAACAGAAGGCTATGTTGTGTGTATATTTAAAAGATGAAGCAAAATATATTCTGCTGTGAGTGAGCTAGGTTTGTCTTCCATCTATCTTTTGCTAATGATGAGGAAAGGTTGGATGTGGTAATTGTTACGTGCTGCTATCCTTTAAATGTATTTGGACTTTCTTTTCTAGAATTCTTCATTTTGTAAGAGGCATGTGTTTATCTTTGACTCACTCCTTTCTTTCTGTGCAGTAATAAGTCATAGTGACAAACCAAGAGAAATTAACTCCAGGAATCAGGTAATTACCTGAGGTTTTGTTGACACTGACCATACACTATTTGTCCCACCTTGTGCTGTAGGAGGGTGTTTGTGGTCTTTTCTCAGGGCCCCCATTGCTTTTGGTCATGGCAGAAGCACTTGCTTAAGGGAATGTGTGGCATTGCCAGGTTTTGAGCAGATCACTCGGCTGAGAACCTCCACTGTCACCACATGGTGCAGCTATCACCAAGCACCCACCTTCAGGAGCAGCCCGCACCCACTGTTAAAATGAGATGGCTAACAGGAGGAGACTGTTACTAAATGAATGGGAGACTGCAGTTATCCAGAGCAAATAAAAGTGTGACTTTAAGAAGTATAATAAATTCAGCCAATGTTGCATATTCCTACATAATTACCATCAGGAATTTGTAACGTCATATAACCTATTGCAAGAGAGGGAGAAAATGTGGTTTTGATGATTTATAGAAGCAGTTCAGATTCGAGTTTGACCAAACTACAGCACGCAGAATGCCTGATCTGTCTTTGAGGATTTTGTTATTATTCCTCTTCATTGCTATAGGCTGCACTGTGCTGCAGTAGGGGTGTGTTTTCTGAAATAGATATTAAAAAAGAAACCATACTGGGATACACAGAACCAGCGCTTAGCGCTTTTCCAAAAGGACAGACAAAGAAGTCAAGAGGAATGTATTTATATTCTCTTCAAAGCACCAGTTCTGAATCATATGAATGAAAGAAAAGGAGTGGTGCAGCACAATCAGTAACAGATCTCGATTGTTGCTGTGTGAACGCTATGATTTTTCTTATCAAGTTCATACCAGTTTCCTTCTGAGCCACAAGCATTTGCGTTGGCCTTCTCTTCAGACTCTCCCTTTTCCAGAAGGCTGCTGAATTCTGGATGCAGGATTAAGGTGTGGAGATGTATCCAGAAATGTGGTGTGCCTGCAGCAGTCTGGGAACTGGGATCCCCTCTTGCATTCCTCTCCAGACAAGAACGGTGCTGCACTGCAAGGGTTGTCACCCACGGTTTGACAAATCTAGTCACAATAGCTTGACACTTTTAATTTAACTTTATGGAAATCTCACTAGTTAAGATTGATTTTCTGTCTTTTAACCACTCTCAGCTTTCCTGAAATATTGAATCGTGGATGACAGACTGTTCTTGCTCAGTCAGAGGCATGGACACTGGGAAGCTGGAGAGGGAATTAGGGAGGCATGTAGTGGATAACTGAGAATTTTCTGCCAGGAAAAAAAAAAAAAAAAAAAAAAAACTCCAAAGAAAAACTAAAGATCTCAATGCAGTAATTTCACATTTGGAGAGAGTTTTTTTGTTTACTGGGAAAGTTAGAATGACGCTTCTGTGATGTCATGCTTAATGTGCCTTACCAGCTGCCTTGTCTGCCTGCAGGACTAATCAGGGGCTCACCATGAGGCATCAAATGCTTCAGCTTCTCACTGTCTTGACCTTCTTCTTGCTTGTCTTTGAAACCTGGGCAAATGGGGTAAGGCTAGCATACCACCTTTTTTCTTCTTAAATGAGATCCACACCATCTATTTGTGTAATGCAGCACAGTACATTCAATGGATGGAGCTTTGGATTGGAATCAGATTCAGTCTCTTGCTCTGCCACAGGTTACCTGGATAGTGCTAAAGAAGTTGCTTAGCCTGAAGCCATGAAATCAGGATGATAGGAACTCCCCCCATTGCAGTCAGGGATCTCGGGGGTCTCAAGTAGAGGCTGTGACAGAGAACAGAGCATATCAGTGACACAGATACACAATATCATCTGAAAGCTGAACAGACCACAGAGGAAAGCTTGAAAGGAAAACTCTCTATACACCCTGCAGACATTAAGGCCATCCTGAAGGCAGGAGAGGGGAAGTGATGAATTAGAAATGCTCCTGAAGCTCTGGCTTTTTATGTCTGCAGCTGAATTGGTTGGTGGAAGTTACAGCCATTAGAATTGGTATGTGTTTCCCAGTATAACCCAAACATCCTGGCCCATGATACCATTTCAAGAAAGAAAGATTTCCTGTGACACCTTTCTTATGTAAACATCAAGTTTTCAATGAATTGCTTGAGACAAAAATTAAAAGTTCGTCTGTATGGGGAAATGTGTAGAGCCAAAGAACGTGGATGTGAGGGAGAGAGCTCCAGTGCTGGGGAGTGACTCTTCTTACAGCACACCATGGTGTGTCCATAGTGACACCAGTCCTTACTGGGAAGAGAAGTCTTCTTATATCAGGAAAGTGCATCTGGATAAAATCAGTTTGTCAAGTAATGTGGCCAACTGATTTCAACACAGAAATGAATCTGCTGGTTCTCAGGTCTCACTGCCACTGCATGTTATTTATTTTCGCATGAAGTCTAAACGGTGTTTCCTTTGTGTGAAAAAGAGTACAGGTTTTCACAAGTCTGACAATGGAGCAGGCTTTCAGGCTGTTCAAGCATCTGTATTTGTTTTTGTTGCAAAACTGGAACTAGACAGGCTATATTCAAACACACCAACAATTTATTCAGAAGCGCTTTCCAGCATAGTGCTGTACAGATCATGAAATTACTCCGTTTTTGTATCGAAGATAAATGCAGGAGATGTGCTAAGCTTTACTGAAATAATCCATTACAAAAGTGTCATGTCTGCCTAATAAAAGATAAAACTAGCAGACTTTCATCACATTGAAGTGATTAAATTAAATCAATTGTCTCTCTTAGAAAAGGTGTAGAATTGAGCAGAGACTGGTTTGAGTATTTCCTTCCATACATATCTGGACAATCTCTGCTAATTTCTGTCAGTTTTGATCTTTGCCTTCCTCTTTTGCATCTTTCCAACTACAGCCACCTTTTTAACAAAAATATTGACATTGCTCACTTATTGCACGTAACAAACATCTTTCATGAGAGCCAATACCTTTAAAAATACATGAATTTTTGGTAGGACTCACTCTTCTGTCTTGTGCAGGTTTACCTTTGCTCTCCTTGTGTGGGAGTAAGGAGAGCTACCCCCATACGCTGTAAGAATTTATGTCAGGTACAAAATCAAGAGAAGAGAGCAACTAGAATCTGAAAGTGGCAGAAAGTAACTTAGCAAACAATTTGCCATATCAGTTTGTGCTACATCTTTGTGTTTGTGTGGCTAATTTTTCCACTTTTCCCTGCACCATTGCTGTCTACTACATTGCTGACTACTACCACTGGCTGAGCTGAGCACTTGCTGGAAATTTCTGGTTCTTGTGTGCCACACCCAATGTTTTTATCTGCTCTGCTTCTTTATTTCCACAACTATTCCTCTGATTTTCTTGTTGTTTATGTCGTCCCAGTGACACAGCATCTCTGAAGTTTTCAGCTCCATCTCAGTGATGTGTTAAGCTAATGAAAACTGGTTGTACAGACAGATTGCTGCATCACACTAGTTTTAAAAGCATGCAGTAAGGTTTCTAGCAGGACAGAAATGGGCTTTTTTAAAAAGAGAGAGCTCTCGGCATGGAAAAAATACCTGAGTAATACAGCGCTAACAACTCCTAAGAGTGCCTGGTGGGATGTCATTTCTCCTTGTCTGAGAGCTCCACCTAATGGGATCAAAGAAAAGGCATCTGCCTTTCAGATTTTCTGCTAGAGACATCCTTTCATTTCTGTGCCGGTGTCTGTGGGTCATCAAGATGGAGGGTGAGGAAAGTTGTGCATACTTTGACTTTTGAAGTGAAGAACAGTTAGCAAATGAGAATTCTGTATTATGATATCCTCTTCAGGTAATAATGTGGCATTTGGACATATTGTGATTTCTATGAAGGCAGATTCTGTAATGAATAAAATGAGCTTCTTGCCTGTGCACACTAGTCAACACTGCAGCACTTTTCACAGATATAAAATACAACTTGCAAGATCTGAGTCCAAATCTGGAGGGGGAATATATTAGACCATAGGACTGCTCATATTCACACAAGCTAATAGGAAAATAATGTTATTACCAGTCTGAGGACATCACTGACAAAGCATTCCCAAAGAGGAAACTTTGCACCTGCAAACATTCAGAAATAATGAGTGCGTCCTTCCCTCCCCTCCAAGTGATGTGTAATCACAAAAATCGTGAGCATATCTCTTACGTTACATCAATCCCTGATTTTCATGAGTTTGAGGTTACCAACATAATGTTTTCAAGCTTTGCTTTGTAACAAGGAGGGGTAGAAATTCTCACTTTTTGCCATGAAAGCTGGAATTCTCACAGTGACTGTGCTCTTTCAGTAAACAAGAACTGAAGAATGCAGTGTGGAACAGCGCTAGAGTTACAGTCCATAACAAATCAGGAAATCACATTTAATATTTTAAATAAATTTCATACTCACATTGCTGGTGAAGAATTATTTTGCCTCAGCACAGAGAGTTACATCAAATGGAAGATGTAACAGGGGCAGAAAAGGAAAGCAACAAAAATCCTGGGAAGTGCAACAGGGATACTATTTGTCAGGAAATCTACGTTCTCTGATAGCTGTCAGGTTAAGAACCATCCACTCTTCAAAGTCTAAAAATAAGCCAAAGGAAGATAGTCTGGAAAGAGAGCTGTGGGCAATGACAGGTATCTAAGAGAGAGATGCCGTGAGCAGCAGGCAGGCAGTTCTTCCTTGTGTGGAGAGAGAGCAGCTGAGTCAGATGCTCTGTGTTCAAGGTTGTGATGCAGGACTGGAGGTCAGAGAACGGGAAATGTATCTGGATACTTCTGTTGTTTTTTGTATGATAAAGTTCTTCCAGGACTCACATGGCAGTATTATTGTACTTATATTTTTGCAGACATTGTATTAGAAGCTCTGGCAAACTGCCTCACTTCTAAAAGGAAACAGCACTCCAATAAAATCCCCACACAGCTCGGTGGAAAGGGCAAGAAGGCTACCACGCACACGGAAAATATTGGCATTTAGAAAGTTGAAAGATTGCAATGAAACTGAAGCCTATAAACATGACAGGTGAGGTGAAAGCAGGAAATAGGAAAAGCTTGAATCAGTGTGGAGAGTGCCTTGCATTTAAGCTGCTGATGAGATACCTAAATATAAGCAAGAACAGGAAGCCGGTGAGGGAGGTGATGGGCCAACTTGTTGATTGAGGTGTGGTAAAGGCACTCGGGGATGCTGAGACTGCAGGAGGTAAACTCAAAGAGAAGGTGTTGCTCAGAGCTAGGCCATTGAAGAGGTATTGCTCAAGCTAGGCCATTAATTCTAGCAGGTGCATCAGAAGAGCCATTTTGTTTTGAAGCAAGTGCACAAGCTGTATTAGCACAAGCAGAGAGATGAGGTGATGGTAAGCCAGCAGGTGTGGTGTTACCACAGTGCTGAAAGGAGTTCAGTTGTGTACCTGCAGACCTGAATGATCCTCAGCAGCATCTCCAGAGCCCCAGCACTGCCAGGCCTGCATGGTTCCGTGTAAGAAAGGGTCCCAGAGGGGACATGTCTTCCCTTCTGACCAGTTGGCAAAGGCTATAAGGAAGAACAGGATCCTTGGGGATGTGGATTAACACAAAGATGATTCTATGAAAGAATCAACATGTCTCCAGCAAAGGGGAGTCCTGCACCTTCTGGACTGTTGTGAAGGTGTGGACATATGGATAAGGGATATCTATACCACACATTATACCTAGATCTTCAGAAAGGCTTTGACAAGGTCTCACAACAAAGTTTAACAGAGCTAAGATGAGCAGTATCCAAGGAGATGCTCAAGACCAGGTTGGATGGAGCCCTGGGCAGTCTGATCTAGTGGATGGTAACCCTGCCAATGGCAGGGGGTTGTAGCTGAATGCTTTCTAAGATACCTTCCAACCCAAGCCATTCTATGATTCTACAGTTCTAGCAGACCAACTCTTATACGGACTGTAATCTGGGCAAAGATCCTCAAACACAGAAGGAACTGTAGATGACTTGAATGTCACTTTTCAGTATGGAGTCTGCAGAAGGGTCCCCCAGGAGTCAGTAGTGGGACCAGTTCACCACAGCACCTTCATTGGTCAGGAAAGAGGAGAGCACTGCAGAATGTCTCTGTAGGCAAAACTTGGCAAGAAAATGTTAAGTCAGTGGTGAGGTCAAGGAAGACCTCATAAAACTAAGTTAAAGAGTAGCAGATAAGCGTCAATATTAAAAAACAGAACATAATATATCTTAGGGAAAAGTAGTCTAAACCATGCCTGTGTGATGCTTTATTTGATCTGTCAATTGCAGCCCAGGAATAAAATATTGAATTCACAGCTGACTGTGCTCTGAAGTCACTAGAGGAACCTACAGCAGAAACCATTAATGCAAGCAAAATACTAGGCATTGTCAGGAAAGGTATTGAGAGCAGAAGGCAGGGCATCATTTTACTCCTATAGAGAACTTTGGCTTGCCTACTTGAATACTATTGACACCACAGGTCTCCATCACAAGATGGACACAGTAGACCTAGAAGAAGACCAGGAATGTGCACATAAAACAGGCAAGAGAATGGTGCAGCTGTCTGGCAAAGACAAATTAACAAGGCTAGAATTTTCAGGAGGAAGAGTGTAAGGGCAATGCAAGCACTGTTTACAAAATCATGAAAGCATTAATTAGGGTGAATTCAGAATTGTTACCAAGCAAATCCCTTAATACTAATACTAAAGTATTCATTTGAAAGTAGTATGATGTTGATTTAAAGTAGATAAAAGAAACTAATTCTCTGTGCAGCAGAAAGTAGGCTCATAGAATTTATTGCCACTGCAGGTTGTAATCAAGTTCAAAAAGAAGTTTGTCATATTCCTGGACAACAGGCCTATTTTGAAGGCAATGGCCAAAGAAGTATCTCCCAGCTTCCTGCTGAACTAATTCAATTCTGGGGATGTGTGTGAGGGTATGGACAGCAAAACACTGTAGAATCACATTATTTTCTGAATCTCACATCCCATTGCTGCTATTGAAGTCAGAAGGCCAGGCTGGATGGACCAGTGGTGTGAGCCAGTGGGATATTATTCACATCCCTGTCAAACATTCTGGTTTGTACTGGGAAGTGGATAAGTAATGCTTTGATCTTAAGGCATTCCTTATGTGTCTCTATAAATTTGTGCTGCTTTTCTGGGAAACTTAAAAATGACAGATATAGTCACGCTTGGACTTTAATGTGGTGAACAAAACAGTGGAGGATGGGAATCACCCTTCTGCTCATGAGTGGTTATTCCTTGGCACTTGGGCTGGGCTTGTCTGATTGACTGAGCCCTCCCAGGCAGAAAGATTGTGAGGAAGGACAGGGCTACAAGCACTGCAACCACTACGAGCTTTATGCTTGCAAGGAGATATGGCCAATCCCAAGAATAGGGCTGACAGCTGCTTGTAAGCTTGTGAGCAGCTGACAGCTGCTTGTATTAATATGCAACTTTTTAACAGTCCTGCACTTCCCATGCAGCAGAAACCAAACAATGAGCAAGAAAAGGGGTTTTGTCTACAGTTTGCCTGGTAAAAAGCTTGGTGGCTGATCACGCAAGAGCTGTTCTTATTTCAGGCCTGCAACTTTCATCACTGCAGTGTCTCAGTATGGCAAGCATTTCTGAGTGCAAAGATAGCACTGGAAACGAAAACGAAGCTGATTAAAAGTTTGTTAGAGCTGAACTGAGATTTGTTTTTAGGAGATTAAACCAGTGAACATTTAGAGCAAAGATGAAATCTCAGTTCGCAATACAAGCATGGCACATTGGATCTGTAAGGGATGTTTATTGGCCTAAAGGGACTGACAGCATTTCCTGAGGACACTGGTGGTTAAACTGCAAAGTAATTAGATAAAGTGTTTGTAAATTTTAGTGTTCTGTTTTGTCAAATAGATACTTCAGGTGATAATACAAATGCCATTGATTCACTCAGTGGTGTTTGCTCGGTTATCTGAAAACTGAAACATTCTCTGTGAAATATAATGCTTTTTCTAAATATAACTTTGGTTAGATTTATTTAGCTACAGCACGTCTTGCACAAGGACATTACTTTGTACTCACTGAGCAGCAAAGGCTGAGATTCACCTTATTAACCTCAGGCACCTATAGTGTGGTGACCCTGTCCGAAGCACATCTGAACTGCCTCTGCAATTAATGGAGGGCAGTAGGCACTTTTTGGCATGTAATTCATTTCAACTTGAGACAAGTTCCCTGGTAAAGTTCCTGCTTCAGTAAATGATAAATGGAGTCTAGACAGATAGTTCAGATGTCTGCATCTGGTCTGCTGAACCATGCTGCTGATGCCTTCATTGGGCTATGTGCATGTGGAAGAACAGCACGACTGACAGGTGGGTGACTTCGACCTGGGTGTAACTGAGGAGGTAAGGGGGAAAGAAAATTCTGCTCCCTGGGGAAAAAGTTATGAGAAGTCTTCAGAGAAGACATGGTGTGTAAAATTGGCTGAGATTTACTTCTCATTCACTCCCTCAATGAGCACTGGAACAGGCTGCCCAGAGAGGCTGTGGAGTCTCCTCTGGAGATATTCAAGACCTGTCTGGATGCCTACCTGTGTGACCTTCTGTAGGGAGCCTGCTTTCGCTGGGGATTGGGCTTAATGGTCTCTTGAGGTCCCTTCCAACCCCTGCAATTCTGTGATTCTGCAGATCACTCCAGCAGCAGTGGGTCTGTGAGGGATTGTGGTCAATTTGATCCCTTTCTCTCAGCCTGTGCATTCCCCAAGACCCTGAGGAGCTCTTGTCCTGCTCACCCTGAGAGGTGCCTCCTCAGGTGAGAGATGGGGAGAAGTTTTTGTGGGAAAGTCATTGTGCTAGGCTGCATTAAGATGCTGATTTGGTGCCTGGCTACAGTCTGATATGACTTAGAATAGAAGTATCCCCCAAGGGTCTGTCTTGGGACCGGTGCTCTTTAACATCTTTATTAATGACATCGATGAGGGAATTGAGTGCACCCTCAGCAAGTTTGCTGACGACACCAAGCTGAGTGGTGCAGTTGATACGGTGGAAGGAAGGGATGCCATTCAGAGGGACCTCGACAGGCTGGAGGGCTGGGCTCGGGTGAACCTAATGAGGTTCAACACGGCAAAGTGCAAGGTTTTGCATTTGGGCCGGAAGAACCCCAGGCACCCGTACAGGCTGGGAGGAGTGGTCCTTGAGAGCAGCTCGGCAGAGAAGGACCTGGGGGTCCTGATGGACGAGAGACTGAACATGAGCCAGCAGTGCGCTCTGGCAGCTCGAAAGGCAAATGGGATCCTGGGCTCCATCAGGAGAGGGGTGGTCAGCAGGGACAGGGAGGTGATTGTCCCTCTCTACTCGGCTCTTGTGAGGCCCCATCTGGAGTACTGTGTCCAGGTGTGGAGCCCTCAGTACAAGAAAGACATTGAGATTTTGGAAAGGGTCCAGAGGAGGGCGACTAAGATGATCAGGGGGCTGGAGCACCTCCCCTATGAGGACAGGCTGAGGGAGTTGGGCTTGTTCAGCCTGGAGAAGAGAAGGCTGCGGGGTGACCTCATTGCAGCCTATCAATACCTGAAGGGAACCTACACCCACGAGGGGAGTAAACTCTTCAAAAGGGCTGACAACAGCAGGACTAGGGGAAATGGATCCAAGTTGAAGGAGGGAAGATTTAGGTTGGATGTTAGGGGGAAGTTCTTTACAAGGAGAGTGGTTAGGCCCTGGAACGGGCTGCCCAGGGAGGTTGTGGATGCCCCGTCCTTGGACGTGTTTAAGGCCAGGCTGGACGGGGTCCTGGGCAACCTGATCTGAATGTGTGTGTTTGGTGGCCCTGCTAGGCAGGGGGGTTGGAACTACATGATCCTTGAGGTCCCTTACAACCCGGGTGATTCTGTGATTCTGTGATTCTGTGATATCAGATAATACAAAATTAATTTCATGTGTTTCCTACGATAGCTTTTACTTCACTGTAGCAGATTTTTGCTGTGTCTTATGCCATGTTTTTAATGGGCTTTCCCCTTCGAGCCTCTTCCATGCCCAAATTCTATCTCCTCTCTGTGTTTGGGTTTGTTTGTTTGTTTTTTCACTATGCTGTATGTATTGGCTGCCTGGTCTATGCATCTCCAGTGTGATACCAGAGTCTTTTGGGACAGGGCTGCAACAGAAAAACAGCAGATGAATTTAAAGGTACAGTTTTCCATGCATCTCAAAGAACAGATGATTTGTGACACACTGATTTTTTTACTTGCTTTTCTTCTACCAAGGGTCTAAGATCAGTGATTGGTGTAATAACTGAGTAAAAAAGGAAATTAATACAAGTGTGAAGTCATAGAATCATAGAATCAAATCAACTGAATTGTGAAGACCAGACTTGTTTTTAATCTTTGTGTTTTTCATCCACAGACAATTATAATTGATGTGAAAGTTAGTGTAACTGTACCACTCCACTGCCTTTTCTGGATTATCTAATCTTGAGAAAGGTGGGTATGTGTGCAACCAATGTTGGCCAGTGCCAGAACTTGAACTCTGCCTGTGAACTGCTGGGGCACTTGTGTGGGGCTAAAACCATGCTAAAAGCCCCCAAAAGGTCTGCTGTTAATGTGAAAGGCCAGATGTGGATTCACTGTCAAGTCCAGTGTAACTGCTACCAAGTACTGCATTTATTATTTGGGTAATATGTGGAAATTTGAAAGCGATTTTCATTGTTAGAGTATTGAGTTGTTATTCAGCTGATGAATTATTATGATTTCAGCCTTTCGGATGGCTGAACCTTTAACATTAAGTGACACTTCAAGCTGAAGAATAAATTGTCAACATTTATTTGTAATAATACCTTTTCCTTTTTGCATCGCTGATCATTTTTATAAAACCACGCAATAATGTATTAACATGTATAGGCATTTGTGAACGTCTGCAACAAGCCATGAGCAACTGATAGATAATTCTGCCAATTATTTATGGAAAACTCTAATGCTTCAGCATCTGTTCAGATGAAAATTATGCATTTTTTTGCATAAAATTGGAACTGGAGGTAGTTTGTGATTAAACTGATTAAAAGCAATATTGGGGCAACACGTGTTAATTCTGTTAATTAATTTCTTGTTTCTTCTAAACCAATGGATTTGTAAGTTGTTCTTCTCAATTATTTAAGGAGTACTGACTGTGCCGAAAACAATGCTGTGAGAAGTTAATTTTTTCTCCCTGGCTTAAATCCAAAGGCAATATTGTAAGTTCATACAGAATTGCTGGTGAGAATTGTGCACTACGCTTCTTCACGTGTGTTGTGAATATCTGTTGGAGAGCTATGGGGTGTTACACAAGATAGCACAGCAGTTCTACATACTGCCCCATGAGGACTCGAGAGAGGTTGTTGGGCTGCATGCTGTCTCTAATTGCCAAAACAGACTTGCATCTCAGAAGGTCATCTATGAGCTTTGCTGAGCATGGATGAAAGAGTTCAAAGTAGGAAAAAGCAAATGAATCTCTTTGGATCAAATGGAAGATTCTCTTGCTTCCTGGCAAATTAAAAATCAAAAGTATATTGCTGCCTGGTCAAATGAAACAAGTGCTTTCATTTAGGAAGAAAAAAAAGAAAAAAAAAGGGGGGGGGCCTTCAGCAGTTTCTGAGAAATTTCTGGGGAAGAAAAAGAGAGTTTTAGAAAAAGCATAAGAAAAGTTAAAAAGAGCAAAAATGAGATGCTGCACTGAATGCATATTAAGGTTACCTGTAGCACTGACATAGTGTGGATCAGGTGATATGTCCTCGTGGGAATTGTTATGAACACGTAAGGCATGGAGGTCTACATTCCTCCCCTGTTGCTGTGTGGGTTACACTAAAGGTTACTCTGAAATTTTTAAATTTCAGGGCCACCCTCATGCATTTCTTCAGCAGAAGATTCCTTTGATGTGCACCTCCACAATTTTTGAGTCCGACAGTTCTGTTTTTGCTGGTACAGCGTATTATAACACACTGCAGAACATTTCATTTTACTGCCATTACCTTCAGAAGCATGCTTCCCACCGATTTTACTGATAGCAAAATGAGATGTTGCTACAGAATACACAGTTCTCTTATGAAAGCAAGATGTGCTGACTTCAATGGAAAATTTTCCTGCTAATGGAGCATAGGATTAAACCAAATGATTCTAAAAGTGTGTTTTTCATTTTGATGAAATAACTCTTCTTTTGTAAATGCCTTTCCTATTCCTGTACTGCAATGATATTTGCTTTGGGAGTGTAATTCAGAAAGCCAGAAATTGTGAGATTTAAATGTTAGAGCCCCAGAGCCTGATTTACTTGGAGCGCACGACAACCCTTTCAACCTCCTAGGTTCATCAGGACTGCTCCTAATTAGACTTAGTCTTTAAAATAAAAGAAACAAGTCTATTTAGTTTGTTGGGATATAATTTTAGCCGCCAAATGATTATTACATATTATTCATACCATCAATCATATCATTCTTAGCTTGGGGATAAGATTATGGGTTCGTATTCTGTTTTTGTGCTTGATAGTAATACTAATGCTACTATTGTGATTATTAATAGATCAGTAACAGATGCTGCGCAGAGCAGCAGTTGTGTGGTGTTCTTAGAAGAGGCTTCTGAATAGAGCCATGATGCAAACGTTGCTTCTTCTTGCCTGAACATTAGAGAGAACAGCAGCATTTGTAAAAAACGATAATAAGAAGAATTTTAAAAGACTGAGTATGAATCAATTGTGAATGGTATGTGTTGCCCTACTACAGAAACCTGCAAGATGAGGATTTATTAGAGAAAGTAATGGTATTTTTCCTGAGTCACGCTCCCCAAACCCACGTGAAGGCACCTGTTGGCATTGGGGAGGGCTGGTGCTGCTGGGGCTGCACAACAGGGTCACAGCTCTCCAGCTTCAGCCCAGCTGAGCATTCTAGTTTGAATGCAAAAGCACTTAGATTCAATTAGGCCAAACTATCGGAAATCATTAGGAGCTCAAAGATTTCTAATTTAGCTGTAGCTGAAGGGTGAAGCATTCATTTTCAGATAGCAGGAACAGCAGCTGCCAGGGGAGGTCTGGGGGGCCCTTCTAACTCAATGCTACCAACTCCCCACTGACAGGAGGAAAAAACGTTTATCCAACCTGAAGCACTATGTGAGATCAAAAATAAGGTTAGAGTGAAATTACAATTTCCATGTACTAATTGAAGCACGGGCACAGAGGCTGCTGGAGCTAATTAGGAAGGAACTCAGCAACTGTGTACCAGTCCCTCACTCGGAATGGGATGTGCCCCAGTTCAGGTTCTTTGCATCACTTATTTCCACTCAAAGCAGCTATTGGCAACTTGACAGGTGTTGAGCAAACACAATTTCTCATCTTGGCATTTTGACTTAAAATACTTGAGGGAGAGGAAGGCTTTAGCAGCATGCAATATTCTTCCATGATAATCTCTCAGATTAAAACACCACTTTACTGCAATTTTATGTCAGGTGAACAAGAAGCGTCCTGCAGTTGTATATAGATGCCTTAGAGCTCAAAGTTGAATGCTTCCATGAGAAAAGAAATTCAAAGCAAAAAGCTTGCTGGCCAGACAGTGCTTAAAGATTCTTTACAGCAATAGTAGACAATGATTTCTGCTGTGTATGGCATGGAAAATAAGGTTTTCCTTCTTTCTATATATTTTCTGTAGTTGCTAGCTTTGTTGTGTATAATACAGTGTTCTTGGAACAACAGAAAGGGAAGCAAAACTCATTTTCCAAAGACCGATATGCTTTTATTTCTCTTATAATGTCGATACTGTAAAAGGCAACCCCATGTTATATTACGTGACTCATTCCAATTTGTGTGGCTCTTTAAAAAAGTAGGGAATGGCTGTATTATCACTGCACTCTTTTGCTGTTTTCACTCTTTCTACATTTGTCAGTTTAGCACAGGGTACAGCAGAAAATGTTATTTGCCAAATAACAATTCTTCTTGCTACTAAAAGCAGGAAACAGGAGGAAGGAAACCTTGCATTAGAGTACTGGCTTCTGAGGAAAAATAAATCACAGGGCAACTTCGCCCACTATTATTTGGTTTTAAATAAAACTAAGATCTATTACCATCTTTGGACTTCAGTGTTACATATGCTTAGGCATGCACGAAGCTGAAGCATATGATTTATGGCATGGCATGAGATTAAGGCTTATAAAAATCAGTGCATTTTGACACTCACGTGGAAGGAGGTGAAAAAGGGAAGAGTTTTACCCACTGATGCCATTAACAACGAGTTTTCTAATTCCGAAAGACACAAAGGTTTAGAATGAATGCAAACATTAAATTCTTGTTAATCATTTACTCAATTGCTACCAGCTCATTGCTTCCCAAGTAGCACAGGTCTATCTCAATTTTTGTGTGTTTTACCCATAATTATCACTGATTCCCATCCCTCCTTCTATGTTATGCTTACAGAAATAGAATCACTATAGAATCAATCATAGAATGGTCTAGGTTGAAAAGGACCACAATGATCATGTAGTTTCAACCTCCCTGCTATGTGCAGGGTTGTCAGCCACCAGACCAGGCTGCCCAGAGCCACATCCAGCCTGGCCTTGAATGCCTCCAGGGATGGAGCATCCACAGCCTCCTTGGGCAACCTGTTCCAGTGCCTCATCACCCTCTGACTGAAAAACTTCCTCCTAATATCTAACCTAAACCTCTCCTGTCTCAATTTAAGACCATTCCCCTTTGTCCTATGACTATCTACTTATAAATAAAGTACTGTGTGTTACTATTGTGTTGAAATTATGTAATTTTATATGAAAATTGCTAGTGAAAGAGGCGCTGAATAACAGAATGATATTGATGCTTTTGCCAACACTGATTTTATTTTCACCAGTGCTTGTGTTATTAGATATTTATGAAATATGGTTGCTAATATCCTTACACGTTTGTGGGAATAATAGACTTCAGAGAATAAGAGAAAGTTAATTGACTAATTAGCTTTAATCATCACATGCATGAGTTCAGATTTTAAAGCTCATAGCTTTTCCCATGCTCTTTCAAAAGCCATGTTATGAAAAGAGAGCTAGTTGAACATTAAATTGAATCATGAATTCCAGTCATTCTGATGGCACGACAGGACTTGGCTGTAAATAGCAGGTAATTAGCTGTGGTGAGGGAATGAAGATTTTCTGAACCTAGTTTCTGTGTATGCTGCAGTAACCTCTTGCCAACCTCTTGTCCTACAGTTTTAATGCTACCTCAGTCAGTATGCTCAATGTCTCTACGAAGATCGTGGAGCACTGCACAGGTGAAGTATTTTCCATTTCTATTTTCAATGGAACAAAGCTTTCAACCTTCAACGAGTTGTACAGAGTTTCCCCTAGATGGCAGTCTATGAGGATGTAATTAAGACTAAACTCCAGACGAGCAAACCTTCCTGCATGGCTTTATGTGTTTCGCTTATCAGCTACTCCAAAGCGTTGCAAAATGAGAATGAAATGACAATTTCCATTTTTGGCAGCAATGACAGATAAAGGGGAAAAAATAACATTCCCAGCTCTTGGCACACCAGATTGGGTTGGAAAGTTCTGCTTCCAAGATCATGGATAAGCTTTGCTCATCATCACATGATGCCTGATCTCTCCTTTTCTTTTTTTGTTTTGTTTTTCTTTACTTACAGATGAACCTTCTGAATAATATCTTGCCTCTGGCATAATTTTAGCATCTGTTGCTCAGCTACGTTTTTGCTCTTGCTGCTGAACAGGCTGGAAGGAAAGAAGCTCACTAGCAAAAGTTTCCTGCCACTACTGCATGTGTTCTTTCCTTTGGAAATATGATATTAATGGAGAAGGATGCTTCATTTCTTGTTTCTAACACTTCATCAGCCTCAGGAGTTTTCTCTCCCCAGCAGCAAAATTGTTACATTTCAATGACATGAGGCTCCCCCTCATTTTTTTTTTTTTTTTGTACTACAGATGCCTAGCTCTCACACTGCATGTCAGATCCAGCGTGCTTCCAGTCTAGAAGATTAAAAGAAAATGCGTATTTTTTTTCTGTTCCACCTGATGTTTGAGCATGACCTCAAGGACTGCATATGTGACTGTAAGTGCATCCTCATCCACGCTTGTCTGGACCTCCTGGCACCCGAGGTTTCCCCCTACACCTGGCATTCCTACATAGTTGGCAGATATCTGGGCTCAGGAGGGCTTTAGAGTGAGGTGCAGGCACAGTGTACTCACTACTGTTCCCCAGTCCCATGCTCAGAAAAGTGTAGTCTGAGAGATGCCTTCATAGAAGCTCCTTCATTATTAAAGGCATGTATTCAGACACAATGTGCAAGTTGCAAGATCCTCAAAAATATAAACTTTTTAGGATTATTTTCCTTAGCATGTTCTGTAAATACAGAGCTGAGTTGTTGTCTCCAACAGCTGCTCTATCTGCTTTGTAACTTAGGATGCAGCAATTGAGAAGAAAAGGAAGCAGAAAAAAATGAGCATTTCTTGAATAAAAGTTTAAACAAGTACTTACTTGACAGGCTGAAAGAGCTGGGGCTTTTTATCTGGAGAAGACTCCAGGGAGACCTGATAGTGGTCTTTCATATCTAAGGAGGCCTAGAGGAAAGAAGGGGATGAACTCTTCAACAGGGTCTGTGGTGATAGGAAAAGGGAAAATGATTTCAAACTTAAAGAGAGGAAATTGAGATTGGATATAGGGAAAAATTATTTTACAGTGAGGGTGGTGAAGCATTGGAACAGGTTGCCCAGCGATGTGGTGGAAGATCTGTCCTTAGTGACTTTCAAGGCCAGGGGTTGGACATGGCTCTGAGCAACCTGAGGTAGCTGTAGGTATCCCTGTTCATTGCAGGGAGTTGGATTAAACGGCCTTTAAAAGTTCCTTCCAACTCTAAGGATTCTATGATTCTATAGTTCTATTATTCATTCAGAAATAAGCTCACTTGATGGTATTTAAGGGGCTAGGAAAAACAAGAAGACAACAGCAAAGCATTACAGAAAGCAACAACTGTGAAAATTAAGTTTTCCCTAATCTTGAAAAACAAAACAAAACAAAACAAAACAAGAAAAGATATCAGGAGAATCCCGTTATAAAAGAGTGAAAGACAGATAAGTACTGATGTTTTTCACATTAATTGTGATTTACATGACGTGTGTTTCAACAAGAACAGAAAAAAAAGTATCTCAGTCCCTGGGGAAAATCTTGAGGGCTCCAGAGTGCTGATCCACAGGCCTGCAATTGGCCTATTATAGTGAATTGCCTCACTCCTGGCCTGTTGACCAGGAGTCCTCTTTGCCAGAGGACTGCAGCTGGACTGCAGACCACTGTGGGCTCTTCTGGGATGCTTTGTGTTAGCTGTTTGCATCTGTTAAACTCATGTCTGTCTAATTTCTAAAGAAATTGCCAAGTATCTTTTAAATACTTTTCCATTAGCAGCTCCTGACATGGGGAATCACTAGAAATCCTTGCAGGCTTTTGGCAAAACGGGGAACAAGAAGTAAAACAAAAGACAATAAGGTTAGATGTACAGACATTTATATAAGTAAGACCCCTGAAATAAAACAAATGGAGTAAATAAGAACCCAAATAATGCTACTGCAACTCTACAATCCCTCCCATGCATGAAGATTCACTCTGAGCTGTTCAAGTCAGAAAACAGACTTTGAAAATCAAGCCACTGCAAGGGAAGAATAGTGCAGCGATATGGGCAACAGATGTGGTTCAATGGCCTTTGACTAGTCTTCAGATTTGCTTCTAAGCAAAGAGGAAGGAATGATCATCAATGTTTTTTCTTCTTAGATTTCCAACACATTGAAAAGTCAGTATAAGAAATGCTGCATCAATGTTTGGAAGCATTTTTTCTTTTCTTTTTATTAGCCCCCAGTTCCGTTCCTTTCCTGGCACATGCTGAAAATCCAGGACCAGCCTCCTACTTTAATTCCTGGGTGTCTCCTTGATCTCATCTTATATCTCCAGCATTTCCATGACTCAGCTTCCTTATGCGTAACACCATCGAGATATCTCTAGTTGTAAAATAAGAAAAGATATGGAAGTTGGGAGAGTTGGAAGGACTGTGTTTCTGGAAATTTCATTTCAAAGTGTTATTAAAATACGGAATATGAACTGAGGCCAGTTAGGAAGAGGCATCACTGCATATTTCTAGCTGAAGGCTGGGAAGAGAGGGAGAAAGAAAATAGTGCTAATAGATTTAGCAAACCTTTACCTATGAGGATAATTAGTGTAGGAAGTTACATTGTCTTCAGGGGCCTAGATACATTTTATTCTGCTGGAATTAGATCAAGTTTTAAAAATTCCCCATTGCTTGGAAGCAGGTGTGTTTTGTAAGATCGGGAAAGCTAATTTAGGAAGGAAGAACTGTGACTGGCATCAAGCCAGTTACAGTTTGGAAAGCAGAGTCTGAATAATGGACAAAGTGTTTCTTATGCTGTTACTTTTTTCATTAAATCCCTACTGCATAGAGCCGGATCAGGGCTGCTATCACTTAAAAATGTCTCTGGAGAGGCAAACAGCACTGTAAACACTCCTTTGCATGCTAAAGTCATCTACCCTGATGAGATTCTATTTGCTGCTTCACCACAAAATTTCACTATGGGTCAAATTTTGTCATGGTTCAGAAGAAAATGAGTCAGGAATTAATAAAAAGAATGATTCAGCAGCATGGTAATGGGAAGTTAATACTGCTGCTGTTTCAAAAGCTGGGGTGGGGAGAAGAGGGAGGAAAATATTATCGACAAAAGACATTTGCTGCTCTTTATATCTTCATGGGCCTATTTCTTGGAACTTCAATTCTCCAAAGAGATCATCTGATCACTTATTATTTTATTAACAAGTCTGATTTCTTCAGTGATTTGAGCATTTCCAGTCTAGATACCCAAAGCCTTGTGAGGTTACCGCATACCAAATGCTACCAGGAACTAAGTTATGCTTGTAAAACTGATGAAAGAATAACACAAAATTCAAAGACTGAACACAAAAGAATGTGTACATCATAGTTGCCTAGTGACCTGAAAGGAGGTTGTGATGAGGTGGGGGTCTCATTCTCCCCTCTTCTCCCACGTAACTAGCAATATGACTCAAGGGAATGGTCTCAAGTTGCACGAGGGGAGGTTACAATTGGGTAGTAGGAAAAACTTCTTCTCCAAAAGAGTGATGAGGCACTGGAACGGGACGCCCAAGGAGGTGGTGAAGTCACCATCCGTGGACGTGTTAAGAAACATCTAGATGTTGTACCGAGGGACATAGTTCAGTGGGGAAATATTGGTAGAGGATGAATGGTTAGACTAGTGATCTTGGAGGTCTTTTCCAAACTTGGTGATTCAGTGATTCTGTGATCCATGAGTTGAGTCCATCTGTAACAAGCATTAATAGATTAGATTCCTCAACCAACAGCAGCACTCAGCTAAGGTCAGTCTAGCTACAGCTGTGAGCTTCAGGTGCATAGCATTGATGATGCTCTTAAAAAAGAGGAACTCTTCCCTTGCCAGCATGCATTTATTAGGGTGCTCACACAGAGCTCTGATCATATGCTCTTTCTCCCTTTACTTTTTCTCCAAGGAGCTAGGATTGGTATTAACATGACATCTCAGCTTGTTTGACTTCTCGTGGTGTAGTTCCTTATTATAGGTTCTGTGCCGCAGCTGAGACAAGACTTATTAACTGCTAGTTTTGCAGTGCATACTAGGAAAGTCATAACTTTTGTATTTATGAGACAAATAACAACATAATTATCTTGTCATAACAAGATTTCTCTCTTTCTCTCATAACAAGATTTTCTTGTACAAAATTGTAACTATTTTCTCCATCCATCACTCTTCCAAAGGCTTGCCTAGCAGGCTGCTAGAGTGCTTGTATAAAGGTCTAACAGCTGCTCCCTTGCTACATAGTTTCCCTTCAGGGCTATGAAGTGTAATAACTTTCTGTAAAAGATAATAAAATTAATCATGATTACTTTTCAATGCATCCTCTGTCCTCATACAAGCCATCATTAATTATTTATCATGTAGGCTCTACTATCTTCACTGGTGACAAATGCAAAGACAAGGGAGTCATCATCTAATTTTGAAGCTTTCTTGCTGCCGCTGCTTGAGGTAAAACTACCTGGCTGTCAACAGAGAGGTGTGTTGTTTTTTTTTTTTCATTTCACATGAAGAACAGGCAGTTATATCTAAATCATGGCAAAAGTCTCGAGGGAGGACAGTAGGTGTGACACAAGCATGGGTTGTTTATTCCCATCAATGATATTTTACATTTATGTATATAGTAGTAGGGTCAAGAAGTGATCCTCGTTGCACAGTAGCACATGCGTAACCACTGTTTTCCATCACAGCTTGAAATCCTTGATCTCTGCCTATTCAGGTTGGTACACACTGCTCTGTCTGAGGTCAGGTGACCTCCGTACCAAAGCTGGTTTCTGTTCCTGTTATCTTCAGCATTCTTTAGGATAACCTTACTGTCTTCTTCACCACAGCATTGGGTTCACCTAAGAGAGAGATCAGTGACTGACTTGTGGGCAAGGTGTCTCTTTGTGGGGTGACTTGGCTTGTGCCATAGTCAGCTGTCTTCTCTTTTCTCAGAGGTCTGGGCCACTTGTGGGTAAACAGCTGCAGTTTGCAGCCCTGGATTTTATCTTTTATAATCAAGATCTGTTACAGTTTCAATGCATGGGTCAATGCATGAGTCGCTGAACTCATCACAACCAATTGCAAATTACTTGGTAGGGGCATGAACAAGTCACTAGCCTTCATTTTCACAGGCTCCAGTGTCAGCACCGAGAGCTCCCATAGTTTCTTGTAGCATCAGAATAGTTTTCAGAATAGTTCTGCTTCATTGTGTTCACCATACATCTTATATACCATTCACTTGCAAGCCAGGAATTCCTGTCCCTCTAATCAGTTAATTGGCCTAGCTTCTCCCAAGCAACAGCGATAAAGGATGAAAGGTTTCTTAAGTGTGACAAGGTTAACAGTGCATACAAACAGAACCTCCTGTTTACCATTAGATGCAAACAGATACCATTTGCTCTCTGTCTTACACTCCAGACTCCCAAGGTTTCAGGGTGATAGGGCCTATCAAGGAGTCTGATAAGCTCTTTGCTGACTGGCTCACAGTTACATCTTCCCCCACAGTCCAGATTTCAGTTTCATCATTTTTCCCCAGCCAGATAGAAACCAGGTGAAATTTTGGAGGGATCAAACAATGTTGAAAAGAGAAGCAAGCATGAGCAGTGCCCGCAGGAGAATGATGGGAGATAAACTGGAATGGGAAGAACTTCCCATTCTACTTTCTATTATCTGCAAAACTTCAAGAACTTTTCTCAAGATTTAGATCTATTGGACTAGTTACTGTCAACAGGAAAAGGCAGGGATGCACTCCAGGAATTAGGTCACACTCTTCACTTTCCTGATAGTAAATAATGGAACTGTATCTGATGGAACATACCAGTCAACAAATAAGTGTGTTTTCTTAAAGTCAGGAAGCCTGAATAGTCGAACTTTTTTGTTTTTTGTTTTTTTCTGATACTGCACTTTGTTATTTTAAGTATCTTGAAAGCTTCAGAAACATTGTGAAGTTATCTTTCAATTTCACTCAGCAGATCAGAAATTTTATTGTGAAATTGTATTAATAAAATTGAAAGTTTACTTCATTTTTGTTAAAGTTTATTGATTATAACAGAAATGTTTATTGATTATAACTTCTGATCTTTCTTCCGTCAAGTTTCATTGAATTCAGAAAAAAGGGCAAATGGGATCCTTGGCTCCATCAGAAGAGGGGTGGCCAGCAGGGACAGGGAGGTGATTGTCCCCCTCTACTCTGCTCTTGTGAGGCCCCATCTGGAGTACTGTGTCCAGGTGTGGAGCCCACAGTACAAAAAAGACAGGGAGCTGTTAGAGAGGGTCCAGAGGAGAGCTACAAAGATGATCAGAGGGCTGGAGCACCTCCCCTATGAGGACAGGCTGAGGGAGCTGGGCTTGTTCAGCCTGGAGAAAAGAAGGCTGCGGGGTGATCTCACTGCAGCCTTCTACTTTTTAAAGGGAGCCTACAGAGGGGAGGGGAATCAACTCTTTGAAAGGGTTGATATGTGTAGGATGAGGGAAAATGGTTTCAAGTTGAGGGAGGGGAAATTTAGGTCGGACATCAGGGGGAAATTCTTTACCCAGAGAGTGGTGAGGTGCTGGAACAGGCTGCCCAGAGAGGTTGTGGATGCCCCGTCCTTGGAGGTGTTCAAGGCCAGGTTGGATGGGGACCTGGGCAGCCTGGTCTAGCATTAAACGTGGAGGTTGGTGGCCCTGCATGTGGCAGGGGGTTGGAGATTCATGATGCTTGAGGTCCCTTCCAACCCTGGCCATTCTGTGATTCTGTGATTCTGTGAAGAGCCTGAGATAAGAGGTTCTATATCTGCAAATATACAGGAAACAGCATACAATAAATAAAAATGTTCTTACTGAAAATCCTCCTCTAAGAAATCTTGTCAAATTAGACTGAGCTTACTTTAATGAGCCATAAAAAGCCTTTTTTCCCTGTTAGTAGCTTCCAGCAGAATAGGCAGAATACAACCTACTAGGACCCTTCAACAAAGCCTTCTGGCAATTGGTGATAATGCAGAAGAAATACAGTAATGTGGAGGTGAAGTAATTCGTAATTTCCATGGGAACCTTAAAACCATGTCACCCTTTTCAAAAATGACAAGGTAAGATTAACAAAAGTCAGAACAAACCTCAGAATGAATTATCCCCACTGAACCTTGCAGTTAAAAACAAGATTTTCAGGATGTCTTTGAATTAAAAGCTAACTATACACTCTTGGTGTTCTTGCTGCTTATTTTGTTCCAGCTCCAGGACTGATCCTTTGAGAAACCTTGAGGTATTATGCATGCCACGTTACTCATATGAAAAGAGAAGTCTCCTGTCTGAAAGATCTTGATGGAGTCCTCAAATGATTAAAAATAGATGTTTAGAAAACAAGGAAGAAAGTGCAGGGTGTGGTGCATGTGAACAAGGGGGAATATTTGACAATGAGATGACAAACAGGAATGCTTATGAATCACTGAATGTCATGTGCTGAAAGTGCAGATGACATAAACAAGAATTTGAAGCATCTAGAAAAGAGAAGCAAAGAATAACTATCAGCATTTTAAGATTTTGGAGCAATTTATCATTCCTGTACCTTGTTTTGAAGCAATCAAGCCATACAGAGAACAAGTAGAGTGACCTTCTTCTCAGAAAAGTCATGATGGTAGCTGAAATCAGTTGTGGATTCCTGGTGACACAGCTGCAGGCTTTCATCTCTGATCCGAGCAAAGCTTGAGGAAATTTTTGATTCTTTGATTCATTGTCTTCTCGTTCCAAATAGTTGGCTTATATCTACTGCTCCTCTCCATGGCTGGCTGTTAATTCTAGCCTTCACAACCTTGTGTGGAGTCTGGATTGGATATGATGCACTGTTTGCAGTGACTCAAAAATCCCTCTACATATAGAATCATAGAATCACAGAATCATGGAACACCTTGGTTGAAAAGGACCACAGTGATCATCTAATTTCAGTCCCCCTGCTATGTGCAGGGTTTCCAGTCACTAGACCAGGCTGCCCAGAGCCACATCCAGCCTGGATCGTTCTAATGAACATAGTTGTGATAAACTCCAGCTCTTAGAATTATGTGATTAAAGGAGAATCTTTTGTGGTTTTTTTTTTCTTCATTGTCATGGTTTCAGAGAAACAGTTGAAAGCGGGAACTGTGAATGCTAAGAATACAGTGCAGTAAGACAAAATACACTGACTTAAATATTACAATTCTAAGCCACTACCATAGTTTTCTGTTTACTTTTTCCTTTGTTTGTTTTATAAGACAACAATTATGCAATGGTCAGAAATAGGCTTGTCCTGAGCAACCTGATACTGCTTGAGAAGGGCCATTGGACTAGGTAATATCATAGATCCCTTCCAGCCTCAACAGTTTTGTGCTTCTGTATTTTCAATCTCAGGCAATTGATTATGATTTTAAAGAGATTCATTTCATGAACAGAAATGGCAGCTATTCCTTTCTGTTGTTACGTGCCAGTCATTCCCCAAGCACTCCCCCCTCTCAGTGACTGCGCACACACACATTGTTCTTCATGCACAAACTCACACCCAGACGATCCTCGCTCATATCTAGTCTATGTGAATAATGGCTTGGATGTATTAAAAAGAATAACCAGAATTACTTTTAAATACCTGTGTCAGAAAAATGATGTGATCCAACATGAAGATGACATTAAATTAATCATATTAAGTCAGTGACAAATGAGACGAACACGAATGTGCCATTCTCAGAAGTCTCCCAAAAGCAATTTGTTACAGAACTCTGAATTGTCACATAATTCTGCAAAAAAGGTGGTGATATTTGTGAAATAAGCCTTCATGTGCAAGCCTACCACTTCCCACTTCCACCATGATCAAGCTTCTGTGGATCTGATGAAGAACAGTATTTCAGAATGCTCTTAAAACACTGGTGTACACTTTAATTCACCACCTTCCTGATCAGCCATGTGTGGACAAGTCTTAAGCAGATCACCTGCAGTGCCTAAGCGCTGTGATTCTGAAACACAGGACAAAATCAGTGGATTCAATTACACAATGCACTGTATGGAAATGATGAACCATACGTGCTACTAGTTTTATCTTGCCATTTTTCACAATAGCTCCTCCGCTCTGTCTATGGTGAGGCGCTGGCACAGCTGCCCAGAGAAGCTGTGGTGCCCCATCCCTGGAGGCACTCAAGGCCAGGTTGGATGGGGCCCTGGGCAGCTGAGCTGATGGGGGGCAGCCCTGCCCAAGCAGGGAGGTGAGACTGGATGGACTTTGAGATCCCTTCCAATCTAAGCCATTCAGTGATTCAATGAAGTTATTGAAGCCACTGGCATCGGACTTCTAATGAAAATGGAAATAGTGGCCAGCCCTGATTTTAGGGCATTTTCTTTCTGCTCTGAGCACTTTAGTACTAAGAAGAATCACCTATTTGCCTTTTATTGGTCAGATTCCATGCAGTTTATAGGAAAGCCTCTTTTTTTTTTTTTTTATAATAAAATGGAGGATTGTGTTAAATGCAGTCTGAGGCTGTGATATACTTGTGAAGGACAGTAGAAAGAAATTATTGTTCATATAAAAAAAATTTAAAAAAGTTTTTTTCCTTCAAAGTTGTTACAGTATGTTCAGTTCACTGACAACATAGCAAAGAAATTCTGCAGCAGACAGAACCGTAGGTTCAGTTACAAAAACATTGGTGTTCAGAGTTTGATAGAAATAACACAAAATGGTAGCAAGATATCATTTTGAAAGAATATACTACATGAGTTGAAGTTGTTTCCATCTTCTTTTTATAGAAATCTTAGCCTATTACAAAACCCATCTGTTAGGTAGGTGCTTTCTATTCCTAAAACAGCTGAGAGTCAAGGCCACACTTATGAAGAATTGCTCTGCCAGAACCACAAGCCTCAGGAATGCATGGCCTGCAGGGACCAGGAACCTGCAGCTAAGAAGCTGTGTAGAAAATTTTGCACTTGCTAATCGTCTTCAATGAATTTATTTTACTTCTTTTTCCATTGAAAAGAAGTACTCTGTTTTCAGTTCCCAAGGAAAACTAAATAACAGAAGGAAAGGTCGCAACCTGAGATCAAATGTCAGCGTCTGTCAGCATTTTCAATAGCTGTTCTCTTTATATGAAGAGTTACTCAAACAGTTCAACACAGCTGCTTGCGTGATTACTTACTTCCTTGCTGTGTAAACTTACATGCTTACTGAAGTTGTCCCTGAAGAAAATATCTCCACAGCTAAAGCAAATAGTCCTTAGTTTATGGACTGAATATATTAACATTGCCCTAATGTGTTACTCTGCACGTTGCCATGCTACTGCACTGAAAGTGTACAAAACCACTTAGTTGGTAACTCAGCAGCACATCTGCAGTTGTAAATGCTGCATTTGTTGAGCTTTCCAATATACTTTTCCTATTTAGCATCTGGAACAGCATCAACTTCAGCTGCTCTTCAATCATGCACAGCAATCAAGCAATGTGAATGCAGAAATCTTTCTGAAAACCATTATCTGTCAGTTGTGATGTTGCCTGGCTTGACACTTTCTGTTCAACATATCCATATGGGAAATCTTACACAGTGACAACTACCTAATTTGCCACTCATCTAGTAACACTGTTCGTGTGCTATCGTTGTAGTGAAAAAATAGTTCCTCTATCTGCAAGAAGAACTTCATTGCTCTAAACTTAAACACTGGTGTGTCCTTTTCTTTGGGAAAGCAAAGTAAAATGAATGAACAAGAGCCACAACAATAAACAGAACGATCAACATTAGTCTGCTGCCCATTGACATTAATCAAATGTTAACAATGCATCTGTGGTAAATATTTACAGAATGCTTGCTCTGGCGTCCTGGGAACACACCGTAACTCTTACGGAATAGCTAGAAGCCATATGCTTCTCTGAGGTGCACTGCCATACTACTATGTAGTTCTTCAATGTTTGTATCTATGTAGGAAGGGACATTTGCTACCTGTTAACAAAGAATAATTCACTCACTGTCTCTTGTTTTTATAAACATTTACTTTTCCATTAAAAAAAAAATAACAATAAAAAAGAAATCTTCATGATAAGCTAGTTGTTCCCCCTGTGTTTACAATAGATTTATCTTTCTGGTCTGTTAACCACTTGAATACACAGATCTCTATTGTATTATAGGCCAGCTTCAAGAAGAGGCATAAACACTGCTCCCAAAAGTCGTTCTGCATTTTACCCAGTGACTGCTTCATGCAAAATCCAGACACAGGAAAAAGAGCAGGGACACTTACCTTGACATCTCTTCCAGGCTAAAAGCTCTCAGCTGTCTGACATGTCCCTTATGTTACCCTCTGCTTCTTATACCAATGGCTGTTTTATGGAAAGGTTCATTACGGGGTCTTGAAACATGTTTCTCACCCATCCCACAACCTGATGTTGAAGACTGTGCAAAACAACAGATATGGCATTCTTGCTTCATACTCCTAAAGGATTTTAGAGGCAGTGCAGAGGGAATACACGCAGGAAAGTGTACAAAAAAAAAGAGATTAAATACATATTATTACTCTCCTTTTTTCCTTACCTAGTCAGCAACTGGCATCCGTGTTATTTCCTCCCAAATGAATTTACTGCACAGAAATAAAGATTTAGAACAAAGTTGCCAATTTCCAATTATGAAAATCGTTTTCTACAGTGCAGGAAGGAAGTGAGACAGTCTCCAGATATCATGTGAGTCATACCACACCAACAAAAGACAGGTGGGCATGCTAATTCACCAAGATTGAATAACATCTCATTTGGTGTAACTATTCTCTTAGCTCTCTCCTTCATTACACTGATATGAGGTGGAAAAAGCAAGAGGTTCTAGGATGTTCAACTTGTGAGATTTGCCATGAACTGCACAACTATAACTGATTCATTGATTTTGTCATCTGGGCAAGATGTAGGTAGGATGGAAACAAAAAGCATCTGCACTGTAGCTCTGTTGGTCTTGCAAGTATCATGCACAGCTCACAGGAGTGCTGTTTCCAACAGGGCTAGGGAAATGAATGGTCAAAGGGCTTTAACAACCACAGATGCTGTAGGTGTTAGGGCTTTGCAGAAATAATGCAGCACAGAAATAGAGTATTTTAATCCTGCAAGATTATGTACACTACATTTATTTATTATGCTTATTTTTTTGTCTACAGCTCTATGTCCATGTAGAGGCTGATAACAAGTGGTGTCCCCCAGAGCTCTATCTTGGGACTGCTGCTCTTCAACATCTTATCAGTGACATAGACAGGGAGACTGAGTGTACCTGCAGCAAGTTTGCTGATGACACCAAGCTGAGTAGTGCAATTGACACCACAGAAGGGAGGAATGCCATCCAATGGGACCTGAGTGTGCTCAAAAAGTGGGCACATGGGAATCTGAAGTTTAACAAAGCCAAATGCAAGGTGTTGCATTTGAGTCAAGGCAATCTTGGGTATGTGTACAGACTGGAGGAAAAACTCATGGAGAACAGTCTTGTGGAGAAGAACTTGAGGGTCTTGATGGACAAAATGCTGGACATAAGCCAACAGAGTGGGCTTGTAGCCTGGAAGGTGACCTGTATCCTGGGCTGCGTCGAAAGAGGAGTGGCTAGCAGGAAGAGGGAGAGGATTGTCCCTCTCTTCTCTACCTTTTGAGACCCCATCTGGATTATTGCATCCAGGGCTGGGGCCCCAGTACAAGAAAGACACAGAGCTCTTGGAACGAATCCAAAGGAAGGCCACTAAGATGATCAGAGGGCTGGAACACTTCTCCTATGAAGACAGGTTGAGGGAGTTGGGCTTGTTTAGCTTGGACAAGAGAAGACTCTGAGGAGAATTCATTGCTGGAGGGAAACCAACCTTTAGATGATCTGATACTGACAAGAGGAAATGTCTTTAAACTAAAAGAGGGAAGATTTAGGTTAGATGTCAGGAAGAAGTTTTTTATTCAGAGGGTGATGAGGCATTGGCACAGCTGGATGTTTGGCAGCTTGGATGGGGTCCTGGGCAGCCTGAGCTGGTGGGGGGCAGCCCTACCCATGGCAGGGAGATGAGACTGGATGGGATTTGAGATCCCTTCCAATCTAAGCGATTCAGTGATTCTATTAAATTGTTGAAGCCACTGGAGAAGGTTAGCAGACGTTCTCACAGTTCTGCAAAGTCAGAATCAAGTCAACCAGTGTAGGTCTCCACGTTTCTTCTAATTAGTAGCCCACAGAGGACTTGGACTGCTATGAAATTAAAGTAATACAGAATCATAGAACTGCTTGAGTTGGAAAAGACCTTAAAGATCATCAAGTCCAACTGCAGTCTAACCATACTACCCTAACACTAACAACCCACCATTAAATCACGTCCCCAAACACCACATCCAAATGGTTTTTAAACTCATCCAGAGATGGTGACTCAACAACATCCAATGCTTAACAAACCATTCTGTAAAGAAGTTTTTTCTGATGTCCAGCCTAAGCCTCCCCTGGCACAACTTGAGGCCATTTCCCCTCGTCCTGTCACCTGTCACCAGTGAGAAGAGACCAGACCCACAGGTATTTGAAGTGAACAATAAGGTCTGCCCTCAGCCTCCTCTTCCCCAGACTAAACTGTCCCAGTTCCTTTAGTCTCTCCTTGTAGGCCATATTCTCCAAGCCCTTCACAAGCCTTGTTGCCCTTCACTGGACCTGCTCCAGCACCTCAATGTCCTTTCTGTACCGTGGTGCCCAAAACTGAGCACAGTACTCGAGGTGAGGCCTCACCAATGCTGAGTACAGGAGCAGGATTACTTCCCTAGTCCTGCTCACCACACCATTCCTGATGCAAGCCAGGATCACATTGGCCTTCTTGGGCACACTACTAGTTCATATTCAGCCAACTGTCCATCAGTACACCGAGGTTCCTTTCCAGGCAGCTTTCCAACCACTCCTCCCCAAGCCTGTAGGGTTGCCTGGAGTTGTGAGCAAAATGTAGTACCTGTCACTTAGCCCGGTCAAACTCGTACAGTTTAACTTGGCCCATCAATCCAGTCTATCCAGGTCAAATATAGTCACGCAGAAGTGCAAATCTCTTTCTGCAGCATAACACATGCTGCAGAATGTGGCATTGTGTCATTCAGCAGACATTTGTACCAGCTAGGACTCTGGCAATATTCACTCTTCATTAAGGTTTTGAGGCTTTACTCAAAAGTCTTTTCCCAAATGCAGAACAAGCAGAAATCCTGCAAGAAGTGAGGTCCTCTGTGCCTTCAGGAGAACACTCCAAGTCTGCTCTATTACTAAGCAAAGCTCTCTGGAGCAAGAGAAGAAAAGGCAACTTTTGTTCAGCCAAAAAGTTCAGGCCCTTCTTACAACCACAAGAGAGACTGTGCCTGCAGCCCTTCCCCACAAAGCTGCATCTGCTGTAAGCACAGGGCTGGGTTCTGCAGGATGTGCAGTAGGAAGATGACTAACACTCACTGCTCACACCCTTGCATTACTTCCAGTTTGACTTAGACAGGACTGCCCTTTTCTAATACTTGCCATACCTTCACTTACCTCCAGAGGCAATTTTTTTTTTTTGATGTCTGGACTTTTCTCATGCAGCATTCAATCTTTTGACAAAACCATTTGGTCTCCAGCAGGCATTTTTAGGACAGCTGAACTGCTGTTCTAGCAATCTCAAATGAGCTGATCACATCTGACAGAAACCACTTTCTGTCATGACTAGTTTCATATCCTCCCTACCAAATATTTCTTATGCAAAATCCACCTTTGTTCCCTTATACACAGAGAATTAAATTTTGTGCCTGCATTTCCTTCTGACCTTTCTGCTGGAACACAAACTTATTCAAAACAAGCAGACAAACTTTGGAGGCAACACAAAGACATCACCAACAGCAGTTGCTCCCAAACCTTCCAGGGCCTTTGCATTAAGCTAGATGACGATCCCTTGCCAATCTTCTTCCCAAGACTTCAGTATCTTCTTCCCATAACCCTCAATCAAAGTTCCTCTTTATTTTCTCTCTTTACCAAGGAATGTTTCCTGCTCAGCTGTAGGACAAACTCTAGTCTGCACACTCCTGTCAGCATTTTTACCTTTTTATGTTTTTCTGCTTTTTCTGGCTCTGGTAGGAAAAGAACACCTCTGGCAGGCATGAGTATCTCTACAAACATGCATTATGCACACTGTTCCTGACTAGCTGCTGCTGAAGGATATTTCTCTTCACGAGTGCATCAGGTAGTGCTGCAGACTTTAATTTGGCTTTTGCACCTCCATAGACAAATGCTTGATGATTGTATACAAGTCAAACCTCAGAGGAGGTAAAGCACTGCCCTGTTTATAAGGTTATCGTTCTGTAAGTGAAGCTAACATACACACAGGTACTGCTCTAAGAAGGACATGCTCATTATGAAACACGCTTTAACAATGAATAATTAACCTATTTTAGCAAATACAGTTTGTGATGAAACAAAGCTACAAATTGGAATATAACTTCTGTTGTTGTCAGTAAACCTGGCATGCTTCTCTCTTGACTGATAGAATGCTATGTTTAGAAATAAAGCTCCTGGCTTTGCTTACAGCTCACCATTCACACCTTTCTCTGCATATTTTATGAAAGCAACACAAGGTGCGACAAATGTTGGTCTTTATGGCTGCCACTGCAATTACGAAACAGATCTCCTATTATTTTCCCCTTATCTGTATACATGAACTGCTTGTGTAATAGTCATGCCTTCAATTTTTTTGCATCCATGACTATATCTACCCAGAAAGACAGACGTGCTCCTCTGCAGGACCACGGCACAACTTGATTTCAACCTATGCCCATGGAAAAGACTGTGGCTCCCTCTCATGTCTACATTTGCAGGAGAGATGTGTACCTGGGTTTTCACCTGACTCAGTACCAGGATAGAGCTAGGTTGTACATCTGAAATCAAGGGTAGAAATCACTACCAGGATCTTCTGGCAGAAACACAGCCTGAGAGAATGCCAAAACATAGCTTTGGCTTTGCAGATGAGCTGTCAGCTCACCATCTCAGACAAACATGAAGGCTGCCTTCTTCAGTTCCCAGAGACCAAATCTTCCTCAGAGCCTTCTTCCAGTGTGCACTTCAATTCAAATAAAAGCTGACAAAGAATTTTTCTTTCTGAGCATCTTCATGACAACAGAGGCCAACTTCACCCAGACAACCCCAGGAACCGCTCCCCTCCCCCCAGTCTATCTCCCTCTGAGATGTATGTAAGCAACCAGCCAGCTGCTTTGAACAACTGCACAAAGATAAAAGCAAAGCAAATACTTTAAATTTTATGCTAAGCCTACAGAAGTAATTAGAGAAGTATAATCAACATAAAAAGTCATGTTGAAGATGACTGTTTGTGTATGTGCTATGGGAAGCAAAATGGAGATTATAGATATTACAGCACAGATTAGATAATAGAGATACAGAAGTAAACCAGCCAGGCAATGCAGGACTGATCTCAGAGCTTAAGAGCTGAACATTTGTTTGTCTTTAAACGACACATTCAGCAACCATCAGTTATTTGGGACTAGCTGTGTTACACCCACAACAATTTAAGAGATAGGTGCAATGGCCTGAGGCTGGAATACCTTCATTTTTTTCCACAGTCCCTTTTTCATACTGTATTTAGTCAAAAGATTACAAGCCCAATGCAAACAAACAAATAAATAAATAAATAAACAAGTCAAAATTTTCAGCTTCAATTGTTTGCAGCACAAGCTATACTGACCTTTTCCAAACAATTACATAAAGCAGCACTGATAAGCAGTAGGGATCCCTATTAAAATATAACCCACAGCTTTTGTATGTGTGCATTCCTTTATCTTGGCCCACAGCTATTGACGACACTGCAAAAGGATTTTATGAAGAAAAACACCAGATATGTTAAATTCCAGAAGAAATCATCTTCCAAATATGAATGGCAAGCATAACCACAGCTCAATCCCACATTAGCTTAATTCACCAGGGATGGTCTGAAACATCTTTTGTCCTTTATACTCAGCTCAAACTAGGCATGCCAGTAAAACCCCATTAATCTGCTTTATGAGTCATAGAAATTTCTTTGTGCTTTGCTGACAGTTTCCTTTATCTGAGGGTGGAGAATGTAGAAAGTTTCAAACTATGTGTAAGATATTCGGGGCACCACTCGTGCCCTAGCCAAGCTGCAGCGCTTTCCTGTATGACATACTGTTACAGCTAAAATTAGCTGAAAATCTTAAGCAGGAAATCTCATATTGCAAATGACAGAGTTGTGATTGGGTAGCCTCCGCAGGCACTCTTTAGGCTTCTCAGAGATTTTGGTGGTCACATACTGTGCCCTCTACAGATCTTCCTTTTTTCTCAGTCCTTGATAAGAAATGGACGTAACTGATCTTGAGATTGCTTGTATATTTTTTAGCATTTTTTAGTAGGTAGGCTGTTGCAGTTGAACTTTAGCAATGAGCATAACTAAATCTAGCATCAGAAGAGGGGTGGTCAGCAAGGAGAGGGAGGTGATTGTCTCGCTCTACTCTGTGTTCATGAGGCCCCATCTGGAGTACTGTGTCCAGGTCTGGGGCCCCCAGCACGAGAAAGACAGGGAGCTGTTGGAGAGGGTCCAGAGGAGAGCCACAAAGATGATCAGGGGACTGCAGCACCTCCCCTATGAAGACAGGCTGAGGGAGCTGGGCTTGTTCAGCCTGGAGAAAAGAAGGCTGTGGGGTGACCTCACTTCCAGTATCTAAAGGGAGCCTACAAACAGGAGGAGAGTCAGCTCTTTGAAAGGAAATAACAGCAGGACAAGGGGAAATGGTTTGAAGTTGAAGGAGGAAAGATTTGTGTTGGATATCAGTGAGAAGTTCTTTACCCAGAGAGTGGTGAGGTGCTGGAACAGGCTGCCCAGAGAGGCTGCGGATGCCCTGTCCCTGGAGGTGTTCAAGGCCAGACTGGATGTGGCTTCGGGCAGCCTGGTCTAGTATTGAATGTGGAGGTTGGTGGCTCTGACTCTGGCAGTGGGGTTTGAGCTTTATAATCCTTGAGATCCCTTCCAACCTGAGACATTCTATGATTCTGTGATCTGTCACTTGTTGGATCATCAGTGCAGTGATTGCTGTTTGGAAATACATTGGGTTTTCCTTAGGAGAATGCATCACTCTATGGAAAAGCAATGTGAGCTTCTTCTCCACAGTTTGGAGAAGATTGGGCTTCAGCTCACTGCTGCTCATTTTGACTCTGCCAGCAATAGTAGGGATTAAGAAAAACCCCAAATGGTGTATGAGGATGGCAAAACAAATGATTTACTTTTCTTGAAAACAGGCTTGAAGACACAATTGATAATGCATATGTATTTACACACAAATACATCTGCATCTCCTTGGGAAAACAAACAAACAAACAAACAAAAAGAAGTAAACTTCTACTTTTCTGGTCCTGCATGGTGTTAGCTGAATAAGTCATTTTCATAGAATCATAGAATGGTTTGGACTGTAAGGGAACTTAAACATCACCCAGCCCCAACCCACCAGCTCAGGCTGCCCAGGGCCCCATCCAACCTGCCTCCAGGGATGGGGCATCCACAACTGCTCTGGGCAGCCCGTGCCACTGCCTTCTGCCGTCTCAGTGAACAAGATTTTATATACATTGAATTAGTTGTGCATATTTTATACTTGTAAAATCCTTTATATCATTACATAAGTTCCTCACCGAAGAAATGTTGTTACTTGGGGAAAAGATCATTTATATTAAACTATCTATGGTAATTAGGCATGCCTGGAAACTCACTGGAATGAAGAATATGTTGAATGAAGAAAGGATAAGTTACAATGCCATTATTATTATAAAACAATTAATGCTGGAAATCATATGGCTATTCTCAAGAATTGTGTGAAAATTTGGAAGAAAGTTCTGTAGTCAATTATTTGTAAATAAAGATGAAGAAGCATGTGCAAGAACAGCACAAATGAGACATTCAGCACTTGCCAAGTGAGATGTTTAAGCCTCACAATAAAACAGTAGAACTGATGTGCTGAGTTGATGTTTTCTTTAAATCCCATTGTGCAGAGTTTAAAAAGTTCACTGCAAAAGCACTGGGCCAGAACAGAACCTGTCAGTTCTGATGCATGTTTGCCTGCCACTTCCCACTCCTCGTGCATCTGCTCCTACTCAGCATTGCTTCTGAAGCAGAAAATTCATTACCATAAGACAAATAGGTAAGCAAAGCTCTATTTTCCTTCTCATTAGCCTGCTGTAGGATGGTGAGTAGAGTTAAGGCAGAACAGAGAAATACTGTGGATCTGAAGGTGTTACAGAAATTTTTCAGCTGTACTCAAGAAAGCAAGGAAGTGTTTCTTCTTCCTGCTTCTTCTCTGCATCATCAGCAGCAGCACGGAAGAGGAAGGGGGAGTGAGCTAGGAAGCTCTGGTTGACAGCAGTTGATAGAGGGGGGATGATACATGCTGACTCTATTGTATAAGGTTAAACTTCTGGAAATAGATGGGTTGTTGGTTCTTGTTGTGTTAGAGAAATAGCATGCTGTAAACATCTGATTTTTCAGATGTTGCCTGTTTCATGTAGCCCTATTTCCCTCTTTTCCTGCTGCCTGCTTCTGCTAACTGCATGAGCTGTAGAGGATATTGCAGTAGTGTTTCAGTTCATTTCACAGCTGTGCTAAACTCACCTAATAGGACTGACTGGGTATCTTTCCCAGGTTCTGTATTCAGGAAGACAGAAATTGTTCCACTTTCATATAACCTGTGGTTTTCTCAAGCCATCCACTGCTTTGACAATGACTGCATCCCAGCATCTCATCCTGAACACTTCAGCTTGTTAAAAACAAATTTTCATATATTCAAGGACATCAGTCTACTGTAGAGCTATGGAAAGAAAAAAAAAAGGAAAAGAGTCTGTTATTTTCAAAATCACAAATTAGAAATGGAAACTGGAATCTCAGCTACTAAGCTTTCTGTATGCAGCACTTACGAATTTCTACTTTTTCTCAAAGTGCTTTTGAACATTTCCACAAAACAAAAATAATTTCATGGGCTCTGTACTTGAATACAGTAGCAGTGGCACTTTGTAGTACTCAGCTCGTTTAATTATAATAGAACACAAGTCATTCCCCACAGTTACTCTCACGATATTCACAAAAGCTACATAAAGTTCTTTGCTTTTCTCTGACAATTTATTGGAACCACAGGCCACAGCTGTTCCTAATGCTCCACTGCACAGGAGTCTCCTATACAAACCCATTCTAGGGGGATGCACGTGGAGGGAGGGCTCTGAGATGGCAAATATACATTCATCACTCAAAGCACAGATGCACTGTGTGCAGGCCATTAGTTCATTCTATTGAGAGATTAGATGTAGATTTTTTAATATTTTGAATATGTAGAGAGACATTTATATCAGCTGATGTCAACCAGAACTGGGAACAATCTGTAGTAAAGCACACAATAGTGATAGAAATGTCCTGGATAGTTTTCTGAACTTTGCCTTTTCTCTGAGATTTGATCAGATCACTTCAACATGATTTCAACCACTTTCTTAGCTGGTTTTAAAGCATCTAAGTTTCACTGCACTCAACAAAGCCAAAACTGATGCGTAATCATCTCAATCATTAGGGTTTGGCCAGATTTTGCACAAGAAATGAGATACAGCATAAAAATCAGCACAGCAATATCTCATCAATACATATATTTATGCTTTTGAGCCCTCCTCTACATCTGATAATGCTAGGTAGGTTCTGCTTCTTTTAAGTCTTGACAAGCATAAAGCAGAATACACAGAAGCTTCAACCCAATCTTAAGCTGATTGGTGTGGCTGCTTTTTTACCTCTCAGTGACATCGTGACTTCATTGTGGGTAATCCTGAACCCTACTCCTTCCCACAGAAGCTTAGACACATGCATAGCCTCTTACAGACATAAATACCAGCAAATCTTACCTCAACACGGTCTCTCCTTTGACTCCATATTGCCAGACGTAGCCAAGGGTGCCTGAAACCAAGGACACAGTAAATTCCTTTGCTGGATCCTGTCTAAAGCCCTCCGTAGACAGAAAGCACAAGCTTAAATGGCTTTTCCAATTACCCAGATACAACAACAACAAAAAAGGAGATAAGACAATACAGTGGAATAGTGTATGACAAAAAGAAGGTGAAGCACTGATAAGAAAGGCAAGCAGTGATAGTCCTGAAATTTTAGAACCTGGTAATAACAAGCACCTAATGTGGAAATCTCTCTCTGTCAGAACCAGTGAGAAATCACTTCAATGCCTTACTTCTCCTCCACCAAGATTAAAGCATACAATTTGCATTCATTTGTTTAAGCTCTCTGATACTGTTCTGGGCATTTAGGAAAAAAACAGCATAAAAATAAATGAGTTGGAAAAAATGGATGCGGGAATGACAAATGTATGAGCTATTTTTCCCTAGTGACATTTGCTTTCCACATTTCTTCAATTCTATGGAGAAGTTATTCACAGCTAGTGTTCCCAGGGCAGGTGCAGTTATGCTGGCTTGTTTTATGAACTCAGACTTTATGTGCTCAAATGGAAAATGCTGTATTGTTTGACTTAACAACTTTTCCTACACTAACCAGACAGGAAAAGGGGGTGTTTCAGCTGTGGGGTTTGTTTCTCACACACAAATCTTTCCTCCCATTTTTGTCTATTTTTTTTTTTTTTCCCAGTAAAAAATTATACAATCAAAATCAAGAACATTATAAGTTTACTTTAGTAAGCTGCAGTTAAGCTCTTTATCTTTTCCTTACACTGTAAGAGAAAAAACACTTTAAGAACAGAATGCAACGTTGTGTGTTTTCATGCTCAGAATTACAGTGTGGATCTGCCCCCACAGATCCCAGAATTAGCAACAAATTCATATACAAACAAATAAACACTTACTCATGAGATGTCCTTTAAGGAAATAATAAAACAGAAATTGAATTACTCAGGCTCACTAACTGCCTTTCTGTTATATTTACTTTTCTTTTCTTTTCTTTTTTTTTTTTTTTTTTTTTTCTGAGGAGGTGGAAAGGCAGAAACAAAAAGGAAGCAAATAATTAGCAGAGAGCTGGAGGAAAATTGTAGAATCATAGAATCATAGAATGGCCTGGGTTAAAAAGGACCACAGTGATCATCCAGTTTCAACCCCCTGCCATGTGCAGAGTTGCCAATCACCAGACCAGGCTGCCCAGAGCCACATCCAGCCTGGCCTTGTATGCCTCCAGTTGCCCAACCTCCTTGGGCAATCTTCCATCAGAACAGGGGTGGCCAGCAGGGACAGGAAGGTGACTGTCCCTCTCTACTCTGCGTTCATGAGGCCCCATCTGGAGTACTGTGTCCAGGTCTGGAGCCCTCAGTACAAAAAAGACAGAGAGCTGTTGGAGAGGGATCAGAGGAGAGCCACAGAGATGATCAGGGGACTGGAGCACCTCCTCTATGAGGACAGGCTGAGGGAGCTGGGCTTGTTCAGCCTGGAGAAAAGAAGGCTGTGGGGTGACCTCACTGCATCCTTCCACTGTCTAAAGGGAGCCTACAGAGGGGAGGGGAATCAACTCTTTGAAAGGATAGGACAAGGGGAAATGGTTTGAAGTTGAAGGAGGAAAGATTTGTGTTGGATATCAGCGAGAAGTTCTTTACCCAGAGAGTGGTGAGGTGCTGGAACAGGCTGCCCAGAGAGGCTGCGGATGTCCCTGGAGGTGTTCAAGGCCAGGTTGGATGGGGCCCTGGGCAGCCTGGTCTGGTATTAAATGGGGAGGTTGGTGGTCCTGCGTGTAGGAGAGGGGTGATTCAGGAGATTCATGATGCTTGAGGTCCCTTCCAACTCGGGCCATTCTGTGATTCTGTGAACTTGTTCCAGTGTGTCATCACCCTCTGTGTGAAAAACTTCCTCCTAATATCTCACTTAAACCTCCCCTGTCTCAGTTTAGGTCCATTCCCCCTTGTCCTATCACTATCCACTCTTGTAAACAACCATTCCCCCTCCTGTTTATACGCTCCCTTCAAGTACTGGAAGGTCACAATGCGGTCTCCCAAGAGCTTTCTCTTTTCCAAGATAAACAAACCCAGTTCCCTCAACCAAAATCTATTTCCCTCCTTAATATGGAAAAAATAAAAATAGAAAAAGAACACCTAAAAAGTTACTCCTGTTGCTTCAACCGACTTTAAATCAACAGTTTTATAAAAAGAAAGTCCAACGGAAAGTTCTTTCGGTTTATTCTCAGCTGGACTACGACATCAATCTTTGCAGCTCTTCACATTTTTGCTTTTTTCCACCTCAGCTTCTCCAGCATTACACCCACTTCTCCACCAGTGCAGTACTGACAGCTGCAAGGGAAGGACATAAACATTCATCTTTCAGGAACCAAACTCAGGAAGTCAACTTGGTTCACCAGCAAATTGCACGAGGACAGCCAAGCATTTCTGCATTGTGATCCAATAAATTGGGCTGAGGAGGAAACCTCGTGAGCTAGCTAATAGGCATCATCGAGCACAGAGGCACAGATCATCATATGTTCCTACACAGATGGTGAGACAAACCACAGGAATGATCCTGAAGCAGGAAATACACTCTAGTGCTGGAAATGATCCTTTAAAGAACTGAGCAGGAGTTTTATAAGGGAAATAAGAACACAGTTTTGCCACACACCTTCTTAAGAGTTGTGAGATACTTGACTAATCGGATTCATTAGTTCCTGAGACTATGGATGACTAGTCATGATTTCAGTTGTCTCACGTGTGAAAGGAAATTCTTTACCTATGTCTGAAGAATAATTCAAAGCATAAATACTCATGCCAGAGAGACAGACACTGAATGCTGTATGAGGACAAGGAAATATAATCCTATGGATCATACTGTGAGTTTGTGGGAAGAGAGGGGGCAAGAGGAGCACAGTGTGTGAATTCAAGGTAAATTAACAAACTATTTTCAAAGCAGCAGCAATCCAGACATTAAAAAAGGACTAGAAGCCTAGATTCTTCTTGGGTTACAGATAGCATTCACTGTTGAAGTATTCTTAGGTTGAGGAGTATTACTTCTCTGTGGCGATGTAAATCAATTATTGGTATTCTCATATTTAAAGCATTGCAAGGTTTCTGCTACCATGATTTTTTGTCTATATAGCTTTGGCTTTACTAAAGTTGGCAGTTTCTATCACATAGCACAGACACAAAACACTGTCCTTCCATATACAAATGACTTGGAGACTCCAGCTTCTTTGGGTCATTGATTCCTTAGCCAGATATAAGTCCATACCAAAGTGGGAGTCGGCCTCTTCTCCCAGGTGATCAGCAATAGGACATGAGGTAATGGCCTTAAATTACATCAGGGGAAGTTCAGGTTGAATAATAGGAAAAATTTCTTCTCAGAAAGTGTGCTGGAGAGGAAGTGGCACAGGCTGCCCAGGGAGGTGGTTAAGTCACCAATTCTGAAGGTATACAAGAACTGTGTGGATGTGATACTGAGGGATGGTTAGTGGGCATGGTGGAGATGGGCTGCTGGTTGGATGATCCCAGTGGTCTTTTCCAATCTTAATGATTCTGTGATTCTATACGCAAAGACTGAGGCCACTGTCTGTCAAATTATGCCAGGGTCCGAAGAACTCATTTAAAAGCTTTAAAGATTACTGCAACAACAGCATACTTCATAACACACTCTGGAACAGCTGCATCTTGCAGTCTTCAACACACAACTCAAATAGCTGATGCCTGTCTTAGACTGTAGACTTGTGATAGCATCTTAATGAAGACCTTTTCATACGGAGAAGAGACCAATGAATATATGCTTCTTGCCATATCAATGCAGATTAGTTTTTGCCCTCTTGTGAAACATCTAGCACACATACACAAAAATCATTATGAGTAAAACGCCTTCACAAATGGCTGCTAAATTCTCGCCACGTCTGTCAAATCTCCCAGCTACACCCTCACCATGTTTATGAAATTGAGGCAGTTATGTAACCTGTGCTATGTAACAGGTGGAGATTTAGAAGACAAGAATCCACAGGAAAAAAAAAAATAGCTCTCATTAAACATTGGTATTCTTCCCTGCTAGAAAGCTATTGTTTCTAAGCTGAGCTCTCAGTATAGCACATGAGATTATCCAGGTTACCTCACTGGATAATGACTGAAATTCTTAAATCATGTTGCCCTTAGAATTCATGCACTTCTGTGGCAAACTAACTGCCTCTTGAGGCAGCTGGTCCAATCTGTATCTCTGGAATACACGGCCTTGCAGCATATGCTGGAAGAGGCATTAGCAGGATGGTTCAGTGCGCATGAGGGAAAGCAAGCTGGATTCACATGGCAGAGAATGGAAGGGAAACACACACACGGATCTGTATGGCTGCCTCTTCCAGGGGGGATATTTTCTGAAAGCTTGATTCCAAAACTCCAGGACGTGAACACTTGAAAGGAAGACTTTTCAGAAAGAGAACTTTCCACATGTTTTTACTGCCTAGACAATGTCAGTACTGGGAATACAACAGAAATCACAGTGGTTGAAAAAGAAGCCATCCCAACTTTGTTTTATCACTTGGGGATATTACAACTTACAGAAGTGAGTTATTTTTCCTCAGAGGAGAAATATGAACAGCAACAAAAATACTGAAGAAAGTACGTTTTGATAATACAGCAAATGGCAACAGTACACGAACAAAACATATAATTGCATGTTCCTGTTTTATGGAATAAAACACCTCCAACATATAACAAGAGTGCCTAAATTGCATTCCTTTAGGCTCAGAAGGTTGCAGCCTGATTAAGCAGTCTAAACTGAACATGACATTCACCTGTTTAAGAACTGGATTGGTCAGTTTTTCTCCTTCCTTCCACTCCTAAGAGCAGAGACTAATAGGAGTTAGCATCATGGAAAGAAATTTACAAAACCTGAGTTATCATCTTAAGACTGAGTTATTTTGCTGTTTTAAGCAAAATAAATATAGAAATAAAGCACGTCATTACTAAACATGTCACTTTATCAGAAACAGATATTTCAGATTTTCATTCAAGCAAACCAAATATTTACATTAAAATTGAAGAGGCTTAAAATATTCAAAACTAAGTTTCATCTTGAAATGCAGAGATAGGAGAAATAGGTTTCAAAAAATATGTGGTAGACCGTGAAACTTAGAGATCTATCTACAGCATAACACACTACAACCAGACTACTGTCCTCATTTATTATAAGACTAGATATTTCCAGTCCATACTATTCTGAGGACAAACACAAAAACAGCTCTCTAGACAGAAAAAAATAAGAAAATCCATCCAGCTTGCTGAAATTTAGTAAGGATACCACGGTCTACTGAAGTGGGAACTAAAGAAAACAAATCATAAATCATGAACTGAAGAATACAATATTTTAATAAATGATAGAAATGTTGATATATTGCAGTAACTGAAGAAAATGAAAATCTGTTCCGACAGAAAATAAAAATGCTAAATGGTTACTAAAAAAAACCCACCACACAACCAACAATGTTTGGTACACCTAGCCTAAACACTCCACAGTATTAATATCAACAAAAAGGCCTCTTTATAACATGCCTGTTCTGACACTACTAGATCTTACAGAGGAACTATTAAAATATGTACAGAAGGCCGTTGTTTATGCATAAGTACTTCAATATCCAAGATAATGGGTAACTAGCTGTTACAGAGACAGTGTTTGATTTTGATGGTCCTGTACGGAGTCATGAGTTGGACTAGATAGTCCTTGTGAGCCCCTTCCAGCCCAGGATATTCTATGATTCTATGATTAATGAATAAGCTGCATAGTGTATTACAGAACTAAACTCTGTATGATATTTATGCCATAATATACGTTTGCTTTTTTAACAAGACTTCACCTAATGTCTCTTCATATGCAAATTAATAGGGAAAAAAAATATGATCTATAAAATCATATTTGTTTTTATGTACTGTTCGGAAAAGTACAGTAAAATTTGGACATAGATCTTTGGATAGTCTACAGCATAAGGAAATGTAGTCAGAGTATTTACAGATGTTAGTGAAAGGGAAAGCTAACAAAAAAAATCTGTTGGAGAGAATCTGAATAGGAAACCATAATCAGTTTATACTTTCAGTAAGAGAAATGTCTGTAGTTGTAGAAATGGGATAAACTTTAAAAGAGATGGTATCCATCCCAGTAGCCCCGATGCCTCATAATTCGAGCTAATGTTTTATGTCACAAAGACAAGTGAAACAATTTCTGCTAGTAGAAGGGAACAAGTGGTACCACAGGCACTGATAGAAGGAAAAGCAGAATGACTGAGTCCAGGTAACAGGTCTTTGCAGATACCGTTGTGGAAATACACATCTTCTGCATAAACTCCTGAAAGGAGTTACTGAACAGGCTGCTTGTTGAGGTTTATTGTCTGCATCCTTAGGAAGAAATTCTTATGTTGCAGTGCCTTCAGTCTAATCCTTTTCTGCAAAGTAGAGACCATGAAAACATAGCACACAACAGGAGAGCTAGTGAAGTTTACATGGTAGATTCTGGAGCCTGTTTGGTCTCTGCCTTGTTCTTCTTCAAGACTTTGCCTGTAGCAACTTCTGAGGTCGTGCCTGCCCCCAACCTCCTCCTTCAGCCAGGCTGTTATGCCGAAGGCCTCACTCAGAACTGATAACACTGTCCTGCTAAATACTCTGTCAGCAATCTTACCTCATAAATAGTGAGCAGCCCGAGAGTTCCTTGAGATGTAATCCCCATAACAAGACTGCATGTGACCTCCCCAATTCCTCCTAAATACTGAGAAGCTTGAATGACTACACTCTTGGGGCAGATTATGTGGAATAATTATTGGAAGTTATTTAGTGGGATACTCTTAAAAGAAGAAAAGCATTGAAGAAATCTTCAGGGTAGAATGCAGTGAAGATTCAAGGATACTGTTCTATGATAGCTCCCTAAGTCGCATGACACCTGCAAACCTTAGATTAGGAGCACCATGGGAGGTTGGTGTGCTGACTCTAGAAGATACAGCATGGAGGGTGGAGCCGTGCAGCCAGGTTCTGGTATAACATTGCAGGGAAGGGAATCTGGTGGTACTCCGGAACTGATAAACTTCACAGTAGTCACCCTGAGTGAGCTGTTGTTCATTTTTCTGTCACCTGAGAATAAGAAAACAGTACAAAAATGAATCATAGAATTATAGAATTGCCTGGGTTGAAAAGGACCACAATGATCACCTAGTTTGAACCCCCCTGCTATGTGCAGGGTCGCCAACCAGACCAGGCTGCCCAGAGCCACATCCAGCCTGGCCTTGAATGCCTCCAGGGTTGGGTCATCCACAGCCTCCTTGAGCAACCTGTTCCAGTGCCTCACCACCCTCTGAGTGAAAAATGAACTCGAAAAATGGCTTAAGAAAGGGAGAATAGGAATTCTGAGGGAAGATACCATCTCAGACAAGTTGGGAGGACATTGCTGACTTCTGTAAGAAGTTGATGGGCTGAACTTCTCTTCCCCCTGCATAGGGATGCCTGTTGAGTGAGATTTACACACTCAGTTATACCAAGTGATTCCCTCACAAAACTTAGAGATCTCTATAGAGATTCACCAGCAATTCAAAAGAATTTGTAATCTGCTGCTCCAACAAAGAGCAATGTTCTGTACACTAGACATAAGAGTTCTTCTCATTGGGCATAGTAAAACTCCCTGAAGGTGGTCATACAAGTCTATTTGAAAGCTAGCAGACCTAGAGCACCAAACTGGTATTTATCCCTTTAACACAATACAACTAAATCACCATTTCTGTTTATTTCCTTTGCTTCTTTGAATATCCAAAGAATGATGCTGTTTCTGGAAAGGTTGAGAACAGGTAAAATGAGCAAAAAACTATGTGGAGGCAGGAAAATAACAAGGTTTTAACTTTAGAAGAGGAATTAGAAGAAACTGAGAGTGCAGTTACCATCACAGCTCATGGACAGCTGCTAAGACAGGTCTTTCATTTAGCTGCTCTCATCAGAGTATATTCAAGGTTGGACAGTGTCATAGAAGTTTAGGTTTACAACTTCCAAACTTGATCACGCTACTCTAATATATTCTTCCTCAGGTCAAGCCACAGAGCATGCATGTCCTTTAAAGATCTCATTCTTTAAGTCTTAAGGAAATATTCAACTTGCTCCTCTCCTTCCTTGGAGATCCCCTTCCTTGATCCAAATCAAGCAAGTGCCTGAGCTGTTTGCAGAGGCTTCCTGGCAGTCTACAGGCAGGAGACAGTGAGGGAGCTGCTGCTAGGACAAGCACTGCAGTATGAGAAGGACAAATACAAGTGTTACTGAAAAAGGTTGGTGTCAAATTCAGATTTCAGGTTGAATATTTGGAAAAAATACATTCTCAGAAAGAGCAGTGATGCAGTGGCACAGGCTGCCCAGGGAGGGGATGGATTCACCGTCCCTGGAATCGTTCAAGAACCACATGTATGTGGCACTGAAGGATGAGGTTAGTGGGCATGGTGGGGGTGGGTTGACAATTGGACTAGATGATCTTAATAGTCTTTTCCAACCTTAATGACTCGATGAGATTATGCATATTACTCACGCAGTCAGATAAGCAGCCCTAGTACACATTTTTTATTTTATTTTACAAATGTATTGGTTTTAAGTGTGAAATAGTAAAGACTGTGATCTTTTAATTAAAGTTACAGGCACAGTAAAGCTGATAATCTCAAATAACTGAACTTGTTTTCACAAGATGTCAACTAAAAAAATTAGTAAGACTAAAAAAAAGAAATGGCTTGGTATTTATACATCCGGAGAATTTATTAGCCATGTAATGACTGGCACCGGAGATCTATACCCATACCTCAAGGGTAGGGCCAACTGAAAACCAGGAGGAACCAGGGGGAGCTCCAGTGTCAAGTGCAAGTACGCTCATCACAGCTATCTCATTACCTCAAATAGGTGATTGCTCCCATCTCATCTGAAGATGGCAACACTAGTAAGGACTAATTTAGATAAAGGGAAGTAAAATGGGCCTCATTTGATGTGGTTATTTCAGAGAGGTAAAGTAGGCTTTCTCTGCAAGTTATGCAATTCCTTAAAAAAATAAAGTTTTGGTACAAAAGAGTTAAATAGAGAATTGCGCTGCACTGTGAGGAGTACTAAAATTCTTACTCTTTTTATCAGGAGAGCAACTTAGAAGGTGATGAGGCGATGATTAGCAACGGTTATAAACAAACACTCTGTTAAAGGACTTCTTTAGAGCACGTTAGTAATTTCCTACAGGTATCCACACAGCACCGCTGAATTACATGCGCATTTCACAGAATCACAGAATCACAGAATTGTAGGGGTTGGAAGGGACCTCCAGAGATCATCGAGTCCAACCCCCCTGCCAAAGCAGGTTCCCTACAGTAGGTCGCACAGGTAGGCATCCAGGCGAGTTTTGAACATCTCCAGAGAAGGAGACTCCACCACCTCCCTGGGCAGCCTGTTCCAGTGCTCCGTCACCTCACTGTAAAGAAGTTCTTGTGCACATTTGTGCAGAACTTCCTATGCTGCAGTTTCCGGCCGTTTCCCCTTGTCCTGTCTCCACTCACCACTGAAAAGAGTCTGGCCTCGCCATTCTGCCCCCCACACCTTAGATATTTATAGACCTGGATCAGGTCCCCTCTCAGTCTCCTTTTCTCAAGGCTGAACAGACCCAGTTCACTCAGCCTATCCTCGTAGGAGAGATGCTCCAGGCCCTTCACCATCTTTGTGGCCCTCCGCTGGACTCTTTCCAAGAGATCCTTGTCTTTTTTGTACTGGGGAGCCCAGAACTGGACACAGTACTCCAGATGAGGTCTTACCAGGGCAGAGTAGAGGGGGAGGATTACCTCCTTCGACCTGCTGGCCACGCTCTTTTTAATGCACCCCAGTAAGCCATTGGCCTTTTTGGCCACAAGGGCACACTGCTGGCTCATGGCCAACCTGTCATCCACCAGGACACCCAGGTCCCTCTCCGCAGAGCTCCCCTCCAGCAGGTCATCCCCCAACCTGTACTGGTGCATGGAATTATTCCTCCCCAGATGCAAGACTCTACACTTGCTTTTGTTAAACCTCATCCGGTTTTTTTCTGCCCAGCTCTCCAGCCTATCCAGGTCTTGCTGAATGGCAACACAGCCTTTAGGCGTGTCAGCCAATCCTCCCAACTTCGTATCATCAGCAAACTTGCTAAGGGTGGCCATTATCCCCTCATCAAGGTCATTGATGAAGATGTTGAACAAGACCGGACCCAGTACAGACCCCTGAGGAACACCACTGCTTACAGGTCTCCAACCGGACTCTGCACCACCAACAACGACCCTCTGTGCTCTGCCAGTCAGCCAGTTCTCAACCCACCTCACTGTCCACTCATCTATCCCACATTTCCTCAGCTTTGTTATAAGGATGTCGTGGGGGACGGTATCAAATGCCTTGCTGAAATCAAGGTAGACTACATCCACTGCTTTCCCCCTATCCACCCAGCCAGAGACAACATCATAGAAGGCTACCAGGTTGGTCAAGCACGACCTCCCCCTTGTGAACCCGTGCTGACTACTCCTGATAACCTCCTCTTCTTCCAGTTGTCTGGAGATGACATCCAATACAAGCTGTTCCATCACCTTTCCAGGGACAGAGGTGAGGCTGACTGGCCTATAATTGCCTGGGTCTTCCTTCTTGCCTATTTTGAAGACCGGGGTGACGTTGGCTATCTTCCAGTCTTCAGGCACCTCCCCCATCCTCCAAGACTTCTCAAAGATGACAGAAAGCGGTTCAGCAATCACCTCTGCCAGCTCCCTCAGCACCCGTGGATGAATCCCATCGGGTCCCATGGATTTGTGAACATTGGTGTTGCCTAGGCGCTCCTGGACCACCTCTTCCCTGACCGAAGGGAGGTCTTCCATTCCCAAGATCCTCTCATTTGTTCAGTCTTATCCTCTAGACAAGAAGTCCCAAAAAGAAGAAGGTAAGAGGAACACAGTGCTGATTCCATAGGCGTTATGACTAGAAAAGCTACTCTTGCTACTCACATCCTCCAGCCTGCAGTCCTCCAGGGACTCCAGTGCTCCTCCTGCAAAACTCACCTATTTTATAGCAGTTTATCCTTAATTTTAAGACAGTAATTTTATGACTATAATTAAACTCCTTATTGCCTCAGGTTAAATCTGTCAAGTAGGAAAAATATTCCCATCAGTTCATGACAGTGATTCACTAACAAGCTGATTTTGTACTTTTCCAGCCGGCAGAGTCCCACTAATGCTAGAAGAGGAATACATAGGCTGGCGCAAAATGGATCTGAGTGGGCATGGTGGAGCTGGGTTGATGGTTGGACTGGATGGTCTTAGCAGCCTTTTCCAATCTCCAGGATTCTATGAAAGCCAGCTGCAAGAACGCATACCTCTCCATGACCACCACCACACGTGCCAGTTATTTAAGCCCTGCAGCTCATTCCACCCCCGAAACGGCCTGTTTGGGGGGACGCTTCAGTGGGGATACCGCCCGGAACCGGCAGCTCCCAGTCCCGCGCAGCCCGCCAGGCCGGGTTCTGTCCCGCGGCGGCAGGGAGCGGCGCGGGCACCGCCCTAATCCGAACGGCCCCGGCGGGCCGCGCCGCCCTCCTCTCGATGCTCCCCCCGCGGAGGCACGGCTCCCCGGCCTGATAGGGCGGAGTGGCCGGGGAGCCGCCCTCGAGCCGGCCGGGCGGGGTGGTTGTCGGCATTCCCGTAGAGGGGGGGAAAGCGGAGTTTAGCGGGCAACAGCCATGCCGCGCAGCGGGCTTCTTCTGGCGGCGCTCCTCGCCCTCTTGGCCCCCGTCAGAGGTGAGGAGGGGCGACGGGAGCGGCCGCCCGGGGTCCCCCCCAGCCCTGCCGGGCTCGGCGAGGGGCCGCCTCCCGCCGTGCGTCCCGGGGCGAGGGGCTTCCCCGGCGGCCGCGGCGTGGGGGGCGGCGGAGCGGGAGGCGGCGGGACGGAGGGAGAGCGGGCGCCTCCTTTTCTTTGTTTTTATAGTTTCGACTAAGTGGAAAAGTGCCCCTGAACTTTCCGCATGGCTCTCCTGCTCGCAGTCCTGCCGTGAGCGCTGCGCGGGGAGCCCGCTGCCTCACCACGGGGCTCTGCCTGTCGGGCCGGGCGGTGCCCGACCGCCCGCTGCGGCGCTCTTCCATTTTAGGAAAGCGAGCGGGGTTACGGGGATTTCGGGCAACGGGGGCTTACTCATCAGAAATCTTCCTTAGGCCACGTTAACGAGCTTATTCGATGTTATGCTTTAGTGTTTTGGGGTTTTTTTGGTTTTGTTTTTTTTTTTGTTTGTTTGTTTTTTTCCAAGTTCTTTGTGAACTGTTTGGAGACCTACGTCTCTGCATCTCTTTGCGGTAGGATGTGGGATGGAAGGAAGGATGCCGTCCCCCAGCCTTAGCTGAGAGCTGTAGGCACGGCAGGATGCGAGAAGCGATTTGGCTTTAAGCCTGTTTGAATTGAGTTCTGCTGTTACGGCCACACTGCAGTCTGAACTGCTGGATTAGCAAATCTGGACTGTGGAAAAATAGTACAATTGTATATTAACTGACTCCGTCTTACTACTTACTTGGAAAATCTGCTCTTCTGCAAACAGTCCTCACAGCCTTGGACTACAAGATCTTTTTGTACGATGCCCTTAAGGTGCAGAAGTATTTGGAGTCACTCAGAAACAGCATTTCTGAATGCGCTGCCTAGAAATGTAGTGCAAAAAACACCTTTGGGGATTCGGTTTGGAGTGCTGAAGAAACTGATATTACATTTTTAACGGACTGCTTCTAAAACTCGGGTTAGCTTATCGGAGTATTGGTCTATGCTGATAATATAAACCAAATAATTAGGTAATAATGAATTTGGGAGCTCTTTCTTGAAACAAAACGCCTATGAATGCCTAAGAATCCTGGAGAATGTTAGTTTGGGGAGGGTGGAGCCGCTCAGAAGAATTTCAGATCACTGATGGTGCAATCTTAGATCAAAATAAAGGTGAAGCCTGGATTGTGCCATTTTGAAAATCTGAATTTCACTGTTGGTAGGCTGTTTATAGTCTGAATTCACAGAACTGCCATAACAAGTTAAGGAACTTACACTATAAGCAGTTCAGCTCTTGTGCAGCTTTGGACACGAGTTTCCCTTGGACTGTTGGCTTCCAGAACCCAGGCACACAAGCCTATGGCCTTGGGAGTGAGAACTTATATTGAGTCATGCATTTTAGGCACATGAAAGGCATCGGGGTTAAAACAATATTCAGTCTATCATGAGTATTTGTGTGTGTTATTGAACAGTGGTGAACTCTCAGCTTGTGTACATGAGCTTGCAGTTTTAACTTCACAGCTTTTTTTTTTCTTTTTTTCTTTTTTTCTCCAAGCATGAGCTCTGCAAATCCAGCAGAGCTGGAATTTAACTATCATTCAGGCTGAATGCAGAGGAAGGTCGAATAGAAGTTTTTATGTCATCACTTTATATCTTCTTACAAGGGCAGGCTGAGAGAGCTGGGGGCTCTTCAGCCTGCAGAAGAAAAGGCTCTGAGGTGACCTGATAGCTGCCTTTCAATATCTAATGGAGAGCTATAAGAAAAGAAGGAGAGACTTTAGCAGGGTCTACTGTGACAAGACAAACGGAAGTGGTTTCAAACTAAAGGAGGGGAAATTTAGGTTGGATATAAGGAAGGAATTTTTTGCAGTAAGGCTAGTGAGACATCAGAACTGATTGCCCAGAGAAGTGTGGATGTCCCATCCCTGGAAACTTTCAAGGTCAGACTGTATAGGTCTCAGAGCAACCTGATGTACCTGTAGGTGTCCCTATTCATTGCTGGGGGTTTGGACTAGATGGCCTTTAGAGTTCCTTTCCAACTGAAACGATTCTGTGATTATATATGGCCAATTTAACAGTTTGCCTCTGCTGAGAAGTGGGATCCTCCCATTTCTCTCCATCTGCATTTGATCTAGTGCCCATCTGAACAATACTGAGATGATTCAGCCTGATGAGTCAGCAAAGGGCTAATCCCATGCTTTGAGCCTGTTCTGCACGGGGTTTGAGAGGAGTTGGAGCCAGCACAAAGGAGTGGCAGGGCTGAGAGTTAAAGAGTGGAAACGAGATGGGAGGAGGGGAGCAGATCAGGAAAGAGACTTCCTGCTTTGGCTGGTTGTGAGTTATGAGGTTGACTCTGCAAAACCACCGGATGAGCCTGGCATCTAATTTTAGGTATCTGCTTCTCAAACTGCACTGATGAGAAGTATTAGGTAACAGGTTTTCAGTACAATTTATGGAGAGAGCTCAGGAGAATGAAGTCCTTGCACGATGAACAGTAGAAAATTGCTAGATCTTGCAAACAGGCAGAAGATGTCAGTTTTCCTTCTGTACTGCTGAGGGACCAAAAGATGTTTGCTCAGTGAGGACTCAAGACTCAAAGGTTATAAGCTTGAAGTATGATTACTCACAAGAATTGAGTAGAGCTTATTGACTGAAATACCATTGCTGCCATAAGTGGTTGTGGTAGTGAACACTGGGTGGTGAGGAAAATGCTGGGTGCCTTCATATCTCTGTTACAAAATCAGTAGCCTCAGGTGTGTTACAGAGAGATCCCTTCTTCCTAAGGCTGCTGTAATTATAGGGCTATGAGTGCAGGGAAGGAATTGTGTCCTCTAGATTCTTGTTGAGGCAAGTCAGCATTGGGAAACACGGTTAGTTTGATGACAGCGTTAAGTGAGTAATCTTGTGGATAGAGCTTTCACCTGAAGCAGGGGCATGGCGTAGGAACTGCTGAAGACTGATATCTGCTTTGTGGGCTGTACAGCTGTGCGCCTTTTACATCTAAGTAAAGGAATAAATAAACTTTCAGTTAAGCATTATTAGTAGGGGTGTTAGCATGCATACACAGCATGAACATGGAAAGTGCAGAAAATACTGTTCTGTGTTTGTTTCCTCTAATCTGAGATGGCTAAGAGCTTTTAATGTTTATTATTTATATAAAATGGCCACTGCACTGCTACAGCAAAATGACATCACTGCAACAATCCTTAGTCTTTCTGCAGTTACAGTGATTTAACTTGGCCGGAGTTAAATGTGACTCAGCCTGCTGCCATCCAGCCAAGACCAATTTCAATATCTTCTGATGTTACTCTGGTGTGTGTGTGTAATGAAGTCCACTGCACTTGAAAAAGAAAGAGCTAAAGCAGAACCCTGTCTTGAACCTCTCACTGCTGTGAAGTTGTATTTCATCAAGCGACAGCTGTGTTAGTGAAATACTGTAATAATAGTAATCTTCATCAGTTAATATCAGCTTGACAGGGGCAGGCCTCTTTCTTTTAGTCAAACTGCTTTTCCAAGTTCTGGCACAGGAGCCTACACTTTTGAGTATAGAATAAGTGCTTTGAGAGAATGTCATAACCAGAGCAGTCTTGACTTGCTGTCACTTAACATGAACTGAATCGTGGCTTTGAGTGTTGAGAAAAAGAATCAATCAAAGACTTCAGCAGTTTCTCTTTCTAAGGTTCAGCTTTAAGCATAACACCTCTCCTCCCTGCCTTCCTACTCTAATTTCCTGTTTTTTGATGTCTGTACTCAGTCCATCCCTGTTCTTTCGATGAGGTGACAGGCAGAGCAGAAAGGCCATATGTCTAATGATTTCTTTCCACAGCTTCTTTCTGGTTTGCCTCTGCTCCTCTGCCTTATTGTGGGTTGCCCACAGTCCCTCAGGCTGTCCCTGCTCTGGTGAGAGGGGCCCATGGCTGCAGGTCTTCAGGGACATACCCCCTCTACGTGGTGCTCTTGCTGCCCGCAGCACATCTCCAGTTGCCATCCTTTCAGCAGTCTCTCTGTATGCCTCGTGGAGCTGCTCCTTACATCTAGGAGCAGTTCAGGGCCTTCTCCCACAAAGGGCACCCTGCAGCCTTCTGCTACTGAAACCCTGCCTAGGTTGTGCCCAGAACATTTTTGAGAAACAAGCATTGAAGAACTGTTGGCACGTTCATCTTGTTCTGAATTCTACTTTTAACATCATCACAACCTAAACAGATGTTTGTCACAAACTCTGGCCAGTATTTTGTCATGTGGATGGATGAACTTGGTACATGTGATTTTTATGCAGGGCTGCTATGATAATATCCTGCCCTTATCTTATCTAGCTCTGCAGCTTCCTAGCTTTGCAGTTTTCTTTCCTTGGAGCACAGTTTTAAACAAGCCATTCTATCATTTGCCTCACTGGATGCCAGGGGATTACAGGGAATATGAGAAACCCACTCTACTCCACAATCTTTCTCTCCTTTTTGGACCACTGTGTTTTTTCAAATGACTGCTGGTATCTGATTCCAGCCTAGGCTACATTCCGTGGTACCAGCAAGTATGTGTGTTTATTTTTTCTAGCATACTGCCTACATTTTACTTTCTGAGTGGAAAAACCTCAAGCAACTCATTGCTAGCTTTGCTGCGGTGGGAACACAGTACCTGCTGATGTTTGAAATGTAGATGCACACATCCACACCATGTGTTGAAGTAGCTGTTTCTCTGTATGGCTATTATATTGCTTTCCATTCTGCTGCTGCTGTGGTTTGTTGCTCAATCTCCCAGCCCTGCTGGGAGCAAACAGCCAGCCCTGGAGCCACAAATGAGGGGTACCATGGCCACTGCATCTCCTTCCTGATGTTCCTGGTTCCTGCGCAGTGCTGGCCCGCTTCTTAGCATTCTCCTTCTGGCTGGCAGACGTTTTCATGCCATGGGTCCCCCGTGATTCTGCATTTCCCACTGGTTAAAACCTCGTTTAAATCTTCACCATATGGAGTGGGCATTGCACTTCTATTTTAAACACCACCACCATTTCCCAATCTGGGAACTCAGGCTCTGTTTGGAGCTTTGGAGTCCTCACTGTTATCCTCATCCTGCGCTGTGCCAGGTCTAGATGCTGTCAGTGTTCTCCAACAGTTCCTGTGATAAGCCAGTCTCAACTCTGGGAACTTCAGGGTTTATCTTCCTGCTAGTTACTGCAAGCATCTTATCATAAATTTGTATACTAAGAAAGAGAAAAATCCCTCAGGGGTGTGTGACCAGTGTTGGTCATTTGGGTTGGGGACCCTCAGGGACACACTAGTGTGCCATCAAGTCGCTCCATCCAAGAGTGCGTTCCCAGCACCATTTTTCCTCTGGCAGTCTTTCCCCCTGCATCTTTCCAAATCCCTGCTGTTCTTTCTTAAATATGCTCAAGCTGGGCCATAGGTGCTCTTCTGGGACTTGCTGTGACACTTGTATCAATGTACTGTAACCAGCACAGGGCAGGTCGTGGCTTACTGCCATACAGGGCACCCTGTAGCCCCCTGCTACTCAAGCCTTGCTGTTATTTCCCATAGGGAGAAAAAGTGTTTTAACTTATGTATCTTACCATGGCTTTGGGAGGTCTCTGTGTTTCCTCCCCAAGTCACTTTTTTTTTGCACTTTGGACTAATACTCCAAAAGCTACCATTTAGAAGGCTTCTTGGTGTGATAAGAGCAAATTCTAGTTTGCTTTTCCATTTAAAAAAAAAAAAAAAAAAAAAAAAAAGTCTTTGTTGATACGCTTGCAATGTAAACTGTGGTCTGGAAAAGATTTCCCTGCTTGCTGCAAGAAAGCACATTTTCCCTGTGCTGAAAAAAAAACTATTGCACTGAGACTATACACAAACTTCTTTCAAACTTGCTTGTTCTCTGCCTTTGATGTGACTGGAGAGCCCAGAAGAGCAGGACTCTAGACTGTTTTCTTTGGAGAATTCCAAAAAGTTATAACACAAATTTTTGTAATAGCCCACATGCTTAGTATAGTTCCTACATCTGATTTCTTGATAACATTTTAAAGGAATTGTTCCATATCTAGAAAAGTTACAGGCAGGACTTATGCCACCAAGAACTAAGACATTCTAGAGAAAGATAGCAATTGAAGTGCATTTAAACAAACAAACAAAAAAAAATTAAATTTAAGTCAGGTTTCATCACAAAACATCATTGGCTACATAACAAATCCTGTTCATGCTGGTGATTTTTTTTTTTTTTTTTTTTTTTTTTTTTGTACAGATTTCAGTCATCTGTGAAGGGTTCACAAGTTATTAACTTTAAGAAACTGTCTTTAATTGTGTTCATAAAGGAAAGCTATTGACTGAGGCAACTGTTAATTAGCTGCAGATAGTAAGTCAGCTCTACTTTCCTATTAGCTTGAGTCCTGTAGTATTCACATTGGACCTATTGTTTGTTATGAATGTTTTATAAAAAATGACATTTTAAATTGTTTATTATTCTTTTATTATTTTTATATATATATATATTTTATATATATATATATTTGCTTAACCAAAGAAAGTATTGCTTGCATCTTTTGTCTATGAATAAATCCAGTATTTTAAAGGAAAGAATAAGTGAAAAATCTGTTCAACTGATACTTCCATGAGAGCAAATTAAGTGAAGTGAATGTGCACAGAAAGATCATTTTTATGACACCTGATGCAACTATTGGACAAAGCAGACAGCACTGGAGGAGCAAGAAGTTTCAGGGTAAGGGTTCAGGGAAGCCTATGAAAGCTTTGTGATAGAGTTATCTTTTTCTCTATCTTTTAGTCTTGTTTCCTCACTTGCCTCCAGCTGTACGTGCCTGTTTGCATTCTCCTTTTGTGCCAGAAATCTCTTCCTGCCTCTGTGTTTCTTAAAGCATCTTGGAGGCCAAGCGTCGTGGATTTGAATCCTGAATTCAGCAATCATTTCAGCAATCATTCCCCACCTCTGCCTCTCCAAAATGTTGCAAAGAAGTCTGATACATAGCAGTAACTTCTTCAGGTCAGAACTCTTTCTACCCGTTGACTTCTACGTCTGGTTTACAGCACTGCTTCCTGCTCCTCTTTTCACAGCAGCTTGGCCTTTTGAAAAGACTAGGTCTTTGCAAACCGAGTGAAGTCATGGACCTTTTTTTTTCCCCAAAAACTTCAGGCAAGAACTGTGGTTGTGAAACTTGTGGCTATAGTTAGCTGACAACTTTACTGCACCCAAACCTCTCTGACTCTAATCTGTCCTCCCTGCCCATTTTTTGTTCTCCTTTTCCTCCGGTGTTGCCATTTCATCTTTGTTGCTTCCTCTGCTGGCAGCCCTGTGCCCACTGCTCCCTTCAGCATATGGTTCTTACTGCCCTAAGGACAATTCTTCCATCTGCTCCCACTGTTTTCATATGGTATTCTACAAAAGAGCAAGTGTATAGGGCAGATTAAAGTCTGGCATGCATAATGGCTCCCTGCAAGTGGTAGCTCTATTGTTAGAGGGGGAAATAGAAGCATGAGTGGAGATGGTGAAAGTGTTTCTTGGGTGGGGTATGGAAAATTCTTGATAAATGTTTTTGTCTATATATATAGCAAAATAGATGTGCTTTCAGCAGATGCACTTGAATTAGAAATGCTCAAGATTTATTCTGAATGCATTTCACATATTTTACTGTGTACATGAACATGTCAGACCTACTGTGTCCCAGGAATGTAGCCTTGGTACAGGAGGAAAGGTTTATCTCATTTCTCAAGTAATAGTAGTGAAGGATTGGAAGTAAAAATCTTTTTTTTGACAGGAAACTGAAAGAAAACCTCATTGTGAAAGCATTCAGCTCAGTGGCAACTAGCAAGCAAGAAGTGTGGCACATGATCAAACTAGTCTGTTTAGTTTATCTACCTGCTTGGCAACGAAACCTAGTCACATTGACCTGGGTGCATGGCTGCCTTTCAGCAATACTTTCTTAAGGAGCAATTTCGTGTACAAGAGACTGTTATTTGAAAAGAAAAGCAAGCCTCCAGCGTTCCTCTTCATTCAGGGAAGCAGGTTGATATCATGTCACATGTCTTGTGGCTGAAGTTAGTTCTGCATGTTTCCATACCAATGATGGTACTGTGCAAAGAAGTGCAAATCATGAAGGCCTGTCTTACTTAATTGTCATTTATTGCAGCTTTTTCTCAACTCATTGCAAGTAAATATTTACAGGAAGGAAAGTGTCCCTGCTGCTCCTGAAACACTTTCAGCATAACTATGTTGGTTTTGTTTTAAATTGCTCGTTTGGTGCCAGAGAGGATTCAGTCTCATAGAAGTGGATTAAAATGTGAATTGAGTTGTTGCAAATAATTGCACCAGGTCTGGTTTCCTCTGCCACTACCTTCCCCACAGGAAAACTAGATTGTAAAATGCAGTGTCTCTCTCCTCAGCCCTTCAGCAAAAGCTGTGGGAGCTATTTTTAAGACGTGGAGTTCTTGAAAAATCTCTTTGGTCATAGTTACACATGTCTAATGGAAAAGAGTCTGTGAAAGCAAACTAGTTCTCTGTTCAGTTAATGTTTCTGACTAGATTACAGAGTCTTTTTTTGCTGCTACTGTATAAACTGTATTGAAATTGTATGAGTTCTTGTGAGAAAGGTAAAAGAGAATCAGGCTGTGAAATGAGTTGTCAGCTTACAAATGCCAATTGACCTAAAACTGTTTCCCTGCTTTACAGAGCCATAGTTTTAATGAACTGCTGCAAATAGAAGAGTATTCTTGTCTTAGTTCTGTGTACATTGTCAGTGTATATCTCAAATTTTATGTTAAAGGAAGAATTTCTGAATGGAAGGCCAAGTTCTGTTCTGAAGGCTTGTTCACCATAAGTTATGATTTAAATTATTTTTCCTTGATCACAGTAAAGATTATTTTTCACTCTTTAGCTGTTGAGCTTATGGAACTTTTAGTTAATTGGCAGTCAATCCATAAATCTTGGCTCCTTAATTCTTCTCTTTTCTCTGTTCTAAAACATATTCAAGAGACTGCACAGTGCCCTGAAAGAGCTTCTCCCATCCTCTGCACGTAACTGGAAGGAGTACCACGTAAAGAGTTCAGTGAAAAGAGAAATCTGAATGCTGATCCGAGTAAAAGTATAAATAAACCTCTAGTAATTAAATAGCACTAATTTACTTGATGGACTAGCTGATTCCAGAGAACCATTAATTTTATAAAATTACACAATTCGGAAGAGTTAGCAACTTTCCTGGAGAAAGTAGTTTTCTGAAATTTGAGACTGACCGTTTGGTTTACTTCCACTGTGGCTTTTCCGTTGCAGTTCGCTTATTTTTTGGTGATAGTTGTAACTCAGTTATCTCTGTGAGGTTTTCACATTCACAAACACGAGTGTCAGCCTGGTGTGTGTGTCCTCCCCAGCCCCACCGTCTGCTCCAGTGACTGCTTATTTCCATCAATATGTGTACTGCTCTGCAGCTTTCTAAGTACAGTTCTGGCTGCTTGCGATATGCTCTCTGTTCTGAAGTGCACACTTTAGAGGAGAAGGCTTCAGAGACTTGAGTCCACTATGGTGAGGTTCCTGACAAAAGCTGTTGAAGCTTTAGGTGCAGAAATCCTCAAGAAGTAAGATGATCCCTTGGCTTCAGAAGAGGATGAGGTGCTGGCATGCTGACTTTGACCTTTGGAGAATAAATGTGAGCCTTGTGTAGGAATGCCGCTGGTTATGGAAATGTAGGCTATGTGAGTAGGAGCTGCAAGGCTTGGTGAAAGCTTGAAGACCTGTCAGTTGAGCAACATAAACTTTGAAGCTGTAGAATGTGAGCAAAATGTACTATGAGAATTTTGGTTTCTTTGGCTTAGCAGCATCCATAGTAGTCTTTTTCTAAGCCAAGACAGAATTCCAAAAGTGGCCAAAGCAGAAGTGGCTGCCCCATGACTGTTTTGCTTGGTTTTGGTGAGATTTGAGTGTAGGGCTTTCCAAGACTGCTTCTGAGCTGCCAGTCCCACTGTGGTGTGGGTTTCAAAAGAGGCAGTGATGGAGAGCAGAAGCACCATAGACACATCCCCGAGCCTCCCTGTGATGGTGACTGTGGCATCATCTACGACCTAGGAGGAGGGGCAGTGAGGTGCTCCCTGCCCATCTCAGGGCTGGTGGGACAGGGCTGGATTCTCAAGATGCTGTCTTGAAGCAAGGCTGCGGTGGCTCTAGGGATAAGGATCAGCTTGCTGCTTTGGGAGGAAGCAAATTTGTAGGACTGGCATTGCCTATTAACTCTGATTTTTTTTAGCTTGAGGCATTATAATATAGCTCACAGAACCACGATGTTTGGCTCATCCTGCTCTAAACTTGTACTAACTTATCTCTTCAGAAATTAGATTTTGTTACAGCTTATCTTTGGTACATACTGCAGATGCACAAAGTGCAAGCTGCTGAATGGCTACAAAAGTTCTAAACTTGGGTACAAGATCAAGCTTCTTGCTATTAGCAATGCTTCTGTGGTCTAGACTGTTATGAGAGAGAGTACCAAGAACTGAAGAGCAGTTATTAGAAGAAATTCTCGCTATGCCTATCACTTGCAGGTACAAGTACCAACATGTAGGTTGTAAATAATATAAGGCTCTGCAGTATTTGATCAGATGCCTGCAGCTTCTGTCTGCCGGTCACATTTTGCCTTAGTCTCTGAATTTACATGGGAGGAAACTTAGTATTTGATTTTTATAAAAGCACTCACTGCTTCTAGTATTCTTTTTATGTGCCTGTTTGAGGTCAAGTATTAGATGAAATAGCAATAAGCACAGTACGTGATGTTTGCCATCTTGAAGTGTCATCAGGCTGTCCTGGAACCACAGGTAAGAAATGAACAAAAGTAAAATGAGCATCTCTAATATATTTTTGTTAGTTGCATTCTGAATTCACCTTATTAAAGCACCACACTTTTTCAATGTTTTCCCACCCTTTTTGATTCAAGAAAATAAGGCTTTCTGCAGTAAGGTTTTTCTCTGTCCTAGTATCCCTAATCTTACCTTGTAATTTCTATATGAAAAGTGCTTTGTTTTTGTCATGCCCAAACGTTCTTCTGCCAGTCCTTATTAGTGTTGTTTAGGTCTCTGCTTACTAACTTTGTGCAATGGAACAATACATTTCAATTCTCATCGGTAAAAAGAATTGCAAGGCAACTGAGTGGTTTATTTTTCTTGTCGGAGGTTTGTAGAACAATTCAGTCAAGTAACTACAGCTGACCCACATCACAGAGCCACAAGATGGCTGAGCCTGGAGGGTGCCTCTGGGGATAGTCGCTAAGATGCTGAATATTTGCTTTTATCTTTACTGCTCAACGGAATGGACTCACAGGCGTCCTCAGACATCGTGTAACCGTTGTGCAGTTCTCTTTCACTCCTTTTCTGGATAAGCTGCTCAGCATTTGGCAGCACTGTTGTCATTGTGTTAATTCTCTAGCTTTGTGGTGTGCCCAGTTCTTCTGCATAATTTCTGCTGATTTACAGCTATTCATTCTGTACATTTATTTCTACATCAAATCCTTCCTGGGAAACTCTGCTTACAGCTGATGTTCAGAGCACCATTGTATTTTCATTGCTTCCTACTGCTCAAAGGGGCAACAAAAGTAGTCCAGTGCACAAGAAGCTTTTACATAGAGAAAATTCCCCAAACTGTGCTTTGAGACGAAGAGTTTTCTTCCCCAGTGAAAGGCTTGTTTTATCACGTTCTGTTAAAGTAACTCAGATGATTACAGTTGTTTAAGCAAATACTGTTAAATCTAAATGTGGTTTTGTAGGCTTTCACTTTGTCTTAACCTAAAGTATTAAACTGTCCTTTAAGGGGGGAAGAAATTACTCAAAAATTTAATACAGCACAGATTAATACACAGATTAGTCTAAGAATCTATTTCCCAGCAGCCAGATCAGGAAAAAAAATTACACTGTGTTACTGTCCAACTTTTTAGATATCGTATTTTCCAGGTTGGTGCAAATAAGGTAACTTTCTCAGGGAAACAGCTTTTGGATGGCTTTTCAAAAATTAAACATGATATTTATTAGTCTTACACATCTGTTTGCAGCAGAGCCCTAGCTGACTTCATTCCAGGCAGTTGTTGAAAACTCCAGATGTGCAGAAAGAAGACACTCCCTAAATGCAGAAAATTGTCTTTCCTTTTTTTGTCTATTTTACAGTTGTTATCTGTGTTTGGACTGTATTTATTTTAGATAGGAGGGGGCTTTATTGTTCAGAACACAACTTTATGCAAAGCTGTTTTGTTTTCTGTCGCTCTGTGCATCTGGTAGAAACTAAACATGAAAAGCAGTGTTAATAGGGGGATCCTTATAGGAGGAACTGGGTTTGAAAGCCAACCACGTGGGATTTAATTCCACTAGGCTTCATGCAGAACTAATTATAAACTGCTGCCTGGCAATGGGAGTAAACGTCCCAGTTGTGTTGCTGTTACAGAGGGACGTTGCTGAGAACCTCTGCCCTGGCTGAGAGCAATGGTGCGGGCGTATGTTCATTCCTCTGCCCACAGCAAGTGGTCTTCATGTTTCAGGCTCTCCATCTCAAATCCTGGAAGGCAGTTCTTGTAGTTATATTTGGAGAATAATGTCATTTTTTCTCGCAGGTTTTTGTTTGTTAGTTTTGTGATCCAGTTGCTTATCTCGGCTTTGCTCATTTATGGCATGTTGGAAAGTAAGTGTCAGAATGTGAATTATGGTTGGTAACTAACGCCAGTGGGGCAAAACCTGAATTGGAAACGAGCTTAAGAAGCAATTCTAAGAGTGGTAATGACTTTGCTCTTATTTGAACTGTTTCATAAACAAGGTTCCCTGTGTTGGTCTTCCTGTACTTTCTTCAGCTTCTCTTACAATTAGGGGTTGAATATTTTTACTTCTTTTAAGTCCCCTGAGGAGAATGTGAGACATAGGAGAGTAAAAGCAGCTACCCAGTGGAAGCTGGGGAGGATGTGTTTAGATTGGTTTCCCGCGTTTATGCACTTGCGGCTACCAGCCTTCCCCTCATCAGACATACTGTCAAACCACATGAGAAATTAGAGGCCTCACTAATATGAACATTTCTGCAGATTCCATGAAGAGGAGTGGCTAGGCAGAAGGGTAGAGCTGAATCCAGGCCACGGAAGGAGCAGCAGGCAGCACTCAGAGGTGGGACAGGGACAAGCTCCTTGCTGCCACCCAAGTCTGTGCCAGCCATAGTGTACAGGCTCTGCACTGGGGTGTGAACAGGGCCCTGGGAGAGGGGGGGAGCTTCTGCCTTCCAGGACTGGGGAAGGAGAACACCAGTGTTTTTAGAAAAACAACATTCCATCTGTCTGTTGCTCAAGTAAGAAAATTTGCCATGATTCATAGCAGCTTGCTTTTCTTGGTGTGTTGCCATGCACGTGACTCATGGAGGAACTTCTTTGACTCAGAGCTGCTGGCTTCTGCAGTACTGCATAAATGTAAATAATACTCTAACAGTAAATATCTGGGAGCACTAATGAGTTTTTGTGAATGATCCCTGTTTATGTAGCTGCTTGGCTGTCTTGAATACTTCTGGCTCATCAGCTTTCCAAAAGCTTGTGTTGCTTTGAGTACTTTGTCTCGTGTAAAGGTAAAGTATTTCAGTTTTCATTTTAAGTGCTGTTTATACTCCATCTGACACAAACTCTACCAGTTACTGGGGGTGGCCTGATGAAGGGACTGACTGATGAGAATTTGTATCGTGGATATGGAAGGAAAATGGTGTGAATTCTTCTGAGATGTTCTGGAATCTGCTCATGGCCCCAGGAGTTAGAAATACCTGCTGTATGGAGCTAATCAGCTTTATTTGCAATAATCTTTTTTTAGGCTAAGAAAATGCTCATAAGCTCAGTTGCTCTGGGTGCTGCTTAAACCTTTAAGGAGCACAGCGCATTCATGCTGATTTTGTTTGCTCTTGGATCCTGCAACTACCTTTAATCTAGTGCTGTATCTTTATCTGCGTTATCTCATGGCTTCTTCCTGGTACGGAAATTCTCCCTTTTCAAGCTGAGTATTTGAACTGTTACTTTAGTTGTTCCTACCTATACTAAAAGCTGAGCAGTATAGTCTTAGAAGCAAGTGATTTAAGAGATGTGAAGGTCTGTCACAAGCAATGGGGAAATGAGACCACAAGCACTTTGGTATACAGATTATTGTAATGAGTTTGGTAAGTAAGATGATGATGATTTTGCTATCATTATTGAGATAAATTATGTTTTTGAAGAGCCTGACATTTTGCTGGATGCTTGGGAAGTAGAACCGTGGTTACAGAATACTGAATGATTCCAGCCAGTGTTGAATGAGTTCTTCTTTATTAACCCTCAAGTTTCTTAATTGCTGTCTCAAAACATGTCTTATGTCAGATTGGCAGTTAGCAGTATCACTCTAAATTATTTCTTTGTGAACATCATGTGCAAAAAACAGTCTCTTAAAATAGTGATGTCATTGTGTGCACACTGTTTTATATGGTTTCTTCTTCTAGAGAGAAACTGCTGTGACTAAGACCATTTGCAGTCCTCAGACTGAGTTTTAAGGTGGTCACAGTGAGACAAACAGTTTCTTTTCCGCTCCAGCTGAAACTTCCACAGCATGAAAGTATAAAGATGAATGTGTGTGTTTGTTCAGGCATTCCTCCTTGAAGGACTGGAACTGGAAAAATATAGATACTTCCAGAGAAAAACAAGCCAGAACTCAAATTTGAATAAGAACAATGTAATTGCTTCTCAAAATTTTTTTTCTCCTATGTGTTTTGTCCATTTGTGTTTGTTAATGTGGAGATTTCTTGCTGGAGTTTAAATGAAGGGGTGACAGTCTCCAGAGGTGACTGAGATTTTGGTCTAGCAGTTTGGGTCTGCTCATTTTACTGAGGTTTTTGAGATTGTACTGCAAGATGATGTACATCTAAGATAGTGACTTGTAAATATATTGCAATCTGTGAATCAGAAAGAGCTTATGGTCTCCATCTGGAGTGATGAAATCCAGCTAAAAAAACTTTTTGTCTCCTGTCCATTATCTTTACCTAACAACCTTATCTAGGGGTTTCTAAATTCACTTTGCTCTTGTACCACAACAAAGCCATGAGTTACCTCTGTCAGTTTCTATGAAGGAGCAAGTAAATTCCCAGGCAGGGCTACCTCCCTGCTTAATTGTGAGCAGGGTGGTACTCTGTTTGATTGTTAGAGTAAAGCAATCACTGATTATACTTCTTGAAGTAGTTCAGTTGTTCAAATTGAATGAAAGGAACTCTAGTTTGCCTTTGAAATCTTTATTCCAGTTGTCATTCCTTTTTTCCTTTTTAAAAGCAAACAAACAAGCACAGAAATGTATCTTAGTCATACTTCTTCTGTGGAAAGCAAATGGTATTAAAAGTGCAATTATTTGAGAAAGAAAAGAAGTTTCAGTTTTGATGTCATTTGGAATGAATGATGTCACCAAATACATGACCATCCCTCAGTCCTGGTACTAGACTCATGGTTTGTCTTAACTTGGTCTGTCCCATAAGCAGAAGAAACGTTCAGTTTTATGGTATGATATTTTTTGGTTTCATTCCCTTCTGCAGATTTTGCAGTAGCCACTTATGTTTCCTTTTCTGTAGCTGTGTTCTTAGAAGAAAAGCCAAGCACACCAGTGCTTTATGTTTATATCTTCTGAATTAAATTAGCTATGACCAGAATTAAATGTACACTTCTGGTTCATGTCCAGCTTCCCTTAGGATCCTCAATTCCTTCTCCACAGTGCTGCTGTTAGTGAGTTGTTCTCCTGGTCTGTACGTAACACCTTGCACTTGGCCTTGTTGAACCTCATTCTGTTCTTGTAGGCCAACTTTTTGAGCCTGTGCAGGTCTCTCTGAATGGTGTCCTTCCCTTCTATGGTGTTAACTGAGCCACTCAGATTAGTGTCACCTGCTAACTTACTGAGTGTACTTGATCCATCATCTATTTCATTGATAAAAATATTGAAGACTACTGGTCCAAAGACAGGCACTTGTGGGATGACACAACTTTAACCAGCTCCGCCTTGACATACAGCCATTAACAACAACCCCCTGGTTATGACCATCCCACCAATTATTTATCCAAGTCTAGACTTCATATCTTTCAACTTAGAGATATGGATGCATTGGCAGTGGTCTTGCACAAGTCCATAGAATATCCCAAGTTGTAACTGACCCCCAAGGATCACTGAGTCCAACTCCTGGCTCCACGTGTGATCACTGAAATATCGGACCAGATGGCTGAGAGCATTGTCCAAATACTAATTGAACTGCAGCAGCTCAGTACAGTGATCACTTCCCTGGGGAGCCACTTCTATGCCTGCTGATGAACCTTCTCCTGATAAACAGCTTGACCCTTCCCTGATAAAGCTCCTAGCCATTCCTTCAGGTTCTATTACTGTCACTAGACAGCAGAGATCAGAAACTCCTGCCCAGATCACACTACTTTATGTGTGCTGGGAAGCCACTTTGTATCGTGAATGTATTGAGGTAGTGTGCTGTGGGTGAGTGGGTAAATAGCAGTCCTTGGGGCTGATCTTGAGAGGAAAACTTCTTGCTGTGTAGAATTCATCTTGTCCTTTCTGCTGTATAGATAATGGGCTTAAATTCGTCTTTTGTGTATCTTAGAACAGTGTAGGAAATTGTATTTCAACTTCTTTGTTTGTTTGTTCCTCTTTCCCTTGACAGGAGCTACAGTGAAGCCAGCATCATCAGATTTTGGTGAGTTCTGATTTCCCTGTAATGCCTTTTACTGTCAAGTGTAGTTGTACGTACCAGTTTGAGACCTTGCATTTTTCAGTTTAGTGGCCCATGGAGCTGTGATATTTCTATAAAAAACAAAGTAATTCCCCAATGGCAAAAGAATTTCTGCATTTGGGAGTCTTTTGCTTCTTGCCTTTACAAAGTTGCTTCATGATTTCACAATCTTCGAGGTCCTGTGAGAATTCCTTCTGTTGGTTTTCAGTCTGCGTGTTCTGAGCTCGCTCGTCTTGAGCGTGCTTACATTGAGCTGGCTCATGGGATGTCCCATGATCTCCAAAAGCAGCATGTTGTTTGGCAGATAATGCCTTGTAGCTCTGTGATGCACTTCTGTGGACTTCTGTTGAATGGACATGCCATTATATTCTTGGTGAGAACATTGCTAGGTGCATTTTGTGTAAAAATAGTTTAAAATTAATTCAGTTTTCACACCACACTTAAAATGTCTCTTCTTTCTTCATAGATGACTTTAACTTAGAAGATGCTTTTGGGCCTAGTAAGTATCATGATTTTCTGGATACTGCTCAGAGGTATTTGGTGCAATGTTTATCCATCCTATATTATCTAAATGTAACAGGGGCACTGAGTTTAAAGTAACAGGCCTCACATTTCTTAGCCAAGTGCTACTTGTTTCATTGCTGTGTGTTCACTAGGTGGCACTAAGTCCATAAATAATTACTTACAGGAAGTAGCATTTAAATCTGAAGTAATCCATTCAAACACTCTTTGTCCATAGGTTCCAAGCCAGATCTACCTGCAAAGCCTAAAGACTCTGGTAAGGCTTCTAGCACAGATTCTTGAATCATTATGTGTTTTTACTGTCCCATTTAAACTTCTAATAATTATTCATTTTTAATTGGCTGCGATTCATGTGAGCTGTTGGTTTGGATAAACACTTTGGAGAAGTGAGGAAAAATTGCCTTGCAAATAAGCTTTGAAACATTCTTGAAATTCTGTAACAAACCTGTTGAGTCAGTTTTCTTTCATACACCTGGTAGAAGAAACATCTAGTTAGGCAGATAATGCCTGGTAGCTCTTTGGGCACTGTCATTAGCCCTGTTGCGGTACAGCCAGCTGAGCTAACACCACATGCACACCTCTAGAAGACTTTTTGCTGCTCTGATTGATTTGGCACTGAAGTTTTCTGTCTGTTAAAGCAGTCTGTTTCCAAACGTTGATATTTTGAAAATGGAGGTGGCTAGTTGAGAAACAATTGGGTGAGTGGATCAGATGGTTAAGGTAAATGAAGAGAGAGGAGGATTGGAAGCCTAAGTTGGGGTCTTAGAACTGTGCTCTCAATGGGCCAGCCTCTTTATATTGAGTATGCACAGAGCCTAAGGACACCTGATCTGACTTGTCCTAGAGCTAGGAAGAGATTGATCTGGTACTTTTAAAAGAGAAAACAGCAAAATAATTTGTATCTAGTAGGAAAAAACCCTGAAATTTGGTGTTTCGAAATCAGATTTAAAAATTGAAATGCTGCATAAGACTCAGTAAACTTTGCTGTGTATGTTCAGGTATAAAAAGGTCTGACATACAGACAAATGTAACAAACACTATCAATTGCATTAACTCAAAGTACAGTTTTTAACACAAAACAACAGTGCTGGCTAATGTTAAAAACAAAAAAAAACAACAAAAAAAAAACACCATAATATGGGGATGATTGATATTATATATAATAATATATGTTGAGTTATAAGTTATAAGTTGAGTGGTCTTTCAAGGTTACTATGTGCTCTGCTCTTGGTCTCTTCAGGGTAGTAAGTTTGGTCACTTTATTCTTTCCTAGTCCATTTCAGAGTTACTGTATTATAGACTGCTTTTGATCTTTTAACCTCTCTTCGTTTTTTTCCTCTGTATATCTTTTTTTGTGCAGATAACCCCAGGCCAGCTACACCTGTAAAGCCTAGAGAATCTGGTAAGGTTTCTAGCACAAGCACTCAAATTATAATGTGTCTTTACTGTCCCAGTTAAACTTCTAATAATTATTCCTTTCTAATTAGATGCACAGCATGTCAGATTTTGGTTTGGATGACACTGAGAACTGAGGGAAAATTGCCTTGCAAATAAGCTTTGTAGCAGTCTTGGAATTCCATAACAAACTTGTTGAGTCACTTTCCTTCCAACTTTAAAGAAGGGGACAGAGTGTGAGTGTTCGAGACAATGTTTTTGTTAGATGCATGTACTAGTGCACATATATATTGGATTGACTCTGTCTTTACAAACTGAATCCGTGCTAGACGTAAAAAAGCAAGGAGGAACTACATTTGATCTATATTCTTAAAGTATCTAAATTAAAGGTATGCTCAAAAAGTTGTTTTTAAAATATGTATTTTTATTTTTTTAGGATTTTGTTAAAGCCCTAACTAAAGCAATACAGGTTTTTTTTGTGTGTGTGTGTTACAAAGATAGGCAATACACACTCTTCCTATAGTGCTTTAGAGATCTTCTCTGTCTTTGCCCAGCTCCGAATAAAACAGATTAAGGTGGATGCAGCTATCCTGCTGCCTTAATTGAGGCATGTGATGATGAAGAGTTCTTACTTGCAATGTGTACCCTGGTTCATGCTCCTTCTCCTGCCTTGTAGACAATGTATGTTTGAATGCAGGTCACGTGTGCCTCAGTACAGTTCTTTTGCTACCCGAATAAAACCTCCTCTGATCTGATGGCTTTAGCTTTGCTCTTTCAAACAACTTTGCTTTTCATAAAGTAAAGATTCATTTGGAAGCAGAGGGAAGGAGTAGAACTTGTAGAATTTCAGGCTCTATCAGGTGGGGTCTGTTGGAAGTGGAAAAGGATTGGTTCTTCCCATTATCAAGCTAATACAGTAGCCACAGGACTGGCATGGTGAACTCTGGGTTTTTTTGCTTTTTTTTTTTTCTTCCCTCTAGCTCATTGTACAGTTTCAAAGGATCAGTTATGACATAGAAAGTCAACTCTGAAAAAGCACTCACAGCTGCAACTTTGAACATAAATGTTCATTTTCTGTCCTTTTTCTGCTTTAAAAGAATAGTGAGGCTTGGATCATTCCAGTTAAGTAGCCTACAGAGGTTCTTGCTTGTTTAGCAAGTAATGCTTGGAGTAACACCTGATCTTGGACTGTGGCCTCTCTCATTTGTTCAATGTCTATATCTATATGTATATATATATATATATAATGTATAGTGCTCAGCTGATGCTAAACTGAGGTTGGAAGGGCTTTTGGAATGTGAACATGTTGTAACCATGACCCTGAGCCTAGAACCCCCACAGATTCTAATTGAATGAACTACAGAATATTTGCATGTCATTATGTGCCTTTCAGTGAAAAGACACTTCACTTGGAACACATAATAATATTTAACTTTTTATAGACAGCTTTGATGATTCAGATCTATTTGATGGTGATTTACCAAGAGAAGGAGGTGGAGGTGGTGGCAGCAGTGGTGGCAATGGTAAGTTAGTAGTTTCTGCTTCCTATTGATCCCAAGGCTACCTGAACTTTTGATAAAAGCTTATTTGCAAGCTGGTTAACATGGTCTAATTTTTAAAAACTTTGGTTCTGGTATCTGAAAACATGACAGAATATCTTTTAGTTCAAAGCCAATGTGTTCAGCATTTGGCAAAAAATACCCAGATAATTAAGAGGTGAAAACAACTGTCGGGGGATTTTACTGTTATGCTTAGTTCGATAGATTTTAAAACTGAGATGTGAATGTGGCATTTGTTTCAGAATTCATCATGAATATGGTTTTTAAAGGCATCCAGGTATTTGATTGGTTTTTTTTGTTTGTTTGTTTGTTTTTAAGATATTCTGTGAAATACTCTCAATTTATTTTAGTTCTTGTGGTGAAGAAGCCCAAGATTGGGCCACAAGATGGTCTTTGAGATGTATTCTCAGATTTCACCTGTTCCACAGAATGAATTGATCCTTAGACTTCCAAATAATGCAGGGTATATCTACACTGAATGATATGTAACCATTTTATAGCTTACAAATATTGCTGTAAATAATTTTCTGAGCCTAATTGTAATGGTGCATCTGAGTATGGAGATGGTCATGGGGAGCAAGTCGCAGTATCGGTCATCATTAGTGTGTGGTAGTCAGCCCTGTGTGCATTACTGCCATCTCATTACTTCCTGGTCAGTGTTAGTTTGAATAACTTGATGTGGGTTTGACATGTACCAGGTTTCTGACCCATCTTAGTGGGTACTGAGGGTATTTTTGGGGAAGTTTTCACCTTCCAAGATTCCTTTGGAACGGTAACTTAAAAATTGACAGGTATAAATAGCATCTGTTGGGACACGTGCAGTGTTTTTATCAGCATTTCTGTTTCAGAGTGCCCAAGTTTTATAACTTTAATAATGACTGATCAGGGGAGTGTTTATGGAACTTTAATCTTTTTTGCTAAGAGAGTAGCAAAGCTATTTAGTAAATGAGGCTGAGATTTGAGGAATGGTAATATATTTTAAGGCTAACCTAGAATTATGTGATGTTCCTCTCCACTGAGTATTCTCCTATGGTGGAGGGCAAGTTAATTAAATTGGCCTTCACAGATGTGCTGTGCTCATTTTTGTAGAAGCACTGAGTGCCAAAGCCTGGAGTTAACATTACAGTGACTTGTGCTTTGAAAAAAGAAATTTGGAATACCAGAAAGCTTAATATTACATGGATGTAATTATCTATGCTATATAGATGTATAAGAATTCCTTCATCAGCAAGTGGCTTGTCATTTTCCTTGACTAACTGCCAAAAAAATTTGTAATACCACTATTCTTAGGACGTATAAAAACTAAACCTTCCGTTCATTCTTTTAGGAGAAAGGGACTCAATTTCAAACAAAGGTGGAGATGGTGAGGGTAAGTGCAAGAGTTTCTGTACATGGTGTCTGCATGCCTGAAACTTGTTTTGTGCCTTTTCTTTCGTTGCTAATATTCCACTAGAATGCTTATTGGTGACAGAGGGTTTAGCTTCAAAATGTAGAATCTAGAACTCTTACCTTCAAGCTCTTCTTTTATAAATCTTTGAGATCTCTTTTGGAAATGATTCAAAGTGAAATTTTTGATTTTGGAAATGATTCAAATCTCAGAGATGCTGGTGCAGAGACTGTATTTGTATAACTTATGTTTGGTCATGAAAGGGGAGCTTTTTTAAAGTAGCAGAACTTAAATCACACATACTTGAGCGTTTTAATCATAGACACTACTGAGAAATTAATGGCTATAAAATTAAAAGATTTAATTACTCACAAAGATATAAAAAGTTGCTTAATGCAGTTTCATGTTATAATTTCATGTTTATTGTGTTTTACAAGTGTTCATAAGCTTAGATAATACAAGTTTGACATCGCTTTCAATACTATAATAATGTCTACAAAACCTTTTTTTTTCAGCTTCTCAGGGAGCAATAGCTGGGATTGTAAGTGCTGTGGCTGCTACTGCGATTGGAGCAGTATCTAGTTTCATTGCTTACCAGAAGAAGAAACTCTGTTTCAAACAAAGCGGTAAGAATTCTAAATTACTTTGTTTTCACCTCTTATAGCGTTGCTTTTTTGTATTTTATATGGCAGATAGAATTTTTACTTTAGGCATCAAGTAGTTTTAACAACTCAATGGATTCATATCGACTAGGAGTAACCTCTTCTATTCAAGGCAGGGATCCTCCAGAAAGCTGTGCCCAAAACTTAGAATTTCAGAAGCAAACAGCTCAAGTTTCTGTTTTCTTGAAATTACCTCGTGCTAAAGAGTGAGCAGAAGAGACTACAAGAAAAAAATATTTAAAGAAAACAGAGAAGGCTGGGGATTAAGACCATCTTCTTGCTGGAAAATACACAATCATTTCTGACTTCATAAATCTTGCGTATGTGTCTTCACAAAATGCTTACCTCTGTATTTGGTTTTTGACATCTACTAGGGCATTTTTCCCCACATGATCTTTGTTCTGTGGTGGTCTGTTCCTTTTCACCTGAATGGTTTGGAACTTGGATCAGAGAACTTGGAGAGCACTTTAGGTGATAGATGGGACAGAAGCTTTGTTTCTGTCTTTCTAGTCTATCTGATCTTTCTAGTACAATGTAGCATTGGTGAAGGCAGGTAATAATACATCAGTCCAAACAGGCACTGGTATTTTCAAATTTGGGAAAGTTCAGTGCTAAGCATCTATTTATTTCTCAGCAGATGAAGAGAATGTGAATATGGACAGCCATAGAGGAGCGCAATCTGAGCCACCTGGTAAGAGGAGATTCTAGATGGAAATGCAGGTTTTTTGTGGGGATCCTATTTAAATACACTTTATCGTCATCTAACATTGTGAAGAAAATCTCTTGTTTGTAACTAATGGTACAACTAACTTAGCGCTAGGTCAAGATTTCAATCCTGATTGTGGGGCCCTTCTTCCCTAGTTTTTAGACTTGGACTTCCTAAGAATGTAGGCAACTGAGGCTAAGATTATTTCCATCAGATGTGCAGCTGCACTCCGTCTCATTTCTGCATTGGCAGAACTGCAATCTGTAACTGCATGTTGGGTTATACAAACACTAGTGTAGAGACCTATATGGATCTACTAGGATGTGGTTACTTGAGTAAAAATCTGGAATGCAGTATCCCTTGTTAGGCAGGGTACTGGCTTCATGGCATCAAGCCTCTGCTTACCCAAGTTTTTCCCACTGTTTCAAATGTCTACTGAAAATAACTGTTGTCCAAATATGCTGCTACTTAACAATATATATATTAGAACATATGTTAACTTAGTGTACTAATCTTAAGTTGTTTCTTACTTTTTAGTTCAGCGCACACTTCTGGAGAACTAAGAGAAATGATGGTGACCATTGAAACTGGATAGAGAGCCTGCATTTTGCCTGGGGGAAAAAAAAAGAAGAAAAAAAAAAAAAGAAAGAAACAAAAAACTACAATGTAAACAGTAGAGACTGAAATTGTGTGAGAAAACAGTCCATGGTGTTTGAAACGTTTTTGAGAGTGTGACTTAAACCTGAGTACTTCTATATGGTTAGTCCTATGAAGCAGTGTTGCACACCAATACATGGCCTTAATGACAGGAGATGTTCTTGCCTTTACTCCTATGACAAATGGGTGTGCCTCAAGTGCATTCAGTATGTTTAACATTTTCTTACCTCTTAAAACAAAATAAGAAGTTTATGTTTTGTTATGCCATTGCTTTTAGGCAGTTCAGACTTTTTTTTTTTTTTTTTTAAATATCCTCTATGGAGTGAATGTACCAACCAAATAACTTGGGATATGATGCAGGCACCTGGAAGTAAAGCAAATGAAATAGCTCACTGTGTTTGTGATAATGGATCTTGATGTGGGTGCTGCTGATACAATCTGTGTAGCTGCCTTGGTCAGCCACCAAAAGATAAAAAATTCAGAGATGTTTTTGTATATTTTTCATTATATCTGTCTGGTACAGATTCTGAACAACCAAACTAGTGCACACAGACCCTTGATCCTCTCAGGCTATTCTTGCATAGCAGCTACTAAGCTGGTCAGATGTGGGAAAGTCCGATTTACAAACCAGAACCATGACTGTATTTTGTAAGACTGATAATCTGAATTGTTAATGAAGCGCTGCAGAGTGGGGATTAATGTCACCAGGCTCACAGAACCAAAAACGGGAGAGAAAGTAATGTGTTACTTTGAATTCAGAAGGATCATAATACGCCCTTACAAGATGAAAACTGTACTGCAGTTAACAAATACAGACTAACAAGACTGACCAGAGCAACCCTGCCTCACTCCACAAGCATCCACTAAACATACGTGTGAAGAATGCTTTTGGATTTGTGAAGGATTGCAATTGCGATGAAAGGCAATGATTGCATTCTGAGCTGAAAGCACTTGTGGGATTTGCTGTGGCTTTTGGAAGCTACCAGGAGTTTTCAAAGATCCATGGAAGCATAGGAAACTCTGCATTTCATAACAGTTAAAGGACTAAGTCTGGAATAATAAGCAGTTCAGGCTGGAAGGAATAGCCCAACAGTTCTGTTGCTTTCATTTTAAGTGGTTCTAGTTTTTGTGCAATTTTACAATATTTGTCTTACTAATGTGCCTCAGCCACCTGACAGAGTTCTACAGAAAGATGGTATTTCGTGGAATATTTTAGAAGTCGTTATGAATTTGGATATTAAACATGTACTTCTATGCATTCAAATATGAATGTATGCCAATGATAATTCATTTAAGAATTTATTGTACTTACTTCGTAGCCTGCAACAAAGCTTTACACAGATTTTAGTATTTTGTCATGATGGAATTAATTTGTAAACTTCTTTTTGCCCCACTTGTGCTTTTAACAGAAGAGTGCTAAAACTTCTAAGTGTTTTCAAGGGTGGAAGAGAAGTTTATATGTAAACATCTGATCTATGTAAATAAAAGAAATTAAATGTACAGCTTATCTGCATGAAGAAACATATCAGTGCCAAGTGTAGAAGAAACAGAAATAAATTGATGTCTATTAAGAACAGAGTGAAGGGGAAGTTCAAACTTGCTTTTGGTAACTAGACTCTTGAAATCTTTTTCAGCTGTTGCAAGCCATAAAAAATACTTGCTAAACTCTCTTGTCATCATTGTGATTTTTCTTAAAATAAATAATAATTTTAAAAAATTACTTATTTTCATTTTTAGTACTTCTAGAAATGTTGGCAGCATTTTGGTGCTCTACCAGAGAAGCAGAATTCAAAGGGGGGTTGTCTTTGTTGTCTTCCTGCTTGATTGGGAATTCAGATTTATTTCTTACAAAATCAATTTAGAAGCAAGTTGGCCATTAGCAACAAGGCTGTGAGCTGTTTTCACGGGTTTTTGTCAACGCAGAGAAGACAACAACAGACAGCAGAGAAAATGCGTGTGTGGAGGAAAGGTGCACCTTTTGAACAAGAACACCAAGATCTGGTAATGCAATCTGGAGAAAGTGTGTAGAGAAGGTTTAGTGTGGGAAACCTGTAAGTAAGTTAAGTGTTTCTCATGCAGCTATCATCTCAGCCTTTAGGAGCTGACACCATTGCAGAATTGTTTGAGTTGTGTTCTGTTAGTGAGAGGATCAAAACTAAACGAGATGGCAATGTGAGGCCAAGTGGCTAATCAGTAAAAAGCTTACTCATATTTTCATTCTAAACAGGCATATGAAATTTGGGCACAGCTATACTTCACAAAGCAGGCAAGCCTCGAGTAATGTTTGGGCCATTGTACTGCTGATTTCAGCTGCTCTCATCCTTGGCTTTGTCCACTTATGACTTCACCGTCTGGAGTTTTGAGAGAAGGAAGAAAGACTGGGTGCTGCCATCTAGGGAGAAAAGGCTGAAGGGAAGGCGTGAAAGTTCAGGCAGTTATGTAGCTGGGAGCAAGAAACTGCCAATTTCTGGATTTCTGTTAGTTATTTGTGGATAAAAAGTAGCGTTCCACTTAGTTTTCAACTATCAGGCTATTAATTGATACACTTCTACATGTCTTACTACTCACTGAAGTTTTGGTTTTGTGTTGCTGTAGCTGAACTGCTCTTGCACTGTAACTAAATCATAGAATCATAGAATGGGTGTTTTGGAAGGGACCACTGAGATCACCTAGTTCCAATATGCTAATCCATTAGTTCTCACACTCACTGGGTCAAGAAACATGAAGTAGCTTTTTTTTTTTTCTCACCGTTCTGAGGTGTATTGATGGTCATCTCTTACTGATCAGTTGCTGCCTATCATGACCATGTGAGTTGCTAGTGATCTTCAGGTCCTGTTTTGGGAATTCTTGTTCCATTTTCCATACAGATCTCAATTTGCCTGTGCAGTGGAATGAAAAAAAATTGTTCAGGCCCGAACTGACAGTTTCAGTCCTGCTGAGGTACTGTTCACTATTAAAAAGGGAATGGCAACAGAGTGCTCTATTTTTCCTGTTGCTTATCTCTGAGTTCTGTTTTTTCTTCAGTCTGCCTCCTTGGAGGCATCACTCCTAGAGCTGTTAAAGTTATCTGCAGTAATAGGAGAAAAAAGTATTAAGTAGCACTATTTTGTTCTAGGACATCACGTTACTTTTCTACAAGGGAATTGAGGTTGTAGGCTAGTACTTCCTAGCAGTAAAAGGACTGATAAAAAATGTTCTGATACTTTTCATATGTGATATCCGTTTCAATTGCTTCTCCAAACTTATCCAAAAGAATCATCAAATAGTGGAAGTGAAAATAAGCAATTCTTAAAAATGAGATCTGGAAGCCTTTTACTGTAGTTTTTATTCATGCTCATTTCAAAATCTGTGCCAAATTTTGAATGCTAAGGAAAACTCATTAATACGCTTAGCTTTCAGTGTACACGGAATTAATTTGCACTCTCAGTTCTGTATTTCCATAGTTTTCTATTTATTTTAGGTCACTATCTAAACTAGATTATCTGTTTTTTCTTCCTTCTTTCTTCTACGGATTTCACTTGTCAAGATTATGAAATACAGCCTAACCTTTGTATAGACTGAGATGTTTATCTTCTTTATGTCGTTTCTCTTAGGCAGATATAAGGACAAAATTGAAAGAAGGTGTAGAGTTGATTAGGATTAGGAAAAGGAATGGAGTAAAAATACAGTTTTTCAAACCCCTGCATTTAGAGTACATTAAAAACCTGAAGGATGAAATAGCAAAATGTATGTTTCTCCAGCTTCAATGATAAAACACTGAAATTCTAATTAAGATGTAAAAATTATATTGTTTTGTTGCCAAATTATATCACCGATTCTCTTGTGCATTTGGCTTACATTTAGATGACTGTCTGTGATAAGCAGATGTTTCAAGATTTTAATTAAAATACCTCTATTTTTATTATAAACAATACTGTAGGCTTTCCCTAGTAGTTCTAGTTTATAATTCGATTCTTTCATCTCCGAATGACTCACATGGTAGGTTGCCCATGCCAAACAGAGTAATGTCCAACCTCTCTCCACATGAAGGCTGAGGTCAAAACTGGAGAGTTGTGATTGTCTTCTTGTTCTCCTATGGTCTGTCTCATCTAAAAGAGGCCTGATATGCTAAAAGCAATTAGCGTTAGAGAATAGACAGACACACTGGCTCCATTTCTCCACCCATTTGCTGTTTTTTAAATATATGGGGCCTTTTTTTTGTGAAAGAACAAGTCAAAAACAAATTAGGTAACTTGTCAGCTTTGTCAGATGAATATTAGGTAGAACTATTTTCTCTTAAAATAGGAAAAGATTGATAAATGCTTTCTCAAAGTGATAAAACTGCAATCTATGATCAGATAAAAAGCCCTATATTTGTGCTTAATACGCAATACTTGCCACCTTGGGCAAGCTTTTGCACATCTATTTGGCAGAGAGAGCTGAATTTAGTAAGTCCTACAGGGCTTGAAGAACATAACTTGAATAAATATTTGGGGTCTCCTGACTCCAGTGGTAGGTCTACTCCTTTAGTATGGCCTTCAGCCTTTTTGGTATTGCTTTTATTTAGCTTGATGAAGTAGTAGCTGGTTTTGGACAAGAGACACATCATCTTCAAACTAAATTTAATAATCTCAATATCCAAAGTAAGTATCTGGAAGAACTAGCTTCAGCAAACAGGTGACATAAGGTATTTTGGGAAGATACACTGTCAGGAACAGCTTTGAAGTAAAGCTACTGAAGTTTATGAAGTGCTTGGACTTGCCTGGGACTAGTATACAGCCTTGCTATCTTTTCTGTTCCTTCAGGCAAATTCATCACTGATAGGAAGATTAGTACACATGCCTGCTTTTTTTGTGTTCTGGAAAAAACAATCCTGTGGAAATGCTAGTGTCATGCTAGCAAATTTTACGTGATCTCTTCCGCTTTATTGTAGGTGACATAAAAGCATAAGTTCAGGACATAGAACTACTAGCATCCAAAGGAGAGCTATGAAGATGGTGAAGGGCCCGGAGGTCAAGACATATGAGGAGAGGCTGAGCTCCCTTGCTTTGAACAGAACTGAGGGGAGGCCTGATGGCGGCTGCAGCTCCTCGCAGGGAGCAGAGGGGCAGCGCTGAGCTCTGCTCTGTGTGACAGCGACAGGGCCTGAGGGAACGGCATGGAGCTGTCAGGGGAGGGCAGCTGGGGGTCAGGGAAAGGGGCTGCACCAGAGGGCAGAGGGCATGGAAGGGGATGCACAGGGCTGTGGGCACGGCCCTGAGCTGCTAGAGTTCAAGGAGAGTCTGGGCAACACTCTCAGACATAGCATTTGGATTTTGGGTGGTCCTGTGTGGAGCTGGGATTTGGGCTCGATGGTCCTTGTGGTTCCCTTCCATGTCGGGATATGTTTTTGGTTCTACAATTCCATACTTAACTCTGTAGAAATGCACTTAGGGCCAGCCAGCCTTTGCTCCTCACCAGGAGGGAACATCCAGCAATGCCACGAGTGTACAGATGTGCTATTAATAGTAGCAAAGTCCTGAGTGCATTTGCTTCCATAGTTGAAATATTGCTGACAAAAATGTCTGCAGCCTACATCCCAGTGAAAAGGAGAGCTCACCAGTGTCCATGTTGCTTCTGTGTGCCAGTAAGGTGATGGCAATAGAGTTCAGCAGGCAAATGAACTGGCATGCATTTACCACAGAGGGATTATGGCAAGCTGCATTTTAATGTATGTAATTAACTGTGATTTTAATATAAGCTCATGCACGTATACATGATTTCTGCTCTTCCAAAGCTTTTTTCCCCCTCTTGTTTGGATTTTGGCATGGCACTAATTGCAGGATATGCATGGACATTTTTATTTAGAAAGTACATTTAGATCAGTGGAGAAAAGCGAGACAGACATATTTACCTCGTGACTAAGAGCATCCACCTGGGACCTGGCCATGCTCCAGGTCAGCATCTGACATTCCATGTTAAGTTCACAGTCTTAATTTTTTGTTATGCCTCTGTATACTATCCCCAATCCTTGCAAAGCAGACTGTTGGCCTCTCACTTCCCTAACTATGGCCTTCATTTGGACTCCCAAGAGGATTTCTTTTAGCGGCAGTGAGGTGTCAGCTGAGAACTGAACAGGGAAGGAGCGCTCTGTGCGCAGAGTACGTTTGAGAGATTGTTCAGGCATGCTTTGGAGAAAACCTACCTCCTCTCCCAGGTCATTTCAGCTCCTGTGGCACCACACCCTACTTTGGAGAAGACGTCAAACAGGTTGGCTTTCCTTCAGGGGAAGAGGTGGAGTAAAAGCACGCTGGTTCCCATCTCATTGGGTGCTGCAGGCAGCTCCCCTGCTCTCCGCCTTCGCCTCCTGGGTGATAAATGCATTTGTTAGAGGGCAGGTGTCACCTACGGGTGCTGCACGTGGCTTTGCCAAAGGGCTGCCTGTGTATATCACCTGCCCCCTACCAGGTGAGGCATTTAGGGGCTTCTCCCTGGTCCTCAGTACATGAGTGTGATGGTGAAAGACCTCTTTGGACGTAGCCACTGATTAAAAGTGTCTCCCTCAAACCTTGGCACTACCAACACCTACCCATCATTGCCTGGGAATAACAATCGGCGCAACCAAAGCTCTGCATAGAAGACCATGGGGAAATTCAGAAGCATCTTTCTTGTCTTCCTTGGCTATCTTCTTGTCCATGTAAGAGGTAAGTGAAATTGGCTTATTTCTAGGGTGCGGTTACTAAAAATGAAAAACAACAACAAAAGCAAAGCCTCAGCCTCTCAACAAATACACTTGTTTAGAAACACTTGCTATTTTTGTTGTGACTATTTCATGAGAAACATTCAAGAGCGTTTAGGTAAGTACTTTGGCAGTTTCTAAAGAGATACATAGCGTTTGGATCTTCACTGATAATAATTGTGCTAATTAGAGTTTGCTTATTATCATTTTGTAGTTTCCCTTTGGTGTTACTTTCCTAAAATTATTCACAAGCTTGAACTTGAATATATACTTTTATTAATGGAAGCTGTAAAATGAGTTTCCAGGAGATCTTAACATTTCCAGAAAGATCCTTAGTCAAATGTTTTTCTCATAGTTTTAAAGCTTTTCTTGGTTATTGATGTTTAGAAACATGTTGTGTATTTTTAAATGCACAGTTAAATGCAGCATTTTTAAATGCTGCAGTTTTAAAATGATCAAGTTATAATATTGGTATCGATTGATTAACTTTAGCCAACATATTTCTGAATATATAAAATCCAGACACAGGCATATGTATTTCTTTATACGCAGGATTAATGCACATCTGAAGATGTCTTGTGAATGGATTTTGAAAAATGAATATAGGTGGAGAAAATGTAATCCCTTTGAGTTTTCATTGTAAACTCTGAAGTCATTTTCTTTTAGCAAAGCATTCTGTAAAATTTCATTTGCTATCAAACCAAATAGGATCATCCTCATGTGCATCTGACATGTAGCTTTCTGGTGATCTTTTTATTTTGTTGTGTATTACTGCAAATACTTTTAGAGCTATGTTTGACCGCAGGAAGAAGCTGATCATTAACCACTAGTTCTAAAATAGCTGCTGCTGCTCTTCCTCCTATCAGCCTGGATTTAAATGGAGTCCCAGGGAGATCTCGCAGGGATGAGCAGTGAAAAAACTCACCTTTAGTTAGAAAGGGTTCTTGTAAATATCCCCTAAAAAATGTAGTAAAATCTTTGATGATAAAATTCAGTGTTTGTTACCGTATACTTAGAATAATTTCTTTAAAAATGAGGAACTACTTGGAAGTCTTCTACAAGTAATGTGTCACTGAAACGGCAGAGCGGCAGGTCAGTGATGGCCTGCCCTGTAGCATGTTGTGAACAGGGATGATTCACACTCTCTCATTACTGGCATGTAGTCTTTCTTGTTCTGGAGATCTCTCTTATGCTGAGTATTTCTATTTGAATTATCTGAGCATGGGTAAGCTGATTTCCATACGCTGTGACACTGTAATTACTAGGGCAGTCAGGCTAACCGTTCCTGCTGCACACATGTAATTAAGAGGCAGTTCAGGCCCTGCTTCAGGGAAAAAGTCATTGCTGGAAGCTGCTGAGGACTTCTGGCACAGTCTTATGACTGTGGAAACTATTTAATCCACTTTTGAGAAACAAAATGAATTATTTTAATTCTGTTGCAACAGCCATTTAATTTTATCATCAAAGTATTTACTTGCTTCAGCAAACTTCTATAGGAACCATGTTTCAGCCCTAGTCAAGACACAGTTAGGAAAGGCTTGGGTATGCTATGGAAAAGCTGGTCTAAGTCTTCAGGATATGAATGTCTATAGCATGATTCAGCCTTTTATATGCAGCCTTAATTTTTACCTAGGCTTTAACCATCTGTGATAGCTCCTAGAAACTGCCAGGTCACTGTGGCCAGGCCAGATGCTATGACTCCCCTTATGATCTAGAGCTTCCTTTGTACGAAGGCACCTTCAGCTGGTTGGCTGGACTCTTCTCAAGAGAGACACAGCACAACTAAGGACCACGTTGCTCAAAAAAAGTGAGATCTGACACTGTTTAGAAACTTGCATGCTTACTGTGATTTTCTGTGCTTTTTCGGCTTCTGTAATTTTCAAGCTTGGGCAGGTTACACAAGTTCTCCTGTACAAGTTGAGATGCAACAGCTAATTGCCTGGGTGGCTTTTAGGCCAAATCCAAACGAAAGAAGCCTCTTAGAAACTTCTTTTGCCAAAGTTCATGCTAATGTCACAGGTCAGTTACTGTGACTCAGCTGACCTGTGGTAATCCAACTTCAGCTGTGCCTATACATCTTGCGTAGGGCGTGCAAAGACACAGTTAGGACCTCACCCCCAGTAACTGAGATTTTCCCATTTAAAAACATATTAAAGGCTTCAATTGGGCAATACACCTCAGTTTTCATCTTATGTGTACATGTCAGAGATGAGGTGGTGCAATCTGAGGTGTTCTCTCCTATATGAAACTGGAAAACAGTTGAGACCCTTGCTCAGACCTGAATGATCAGAAATACTCCTTGGGTACCCAGTATAGATACAAACTAGCTATCCATGTTTTTTAAGACCAGATGGTAGGTTACATAGTTAGTCAGTAGCATCGACTATACAGAAGTTGATGATTCAGACGAGTTAATTTTACTCCATTGCATACTGAGTGCTATACAGGTAAAAGGAATAGCATTGCTAGCAAGTAAACTATATATCACTGTCAAACCAAGGCTTACTAAGATTTTGACTCAAAACTAGTTGTGTTCTCAGGTAATTGCCTAGGCGTTTTGCAGGGAGAAAATTACAGACCTGTTTGGATTTTAGACGCCGTGTCTTAGTTATTATGAATAATGTAGTTTCCACTGGAGTTAAAAGACAGAATGGGAGAGGTGCAAACCCAGTCACATTTATCTCACACAACTCCATCAAACTCCTGTCCTGCCCATCAGTGCGTGTGGTCCCTGCATACCTGCTGAAGTACTCATGGTATCAGAGGGGATGTATTAAACAACAAATTCCCTTGTTGCTGAGTACCAAAGCTGTTCCACTCCCAGCAGCAGAGTTGCTATCCTCTGTAGGCAAGTCGGTACTGCCATCCAAGGGTGTGACTGCAGTGCGATAGGTAGCATACCTGAACTGTTTGAAACACTGCTATCAGCTGAGCTGTTGCAATGCCAGAGCTCAGGAAGAGCCAACAACAGTTGTGTTTGCTCAGCTTCTCTAGTCGCTTCTCAAACACTGCTGCTACTTTGCAAGCAGCGCCCAAACTGCCGGTTTTCAGTCTGCATTTTTCCTCATTTGCATCAGAAATTGTCAATCTCTTTCCATCCTGTTGAGGACAACAAATAAACAACTGAATGCCAAAAGTCTTTCAAGAGCAGAAATCAACAAAAGTATGCATTTCTATGGCATTTTGTTTTCTGGCTGTGAGGAGATAATTCCATACTGTTTTAATCTTCTCTTTTAACATTAATCTTCCTTCATTTCCACATGGAATCTAAAATCCATGTCTGTTAACGAAAAATATATCTAAAATATTGATTGTAAGACAGCATCTCAGGAAGCCAAGTAGGCCATCCCAATTAAAAGAAACCATTTGAATGGGCTATGAAAATATGATCCAACTTCTGCTGTGTATGCTTTTTCTGACAGCCATACATTTGAATTTCTGAGTAATTTATTGACAAAGCTACATCACAGCAATATGTTTTCAGGAATCAGCAATCCTCCAGATTAAATAAAAACAATGGCCAGGGTAGGCACTAAGATTAGCAGACAAAATAAAGCAAAGTCCTTCCTTTTTCCCAAAGCCTCACAGTAGCTGTGGTGGAGGAACCAGGCATGCACAGCACACAGAGAACAGGCCTGAACAGCCACAACCAATGGATCACAGTTTCACTTGTTGTTTTTTTTTTTTTTTTTTTTATTTAATCTAAGTAAGACTGGGGTGGCACTTGAGACTTAGAGACTTTGTTGCTATACAGACCTAAGTGCTGACCTCTAATGCCTTCCAGCCTTATTATCTGAAAGAAAACACATTGCCAATGGTGCAAAGCAGAGCAGTTGTAGGCCTCGCTTCTTTGTTACTTTTCTAGAGAGCGCAAGTGGAGAATGCATATCAAACACACTGGCGAAACCCATTTTATGACATGGCTGTGTTATTAATCCCCTTGGAACCTTGGTAGTTATGCCCATGAAGTACTGTGACTTCAGGTGCGCAGGCTTTGCTACACATGGAATTTCTGGAACAAATTTATCTTGTTGGTTACGGAACAACACTGCTGAGGTCTGTGCTGCCCATCCTGCCTGCTGAAGAGCCAAAGGTAGTTCTCTGTCTCTGTTCTGATGGTGGAGAGGAGATGATGTACATGAGAAGATACTCTGAGAAACAGAAGTGACCAAGGCTGGCATCTCTCTGCTGCTTTGTTAGAGGTCTTAGCTCCTTTATTCTGCATGTAATTTTAGGAGACACATCAGCTTCTTCTGCACTCACTCTGGAGAAAAATTCAGAAAATTGTATCTATTTGATGTTATGTATGCAAGGGTGCATCACATCATAAGCAGCATAGCTACCTTTGAATAGCTGCTGTTTGTCCGCAGCAAAGCAAACACCATAAAAATAGAAGACCTTTAATGTTTGATGAGGCCATGCTGCCCAGACACAAAGCAGCTGCCCGGACACAAACTACACTCATGCTTTATTAATACATCTTATTGGCTGGTAATTATTTAAATGTGCTTTTGTATGAATAAGTGAGAAAGACTTTTTCATTTCCTTTGAGTTCAAAACATAAACAGAAGCGGCCTGGCAAAACACATGAACCCAATAATCAGGTCCATACGCTGTGGTCTGTAGACTGGATCTTAGATCTTAATTACAGATTTTAAAGCACACTCAGTTTCCGCCACGCCACCAAGGGGCTGAAATGGCAAACATTGTTTATGAAAGGACCGTGGTGGAGAAAGAAATGATCAAATGTAACTTCATCAGGAGACGTGGATCATTAGAGTTTTACATCAAAGAAATATGCCCGCTCACCACAGTGAGTCCATAGTGTCCACTCGGGGGCATAAACCTTTGTGTTCTCACACAACTTTTCTTATGTGAGTAATTTCCTTTAAACAAACATAGATGTTTCGTGAACAAAGCACGACCAGTAAATGGGTATGCTCTGAACCAAAGACTTGGGAGAATACGTACTATTTTCTCATAACAGAGAAAGTATGTACAATGATTATATAATATCTTACCATTTCTGCCAAAAAGTACAGAAGTCCCACAGGTGACTTATGCATCATGTTCATTTCAGATACCTAATACTTTCAGAAAATTTGTTCTCATCTGTATGTCATTCTTTTCTTCCTCAGAATCTGCCAACTTCATCATCTTTTAAGCTCACTGTATTCAAAAAACAATTCTTCTCTAATCATGCTGAAGAAACCTTTTTTGTTGTTTTTAAATAATGCTAAATCAACTTATTTTCCCTTTTGAAATACCTAATATTTAGTTGTTACTTTATATATATAATATATATATCTTTGTATATATATAAATATATATATATAATATAAATATATAAATAAATATAAATAAATATAAATAGATATAAATATATAAATACATATATAAATATGTAAATATAAATAAATATAATATAAATATATATTTAAATATATATAAATATATATTTAGTTTAGGTTTTTTTTTTTTTTTAACTTTTTTTGCTTTCTGATTTACTTGTAGCACAGTTAATATTATCTCAGTCGTATGACTGCTATCAGCGCACTCAAAGCCCATTAATTTAATCATTTAATTGACAAAAGGACAGAATTCATCTAACACACACATACATTAAAGTTGTATGGCCACACAGATGTGCATATACATACAAACACATTTTCTCACGTATCTAAGCTTCACCTTGAACGACAGACTGCATGTACTGAACGCCTGAGAATTTAATTTCCTTTGCTCTATTACCTGACTCTCATTTAACAATATTTATGCTGTCTTCTTTAAATGTCTGTCTTTTTTATGGCCACAAACTTTGTTCATACAGATGCAGTGTTTTTGCAGGACTTACTGAGGTTCAAAGTCACGTGGTGATGCTATGGTAGCCTTTTGTGAGAAAAATTCTGTCCTCGGTCATGTCTGGAACAGGCTGAGAGAGTTGGGGCTGTTCAGCCTGAAGAACAGAAGGCTCTGGGAAGACCTAGTAGCAGACTTTCAGTATCTATAGGAGGGCTACAAGAAAGAAGGGGACAGACTCTTTAGCAGGGTCTGTGGTGACAGGAAAAGGGGAAATGGTTTCATACTTAAAGAGGAGAGATTTAGTTTGGACATAAGGAAACAGATGTATACAGTGAGGGTGGTGAGACACTGGCACAAGTTGCCCAGAGATGCAGTGGGTGCTCCATCCCTGGAGACATCTAAGGTCAGGTTAGACTGGGCTCTGAGCAAACTGGTGTAGATGTAGGTGTCCCTGTTCACTGCAGGGGAGTTGGACTAGATGGCTTTTAAAGGTTCCTTCTAACTCAAAGGGTTTTATGATTCTATAGTGAATAGGTGGCATCCACCAGCAGAATCTGCTCTTTCTCCTTGTAAATTCTCAAAAATTGTGGGAGATCTGAAAGAGCGCTGAAGTGTGATGAATCTGTTTAACATTTAGGCTTCGTGTTCAACTACAGGCACAAGATGCTGCTATCTGTATTTTAATTACTTGGGCCACATTTTCAAATAACAAATATGGGCAAATGCTAGTGTGTATTAAATGTGTATCTGACTTTGCAAAGGAGTGATCACCTTGGTGGAAAAAGTTGGCCTGGTTAATAGCAAGTACGAGCACTAGTGAAAGAAAATGTCCTGTCTGAAAGAATGATGCCTGTAAAAATAAATGCAATAACTCTATAATTTGAACTACTGTGTTTGGCTTCATGGAGTCCGTTCTCTCGTGTGGCTGTCACAGAGAAATCTAGTGGTAGCAATTGAAGCCAGGCCTATTCTTCAAAGTTCTGCTGGCACAACTACATATGTTTTGTGGAGAGGAAGGAATTACATCCCCAATAATCCTGGAAGTGCCAGCAAAAGTCCTGCTGTTAGTACTGTTCATTGTGTTTGAACATATTGTACAAACATCATTGAAACAGCTTCTTTCCCAGTGCAAACAGCATATCCATCTGGAAGGCTTGCTTTCTTAGCTTAGCATTTTCTTGTTTGCCAGTAAGGACTGTACTGTGGTGTCAGACAGGAGCATATAAGCATCTTCAAAGAACAGCTTAAGAACAACTGTGGGCCACACAACAAAAAGCACTAGTGCAGTCATTTTATTTCTATGTGCAAACAGGGATATTCCCAGAAGAAAGGCTAGAACTAATGCCAAGAGATAGCACACCAACCCAAAGCAGTAATAACAGAGGTAATTCTGAGCTAGCACAATCTGCGTAACTAAATCTCTTCATAACTTTATGCATGTTATATATATATACACAAAAGGAATTTTTATTTTTTTCCAATTGAAATTCCTCCCTTCTGCCCTTCCTCCCTTCCTCCCTCCCTCCTCTCTCTCTCTCTCTCTTTGTCTTTTTCTTTTTTTCCCATGTCTCTCTTTCTTTCTCATTCTCATGAGTATACTTCCTGCAGAGATGCAGTTGTTTCTATTATGGAAGCAGTTTAAAAAAGGTCATTTATTTAGGTGAAAAACACAATTAAGTCTGGTTGTTCTATGATGATGCTTGTCCAATTTATTCTTCATGCCATTTATCTTAAGAGATCTCTGAAGTGACTGTAGTTCCTATTGAGGAAAATATTCTCCGAGTCTCTGATTTGTTTTTCTTTTTATACCCACCATTTTGTGGATGAAATTTGGGCTGTTCAGCTAGTTAACCATCTGTTATCCTCTCAAATTAGTTTCTTAAAATGTCTAGGTACAGTCCCAGAAATGGGAATGATCATTTAAAACTCTGCTCCACAAAATCTTACTTCTTGGCAACGATTTGATGTTATTATTGAAGGAAGTTGGGATAGAAGTCCAAGCAATCTTTTCAGTTTATTGGAATATCATTTACTGTGCTACACAGATGTCCACATACTGCCCATCTGTCAAGGCTTATATTTACATAACCAGAGAAACTTCAGTGTAGGTTCCTTTCTTACTCTCTATCAGTCATTCTGTGTTGGTGCCATGATGTCTGTTTCTTTTTATTATCTGTTTGATCATCAGAAATAATAAAAATTCAATCTGAACATTTTCTGCAGGGGATCCTCAGGCTTCTTTTTTATTCTCCTTAACATTTTGGTAGTCTTGCATTTCTCCCTTGCTGTCTCAAAACAGCACCTCTTTTCTTTATTTACCATTTTGGCCACAGAGCAGACATACAGCAGAAGAGGGAATCCAGATGATGTACTTCAGGAGAAGGACAAATGTCAGCTACTGCTTCTCTTTCTCATGCAATTGGAGTCATCTGCATGATCTTGTCTGAATGCCACCTACTTTTGGATTAGAGAACTCTGTTATTTTTTTTCTTTTCCTCACTTGAAAGATATGCTATACTTGGAAGTTTCCCATAGGTTTCACTTAGAAACCAATTTTATCAAGTTCTCTAAGACCTCCGTAGCTCCTTTCCCCACCATTAGTTGCTGCTTACCAGGACCTGTAAACCAGGACCAGATTTGACCAACAGCTTTTTGGTCTTTCAGAATTATTTCGATGACTCTCCCCATGGCAAAGTGTGAGCCCTTCTGGGATTACCCTGAAGTAGGGCTCGGATCAGACAGCCATCAGCTCTCAGGATGCCATTTGAGAATGATGATTTATACCGAGGACAAAATCGAAGGACACCCAAACTGAACTTGCTGGTATTTCTGTCACTAAAATATACTTCAGAGAAACATAATTTGACCATATATGATCTCTGAGGTACCTTCCAACCCTAGCAATCCTATGTTTCCCTGTGCCTGATCCAGTAAGTGGCAACCCTGCCCACAGCAGGAGGGCTGGAACTCGTTGATCTTTAAGGTCCCTTCCAACCCAGCCTATTCTATGGTTCTGTTGTTTGCGATTTAAGTGTTAGGAGCAGGATGCACCCAGGCTGGCAGGGCTGGGTGATGAGGCTGGCCAGTGGGTAGGATCTACCCTTGGCCTGCACGTTCATAGCCAGGCATGGCACAGCTGTGACACAGATCCAGGGGAAGGGCTTGGAGCCAGTGAAGGAGTACTGGCTGAGGAAACCCACTGTCAATTTCATGTCTTGTTTCATTTAATGGATTTATACAAAATTAAGAACAGGCATTAGGATATTATTGATGTAAGGGACTAGCTGAAAGGTTTGTGGACCCAGCTGGGCTGGTCAAGCAGCCAGGATAAGACTAGAGGACATTCCATGAGCAGCTCAAATAATGAGATAAAATGTTTGTATGATAGCATTAGCAGGACAGTGTTATGCTGTTACCTGCTTTTCCCTTCCAAACATAAGTTTGCCACACTATTGTGTAGGGACAGTTTTCCTTCCGAGACCACTCACTGTTCAGCATTCTGGCCTGGATTTATCTTTCCTGTCAGACACCAGCTATAATTAAGTTCACAGACTTGGGTGAAAATTTTCACAGGACTCAAAAAGGTTTCACTTTATACTTTTGTGCTGCTTTCTATTCGAGGATCATGCAGTGTTCTACCACTGATTAACTGATCTTCCCATGGAGTTCTTTGACACAGACAAGGGCCATTATCGAAGCAGCAATTAACAGGGGGAGTGACATGAATTTTGCCAGCACCCGTGGAGCCAAGACTGACACCAGTGCTGAGTTGAGGGGCTTCTCCAACAGCTCACATCTACTTCCCAGCTTCCCCACTCCAGTAATAAGACTTTTCTTGCTGTGAAGACTTTGATCCCTTCCAAGAAAAACTTTAGCCTGGAGCTAGGTACTAAGCCTTTTAGGCAGACTGATAAGCAGGTGCAGAGTAGGAAACCTGTGTGGTAGACACAGTGTTTTCCTGCTTGGAAAAGCCAAGACATGGGGTTTCTTTCAGTGGGTCTGTATGTGCTGACCTTTTATTTGGCATGCAGACAGGAAAAATGGGGTTTTGATTTGGATGAGAACTACTGGATACCTGATCTGTAAAGAGGTGAATCACAAAGGCTATGTATTAAAAAGACATGGTGGATCACAGAGAGAGGAATGTATGTAGATCACTGCAAAAGTAATGCTTCCTATTTATTTCCTTAGAAACTACAGCAGATACAAAGAGTACAATAATATTATTCGATAGAGCAAATTCTCAGCTACAGAATCCTATTTTTCAGCATAATCACCACCATTATCTACACTTTTTTACCAGTGATGAATAAGAAAAAGCCTGCATGCCACACTTGTAAAAATCTGCACTAGCAGAGGAGATCAACTGTTGCTGTCACCAACAGCTGAAAAGCACCACCCACCTCTTCACTGTGCTCGTATCCACTGTTTGGAATTCCTCAATGTTCAGCATCAGTCAGTGTCAGAGGGTATCATTCCTTTATGCATGGAGGAATTCATTGAGACCCTGGCTTCATCCACACTTCCATGTCAGATGCCATATGGACAGGCTGCCCCTCTGCTACTATCTGTCACACAGCAACAACATGTAACAGAATATTGGTGAGAATGTTCAACCTCTATTGCCATACCATGAACATCCACCTCTGACACTGTGGGCCAACACTGTAAAACAGGAGGCACTACAATCAGAGCAGCCCTTGTAAATCTCAGATGAATACCTGCGTTTACTCAATTCAGACTTCAGTTTACATATATTTAATATTTTCCTTTTTTATTCTTTTTTTTTTCACCTGCTAACTTCAAAGATCAGGATGCTCATTTCCCTGCTGTGACATTTAATGATGTCATTGTCACCTAAGACAGAACACAAAGGGTTCTTTTCTCTCTTTTCCTATTTTTTTAAGGTTCAGTGAAACTAAATTAGGTAAACACTTCTGTCTATCTGTTAGTGCTCACATATGTTACAGAAAGACTTGAAAAAAAAAAGGTGGCAAGTGACCTCAGGGCGGGCATGCCAGGAAAGCTGATGGCTGTGGTCATTCAAGCCTATGTGGGGCAGGGACAAGGGCTGACAGCTTGCTCTGGGCAAGCTCCTGTTTGGGTGGGTTTCCATTCTGCCTATTCTAAGCAGGGTTCTGGTTTTATCCAGAGCCCTCAGAGGTCACAGATATCTGCTTCTAATGGTCTCTGCTTCCTTCTAGGTCAACGTGACTTCGATTTAGCTGATGCTCTCGATCACCCAGGTAGGTGTCCTTATTTTCCTATGGTATTTAGATCTAGTAATAAATTTTAAGTGCTTTCTATTTTTCTTGAGATCTGGAACATGAAGAGGGTAGTACTGTAATTAAAAGCATGAAGGGCAGGGAAACGCCAGATTTTTAATTTGCATACAACTGAAAACTGCTGCTTTTTCTGTTTTGTTTTGTTTTTAAAACATAACTTTTCTGACATAAAATTATCTTTTCTCTTTGAAACAAATAAACAAAAAAAAAATAATAAAAAAGAGGGTTTTGGAAACATATCTCAACATATCCTTTTTAGTTTAGTTTCTCTTTAGTTTATGATGCATAAAGATTTAGTAAATACAGCTCTCTTAATTTGCAGATACTTTCTTTTGATAAGTTGAACAATGTTAAGAGTTTATTATTGTGTTTTTTTTGTGTATATCATTGGATCACACAGATGATATAATTACCAGGAAGCCCACAGTGATCAGAAGACCAACAAGACCTCTGATGAGTGAGTAATACAGACAACAGTCATGACTTGATATCCATTATATATATAAATATGTATAATGGATATTATACATTACAGTCTTGTGTGAGATTCTTGCTTGTATTTGTTAATGTGCCATTCCTAAGACAAGTTGTGTGAATTTGTGTCCTCTGTATGTAAAGTAAGTATTTTTTGGACAACTACCAATTGCATGTCTTTATTATTTTCAGTAAGTCTTTAGTGCATGGCTGGCCACAGATGGCATTTTATTTCCAGATGGTCCTCTTAATACTTTTGTAACATGTATTGACATCCCTGGGGTCTATAAAAATGGGTAAATGTAGCTAAAGATTGGTGACTGTGCTCCTTCTTCTTCTTCTTTTTTTTTTTGCATTATCTCTTCTTTTAGCATAAGTGTTCACAATGCTTGGTAACAGACTTGAATATTATCTAGTTTTGATTGCTACAATGACCTAAGTCAGAAAGGAAAAAAACTGAGAAGAGCAGAGAGGACTGAAAGGTTTCAGCTGTATTTTTGAGTATTAGCAATGATAACTTTTCAATGAATGGCTGTTACTGTTGGACAAAAACAAACTCCAAACAACAACAAAACCACATGCATATTTATGACAACATTTTATAACAACACAGATATTTTTCACCTAAATTACACTGAAGGAAACTGCGTGAATCAGGAAATGCTAGATAACATTAGCCACAGAACAACTTTCTACCTTTTTCTAATAAATATTACAGTAAGATTTTTAGAGTTACATGTTCCACGTGATGCTGGTTCACTCTGTACAAGCAGGGCAGTGTTTTGTGAACGTGGTAGCCATTAGATCCTGTGCACTCTTCCTTCCCTCTTGCTTTTGTGAAGAGAATCTGTGTTTGACCTAGATTAGAAGCACCTATTGCAAAGTACAGTGAAGCCACTGCTCTCTACTTCCTTTAAAATCAGTGGGGAGTAATCAGCAAGTCTAACAACAGTTCAGGTAATCCTAAATGTGGATCAGTTCTCATCCTAATATAGACATTCAAAGTAGGTTACTTGAATCATGCCCTCAGAGACTCTGTCCTTAGTCGTGCTAGGAGGCCAAGTCAGAAATCAATAGTTACAGTGACACTACCTCAGTACAGTGAGAGGAATTGAGTTTTTGGGACTTCTGTTAGACATGTGACAGTGGGAGGGCTGCCCTACCTGAATCAACTTTGCTAATTCTTGGGAATGAAGAACTCAATGTCTTCCAGAGTGTGTTTTGGAATCTCTCCCGGCACTAGTAAGGATTGCAGGCAGTTTAAAATCGATTAGAACAGATTTTTAGAAAGTTCTGAAATACGTTGCTGGGTTTGGAAACGTTCAGAGACACGATATAAAAGGGTGTCCTAAAATGTACCTGATGTTTCATACTAACCTCGATGTTTCTTCTATGTCTCATTTAGCCAGTGTCATTGAGAAACATGTCTCGTTGAGATGATGATGTTGGTAGAGTAGGTCCAATTACTGTATGGGCATCACCGGCATCGCTTCCCACATAAGAATCCCTGTCTGAGTTGAAGTTGCCCTGCAGGTATCTTTCAATGGAAGGGAAAGATTAAATTTATTTTTGAAATCTCTAAATAAGTAGGTTTTAGCCACTCATAGCAATCCTACATTCTTATCTGTAAATCGGAGAGAGATGGATTTGAGGGCTGGACTATTGGTTTTTTACTGAGAGAGTGATGAGTCACTGGCACAGCTGCCCTGAGAACTGTGGTGCCCCATCCCTGGAGGTGGTCAAGGCCAGGTTGGACGGAGCCCTGGGCAGTGTAAGCTGGTCTGGGGCAGCCCTGCCCACGGCAGGGGGTTGGAACTGGAGGATCTTTAAGGTCCCTTCTAACCTAAGCCGTTCTGTCATTCTGTGATTCCACAATTTAGTTGTCGTACACTCAAACCCACACACTCAGGTGCTCTGAGATTTTTGTGTTCAAGTTGTCTGGTGAGCATCATGTGCAACCCAGGATAAGGTATATCAGCTGCTAGCTCCTGTCATGCCTCTGTGGTTCTTCTTGATAAGAGATGACAAGTTAGCTTTTGAACAGATTCATACCTTCATAGCTTTCACAAGTCATCAGCTATAATGGTAAGGTGCTCATAAACTTGCTTACTGAAGCCTCTCTGGACTTTAGGCCAGCATGCTGCCCACTGTCTGTTTTTACTTGTTTGGGGTACATACACTATGCTTTTAGTCTGTTTTATGGATCAACTAGCAGGAAAATAATGGTATAGGTGATATGCTGCAACGTTTGTGTTTAGAGTGCCCTTCTGCTTTTCTTCTGCTGACCTTTACTGCTGCCTTATCAGAGTGCAGGCTTGCTGTTTTTGACAGAAACAGCACATTCCTCAATTTTACAGCTGGGAATGGTGGCCTTTACCATCTGTTCTTTTAACCCTTTGTTCAGCTGTTTCTTCTTGTGCTTACAGACACGTTTCTATTCATATTTAATTCATATTGACCTCAGCATCTCTGCAGCAAATCTCTGCATGAAGCCTCCAGGGCAGAACCCTGCATTTTACTTGAATTCTTAGTTTTGATAATAGATTATTGCTTCTTAAAGTACTAGCCTTTGACATGGAGAGGTATTTTTGCAATGCAGCTCTGTTCTAGCTAGACAGGATTAACACCTAGTTTGACAAAACACATCTACTCATGCAGTATGAATATGATTATGTTCCTGTCAGATTTCCGGGAGACTTCAAAGCATTTCTGAGTATTCCTATTTACATAGGATGAGAATAGATACTGTGCAAAAAATAGCCTCCTTTGGATGGAAGGAAAGCATGAAAGCAGATAAGCACTGTGATGCCTAACGAAAAAAAATAGCATATGTTTGAATGTCTATCTAATTTTCTTTGGCAATTAGGATTATTATTATCTAGGTAGATTTTGCTTTTTCTTCAGATTCATGCAGATTTCCATATTTATTAGAAGCAAGAAAGTGATCTCTGGACTTAATAGCATCTCTCTGATATATTTCTGCATGTGAATCAGTGACCTTTGAGAACTCACTGTTGTTCCACACACCCTGAAATATCACCTACATACTCTTTCCACACCTGAAAGGTTTGCATCTTATGCAGCTCATAGGCAAATTGTTTATTTAATGGAAAGTTCCATTTCAGCTACTGCAAGGCACATGCACAGTCTTAGGGAATGGTAACAGCCTGCTGATTCACTACACAATGTGCCTGTGCAGAATTTGAAGCACATTTTAATACTTTTATGGCTCTGCCAAAGATAAACAGATCATCACTCAACCTTAGAGAGGCACATATGATTACTTGAAGCACAATTTTTTTCTATCACCATGACCCTTACACAAATTAGTTAATTCAATTCTGTCTCCCTAAGTAGGTTTATTACTTTCCAAGATTTTTTTTCTAGAAATAGGTGCAACAAATTATACCTGAGACAAGTATACACATAACGGTTTGACCTACAGACACAGAAGTTAATAAGTATGAACAAATCAAACAAATCAAACAAATCAATAGATGCACCTTAATGTTTTAACATAACTAATTTCACTTAATTAACCTGCACATACATGAAAGATGTACAGGCTTTGCTTCTAATATAAAATTTATTCTGAAGGAATGCAACTTTTGTAATCGGAGTGTAAAGTATGATATAAATTATTAATTCTTTTGTGGGCACATGTTAAATTTTACAAGGTTTTTGTTTTGTTTTTTTTTTGAGAAAAGTGGAATATCTTACTTGGATTTGTGGGTATTATCTGAAAAAAAACTTTGCTTGTCAACCATTGTTTTACATTTTCTGCTAATAACTGATGTTTCACTTCCCTCAAGAGGTCTGCCCTGCTTTCTTATCTAAGCCTTCTTCCTTTTTGTTTCTTAGACAATGATCTGCATTTAGGAGACGCGCTTGGTGGAGGTGAGTACTTTCTTCTTTTCTCAGATATGTTGTGATTAAGTGAGTTTGGGGGGTTTTTTAGTACTCTTTTTTTTTTTAAGCCTTTCTTGGGCAAAAAGATTTCATGACTGCAACGTAAGCTGTAGTAAAGGAAGCCATACTCATGTCCCAGAGGCACCGTGCAGAGTAGGGCACCAGGATAGGCTGTGTCTGGCTGCCAGCTACAGAGATTTGTGTGGTGGCCTATTTATACTAACTGAGGTCTGCTGTGGTTAACATTGCCACATTGGAGTACCATGGCCACAGATGGAAACTGCACACATTGCCCAGTCAGCCATCATGGTTCACAGAGACAGCCTCTAGCAGAAGGCTGAAGATAACAGATAACACTAGCAGTTCATTCAGCTATCATAAATTAATCTGCCAAAGATTAGGAATCAGAGGTGACAGTGAACAGAGATGAGTGTTTTAGCTCTGCTGGCCACGAATCAGAATTGTGGGAAAGAATGGTTCAGAGGTGAGCGCTGATAGATATGATGCAGTTTAGGTTTCAGGCAGTCAAGATATTGTAACCTGCTGTAACTTCCATTTATTTCTATAACATGCAAACCTCATCTAGGATGTATTTATAGCATGTGCTGAGGTATGTAAATGCATGACATCCAAGATGCTGGAAAATTTTGCACCTCGTTTTACCTACTGTGTTTGGAGGTATACCTGTGAAGTACTCTAGAAAGGTTCTTGCACGCTGTAATAATCTACAGCCTGAGTAGCATTGAATCAAGACATAAAATTCTACTTGAATCAAGGTTACAGAAAATAAAAGCCAAACTAAATTTTAAAAAAAGAAGAGAAAGAAATGTAAGTCCTATTGCAATGGTCTGGTTTATTCATGTTTCAGATGCAGAGAATCATACTGCTTATATTGTTCGGGTTCTCCTCTAACATCTCATACCTGTGCTGAATGACATTCATCCACACTTCAAAAGCTGGTTATAGTTTTGTTGATAAGCCCCACATTTCTGCTGTCATTTCTTCCTGCTCATACTGATTGTTCCATTCTTCAAAGTTTTTACTGAATATGCTGATGAGATGATGATTATAACACGGTGATTAAATTACTAAAAAATTACTTAAGTATCTTCTGTAAAAAAACATCTCATTGGTTAGCACATGATGTTTCTTTTGACTTTTATTTCTTTGGTCAATTTTCAGTTCATGTTTTTAATTGAAATTCATACATTATAATGGAATTAATGATATACTTCATTATCAGTAGCTGTGAAGACATTATCTTCTCAGCATCTATGATGCACATATACATCTTGTTGTGTTTAAAGAACACAATTGCAGCATGGTAATGGGGATGAACAGTGACATTGGTAGTTTTCCACTTCTGTGTGGAGTCTTAGTTTGGAACACATGGTTCTGGAACAGAGCAAGTCTCTTTTCCTATTAAATAGAATGAATTGGGCAAAGTCTGATTCAGCAAAGATTTAAGAGTGTATCTAAAGTCCATTGAATGCAGTAGGATAAATTCATGCTTAAAGCTGAGCATATCTCTAAATAATTTGCTGAATCAGCACTTTAAAACAGCTTACAAATAGGAGTGTTATGTTTAGCATGTAGGCAAGAAGAGGCCATAATGAAAGAGCATCTGACATGAGTTGGAGGTAAAAGAAAGATTTAAGGAGAGGGAGGGAAGATGCCATTTATTTCAGTAGCCTGACTTTGATTTTTCAGAGCTAAATTTGCTGCCTGACTATGTGAGCAGTTAAATATGCTACTGACCTGGTTGGGGGCAGCACGAGGAGGCCTGCACTATGAAGTAAGAACAGCCATAGCCGTTTTTCCTCAGTCAGTCCATTACTCCAACACTGTGTATGCGATTTGGAAACTGCTACTTGTGATCACATATCTTTCTCTATCCAGTTCCTCTCTTCCCAGTACTCTTGTGGAAATTAGATAAAATGCCAGCTCAAAAGGAAAAATGCTAAAATCTGAGTACATTTTGCACTGTTTAAAAGTATAAAATTCATCATGCATGAGATGAATTCAGTATGTGTTCAGTGAAACTACTCTCTGGTTCATATCAATACCTGCTGAGGGCACAGAGACAACCTTGTGCCTCCTGACCAGCCCAGAACACTTTCAGGTCTGTGTCACTGCACCGCTGACACCTGCAGTAGCATACTGTTCATTCCAGCTGTCAGAATAAAGTAATATGAGCATGTGCCAGAATTACCAGAAACGTTTCCCTTGGACATTTTTTGAGCTCTTCTCTCATTTCAGTTTTGAAAAATTTCCATTTTCTAACTATCTTCAGTACCCTATCATTTATTGACATACTGCTTGAAACTTTTTAACCTACTGACAAGGTTATTTTCTGAATTCAACAGGAACAGATGAGCAATATGCATACATTTTCAAGTTATCATACTCTTTATTTACAGCTCCCTGTTCTGTTTCTCCAACCATCTAACTATTTATTGTCAATAGGTGACATCCCAAGACAACCATTATACCCACCTCTTCCACCACGACCAGGAAGCCACAGTAATACTGGTAAGAATATTTTCTCCATAGAAAATCTAGCACTAGGAACTGTTCAGAGAAGATATGTTGAACTCTTTACTCTCTAATTTCTTTATTTATAATTTTTATTATTTTTATCTTCCTTCCTTCCTTCCTTCCTTCCTTCCTTCCTTCCTTCCCTCCCTCCCTCCCTCCCTCCCTTTCCTTCCTTTCCTCACTATTCCTGACTCAGTGTTTGGAAAGATTCTCTGAGCTTTTGTTCTGGCACCATAAAGCTTTTCTGCCTCCCCGAAAGAGAGGACATTGACTTCTAAGCAGCATGAAACTAATATTTATCTTGTTTCTCCTTTCATTTTTGGTATGTATACATGGAACCATGCTAAGGTTCAAATTTGACATCTACCTCTATGAAATGGATACGGCTACATACAAATCCATACTGAGATGGCTCTGGGGCATACAACAGGTGGGACAGGAGAGATGGATTTAAGATTGCTTTTGACTGTTGTCCCAGACACCCACTTAAATACAGTGGAGGTGATACATCTATCCTAGCTACTGTCACGTATATCATATTTACTGCCGGCATGACTGTAGTGATGCTCTGTGGATATGCCCTTCTCAAGTCTTTCCTAGAAGGGACCTACTGACTTGCCACTACAAGAGCTGCTGGGATTTGAGATGTCCTTACTATATTAGGATACATTCTACTGAGGCCCAGGTTCACTCATCCCACTAGTGTCTACTTCTGTGAATAGAGCTGGGCCAGTTAATGAGCAGGGCTTTTGCATATTGTGTTTAGTAGCCTAAAGTGGCTCTGAGATTTGGACTCCTAAATACAGAACAAATTTAACATATTTTCAAACATACGTGTCTTCATGCTCAGGATGGGTAGACAGCAACAGTTTCAGTACTTTAGCTTCTAGTGAATGTAAATGGGTGACTGCTCCTGTAAGACAGCTGCTGTATGGAAACTGGGATTTCAAAAGTCCCTCACCTTTCCCAGAACTGTTACAAAAAAGCCAGAGAAGGGAACTGAAGATGTTACCACTGTTCAGATAATTTTGCAACAGAAATCCTAATATTTATCTTGCAGGAGGATTTAACGATTTCGATCTTGTTGATGGGAAGCCTTTACCACCACACATTGCAGGTAGTATTTGACAATTTTCATTGCATTTTCTCTCTTATATTTATAAATCAGAGCTCACTGGTTTTGCTTAACGCAAATGTTTATTACTGAAGGTGTAGGACAAGACTGCTATTTTTATGTAGACTAGTCATCTTTCTCCATGGCTTTTAGCACCAAGCTTTAGCTCCTTTGAAACATATCTCTAGATGCCTTGCAAGGATAAGCCAGAGCCTTGCAGGATTCATTCCTTCAAATTCTGTTTGGACAGTCCCAAAGAAGCTTCTACTGAGAACTGAAAGTAGACACTCCAAGTCTATGATCTTGACATAAATCATCTTATTGTCCAGAAGTAGAGGACAACAAGAGTAGAGTTGGCCTCCTATTTCCTTTAAATCAGTCTGACATAGACAGCTAAGGATTATCTTTTTGTTTATATTCTTCAGACAGTATTCTTCTACAAACATGAAGTGGCAGGAGGAAGGAACTCTATTCCTCCTACTGAAACTGATGCCAGTCAGGATTAGAATCAGAGCTTCTCTGTCACAGAATCCCACTCTAGCTGCCCCATTTCACATTGTAGGAAATGCAGAATACTTTGTTCTCAAAATATGAAAGACAATTTTTGATGAAACTTTATCCTCTATTCCAGGAGAAGAAGGGCATAATTTCAATCATGGTGGAAGCACGGGTATAGTAAATATTTTATTCTATAATTTGTTTCAGATCATCATAAACAGTGAGAAAATGTTAGCCTTATAAAAGTAGTACATATATTAAATGATGCTGTATGACACTGTTTTCATATCAGCTGAGTGTACCATAATTGCCAGTCTTCTGTTTAATTACTTAATTACTTAATGGATTTCCAATGTTTCACCATATGATTTTCAAAGTTTTGCAAAAAACACGTACTTGTAGGTAATATGCCTTAGTCATACTATTTCACTGCATCTGAAAAAAATCTCTCTTGTTTTCTACAGATTCAGGATTAATAGCTGGAGTTACATCTCCTATAATTTCTGCTTTTGTGATATTAGTTGTTGGATCTATTGCGGCCTACACAGCTTACAAGAACAACAAGCTTTGTTTCAAACCACGTGGTAAGACACAATTAGTCAATTTCTGTGTTGAAGAAGATGGGAATTTTACTAAAATAAAAAATAAAAATAATAAAAAAAAAAATTCTGTGGGGATAGAAATAAGCTAATTATGGCCAAACATTCTCTAGCCTGTATGTGATCTTGGGAATTCTCAGTCAAGTATAGGAAGCCACGATGTACCCAAAGGACAGATATACACCACTTCCTGAAAGGAATTGAGTAATGTGAAGTCTTTGCACCCATGGAGATGACTGACTGTTATGGCCCTGAGCCCACAGATCTGCTTGAATCACCTGCATCAGCCTCACATAGGGCTTCTCCATATGCCCTCTGTTCCGGGTTCCAATTTCAGCTCATTTCTTCCTTTCCTGGCCTTGTCTGCATCTCTAGTGTTCCTGCCCAGCCATGGTTCTGGATGGCTTTTTGGATTTCTTGACTTGGTCTTAGGCCTGGCTGGTTGTCTTGACCTGAAGGTCAGTGGGTTGCCCACAGGACCCTTTTGCCATCATCACCTTAATCTGGCTTGCCCACTCCTAGTGTGGTGGGGTGGCACTGAGCTGGCTAGACTCTGGTCCAGGCTGCCCTGTGAACATCCTTGGGAGCAGCCCCAGTCTTGCAACTCCCTGGTGCTTAGCTGTCAGAAAGGAATTTAAACTTCTGATTTTTGTTATCTATTCTATTATAGGACTAACAACCAATACATTTATCATGTATTAAAACATTCACTGGATTGTAAAGACACGAATGAAGTGCAGAACACATATGGAAAATTCTTCTCCGTGCACATGGAGAAGTTTGCTAGGCAGAGTGCTGCTGGTGATGCCACGGAACTCCAGAGGGGCCAGGTTTTCTCTGAACAGTACTACACAGGAAATACCCACCTGCATCCAAGGGGGGGGTGTTTTCAGGCCTGGGGATGAACTGTGGGAGGTTATTTGTGCCCCAAGGGATCTGACAGTCACATTTTTTCCGTGTCTATAGCTAAGGTGTAACAAAAGCATCATGTCAGATGATGCAGTCTGTGACCTCCCTGCCCTCTGAAAAGAGGGAGGAGATAGAGGAAAGGGAAAAGCTGCCCATAGTTCTGTAGTGGTAAGAGGTTCCCACCTCATGCCTCAAGGGGACCTGGAGAAGAATGAGCACAGGAAGCAGCTGATGTAGAAGCACTGGCAAAGGATATCCATAGCAGAAATGATTCATGTTAATCTTCCTTCTTTTAGGTGGGGCCACAGTGTAAACTGCTGAAATGAAAACTGTCCTCTGATGACACACTCCTTTGGTTGGCGATGTTCTGCCCACAGATCTGACATTTTTTTCAGCTTCATAAGTCTGAGCAAAAAATCTTCCTCTAATGAATGTTTTGCGGAGGCACTGCAATTCCATTTTCTTTTACATGACGTTACTCTTAAACCTGGAGATTTATATCATCAAAGATGTACTTAAAATGTGCAGGATAAGTATTGCACTGTATTCATAAATGTTGGATAAGTATTTTAATTCAGGAGCTATTTTAAATGCAGAATTCCAGCTTAATATGAGCTAAAAATTAAAATATTTTGGTTTATGAGTGTTTTTTTTTTTTTTCTTTTGTCAGCTTTTTTGGTTTATGAGTGAAGAATTTTTTTTCTTGTTTTCTAAATTGCCCAAAATAATTAATCATTCTGATAGGACAGAAATAAGAGAAATGCCATTTCCATTCACACATTTTGCATATTTCTGTATTGTCTGTGGTACTTAAGAAAAAACTGAAGTAAATGATTGAGCATTTTAATGCCTTTACTTCGTATCTTATGTCTGAACTCTTGCAAAGCAGAAAGAACTATAGATGGAAAATACATTCTTAATTTTCAAATACAACATGAAAAGAACACGTGCACCGACGAACCACTGATTAAAATAAATAAAATGAGGAGAGCACAAGTTAATTGTATTTACTTATTTATTACTGAAATGGCATTTGGCTCTTCTCAGGGAACTGGAATCTGTTGTAAATTATGTTTTCCTTCTTGAAAAATTAGAAGCCTCCAAAGGCAACCTGATACATTTTTTTTCTTTCTTTCTTTTTATTTTAAGAAATGTATTCTTCATAATTTCTTCAAAAGAAAACTAGATGCAGAGGTTTTGGAATCAGTTAGAACCAATCTGTGACATTTTGTCCTATGAATCTATGCTACCAACTTTTAAATGTTGTACATATCTTTTAGCAGAGGTATAGTTGATACTTTGAGTTTTGCTAGTGAGGCTGCTCCATCTTCTTCTCTTGCTCCTCATCAACCTTGCTGTGTTAACAATGTTTGTAGGCAGACAAAAATTATCATCAAAACCTTTTCCAGTCTCTCTATCTTCAGGGAATGAAATGCAGGTGAGAAGCTGGCAAAACTAGTGGTTTAGTGACATAATTCTATCATATGGTTATTTTAGCTAACTTATAAGCATAGAGGAAATACATGAAGAATGTATTTTCTTACAAATTTGCATGCAGATGGACGTAGGTGTTTGTCGTGTTTGTTGAATTGTTGAGAGAAAGACATCGTCTGGACAGGAACACTTCATAAAATACTATTCTATCTCCGTGATATTTGACATGGATATTTCATATCTTTATTTTGATCCTGAATGTAAGAAGTTATCACGTACATCAGTTCAAACATGGAAACACTTTGACAACATGCAAAGATAACGAGCAGCTTTGTGGCTACCGCTTTCAACTTATCATCAATAATATATTTTAATAGTTTTCCAGGACACGTGCTTTTTCTTTAAAGATACAAACTTCTCATGTTAATATTTATGAAAGTCACTGTATGTTTTGTCAGGTAGATTTTAAAGCTTTTTGTGGTTACCACCTCCATTGCTTGTTTAACAATAAAAATATCCATGCTCGTTCTTTCTCTTGAAAATATTCAATAAACACATACTCTGTTTTACCTACAATGAAATGAAGTTTGCTCGTTTTGTGAGTTATTTTATGGAATGTATGCTGGCTGGCTGGTACCTTGAATGTCTAAGCTGCTATTAGAGGAAAGAAAAAAAAGAAAAAGGAAGCATCTTGTGTATCTCTTGTTCAGGATCAGTGTTCAAGAAGGATTTATGTGCAGTTTTAAGAGCATAAAGATTTTTTTCTTTTAAAATGCTACTACAAATTATTTAAATTTGTTCTCAGTTTTTCCTAAACAATTTCTTATTCAGTTGAAATGGTTTCTGTTATTATTATTGTAAGTGAAGAGACAGATTTATTTTTTTTTTAATGGAGAATTTGAACTTGAATTAGTCGGAACTCCCACCAAGTGTTTAACTTTCTCAAGTTCTCCATCTAATGACATCAACACAGCAGTGTGCAGGCACTGCTTTCAGTGCTAATTTTGCTTCTAACTGGCATAACTGGGTATTTATATAGGGAATATGTTTAAGTCTGAAGGGGAAGGAAGGAAAACAAAGTAGCTGTTAGAGCTCCGGACCACAGAATCACAGAGTTGTAGGGGTTGGAAGGGACCTCTGGGGATCATCGAGTTGCACAGGTAGGCATCCAGGTGGGTCCTGAATATCTCCAGTGAAGGAGAATCCACAACCTCTCTGGGCAGCCCGTTCCAGTGCTCCATCACCCTCACAGTGGAGAAGTTCTTTTGCATGTTAGTACCGAACTTCTTATGTTCAAGCTTTAGGATGCTGCTCCTTGTCCTATCGCTAGAAACCACCGAGAAGAGCCTGGCCTCTAACTGTCCCCGGTCTCCCTTCAGCTTTCTGGCTCACGGCCAACCTGCTGTCCACTACGACAGCCACCGGCCCGGCCGAGGTGAGAGGAGGGCCAGGCTATGGGGCAACGACGAGAGAGCACAGCGTCACATTTCATCGCGCCGCGCCGTCAGGCGGCGCCATAGCGCTACAGCCACGAGTGGGGGGCAGCGGGAGGCCCAGGTGGGCGGCAGGTGCGGGGCTCCGCGCTCCTCGGGGCCGAGAAGGGAGCGACTCCCCCGCGTGAAAACTGGGGAGGGTCGCGTCGTGCCAACCCTGCCGTTAATGCCGGTTTTCCGCCCCTGCGCACAGGAGTCCGCGCGAGCGTAATTCACCTCCCACTGTTTTCAGCGGGAACGAGGCTAATCCCATTTGGTGATTTACCAGCCCGGGGAAGCAGGCGAGGCGGGCGGCAGAGCTCGGTCTCCGCCCCGCTCGGCAGTGGCTCCGCGGCCGCACGATGTCCGGTGAGTACCGGTGAAGCCCTCGCTGCGCCCGCTCGCCCCCGGCTCCCCGCTGCACCGCGCGGCGCTCCGGGCTCTGCGGGCTCCTCGTACGGCTCGCCCCGACGGCGGAGCGCGCTGCCAGCGGCAGGCCGCGCTGCGATTAGCGGCTCCGGATTAGGGTTGGAGCCATCTGGCTGGTGGGAGGAAAGGGCCCGAGGGGTGGGCGCCTGCTGCCGGCCCGCGTGCTGCTCGGCCGGGCTCGGCCCGCCTGGGGCTTCCCGAGGGGCAGGGGCACACAGAAGGGGACTCTGTTGCAAAGTTGTTTTAAAAGTTGTTTTGCGAGGAGTGAGGAAACTGAAGGTGTTTAACGGCACGAGCTACGAAGTCCTCTGCCTTGTCCTGCCGACTGCTGTGTTCCTAGTTCAGTATTCTTTTTTTCCTCAAAACGGGGTGTTACTCTTTTTATGTTACTCATCTGTGTATCATAATATTGTTGCATTTGGTTTTTCACGGAGATTGCTTGGTGTCTCCTGAGTAACAGGATTGCAGGGTATTGACGCAGGATGTAACTGTTCCTAACTGGATGATACTTAATAATGTCTGCACAAAATGAGAGAGAAGTCCTCGCTGTCACCTGTCCCCATGAGTCCTAATCCTGCCTGGTGACATTCAGTGCTGCTTTAGTAATGGGGGTAGAGAACCTGTGTTTGGATCAGGCAGAACTTCATTAGACCATGAGAAACACTGCATGATGTCAGACGTTGATTTGTATTCTCTGTGGAGGTGTTGGCAGTGCCAGCATAAAACTCATTGTCAATGTTTCCTCTCTTGGACCTAGACCAGGGAAGCATGGGAATTAATACTGCCAGCTCTTGTGATTACTATAGGGAGAACTGCCTATTTGCTGAAAATCTGCGTAACAATTTCTGATGGTGGTTTATGTAGCTGTTTTCATCTTTACTTGTTCTGCTTCTTGTAACAAAATCCATCCTGACTGCTTCTGTAGTCCTGGGTGCCGCTGGAGCAGAGCGTCCTGTTCCACATCCCTCTAGTGATTAATGCTAAGTCAGAGGTCAGGAAACTTGTGACCAACAAGAACGTGACCAGCAGGTCGAGGGAGGTGATTCTCCACCTCTACCTGGCCCTGGTGAGACTGCATCTGCAGTACTGTGCCCAGTTCTGGGCTGCTCAGTTCAAGAAAGACAGGGCACTTCTAGAGAGTCTGGTGGAGGGTTGCAAAGATTACTAGGGGCCTGGAGTTTCTGCATGAGCAATGGGGCTTTTCAGCCTGGAGAAGAGATTGGCTGAGGAGTGTTCCAATCAACACCAATAAATATAAATACTTGTATCAATATAAGATCAGAGTCAAATGGATGGGGTCAGGCTTCAGTGGCACGTGCAGTAATAAAACAAGGGGCAGTGGGCACAAACTGGAACATAGGAAGTTTCCTACAAACATGAAGAAAACTTATTTACAGTGAGGGTGACAGTACCCTGGAACAGGCTGCCCAGAGGGGTTGTGGAATCTCCTCTGCAGAGATGTGAGATCTACCTGAACACTTTCCCATGCAGCCTACTGTAAGGAATCTGCTTTAGCAGGTGCTTAGACTTGATCTCTTGGAGACCCTTCCACTCCATATGGTTCTGTGATTCTGTGACTTACTTTATCATTGCAGCAGTCTAATGCACCTTCACAAAAAAGGCCTGGCCCAGGCTGTAGTGTGCCTGCCCTTCACAGATGGCAGCTGCAACAGAAGGGGAAAGTACGATGAGAACAGCAGATAGTATCAGCGAGGAATATGGGAAAACATTGAGCCAATGTTAGTTTGCCAGGCAGAACACTCGGAACATAATCAGCCTATTGGGGATGTTTAGCTATTTTATGTACCCTTCTTAAGATAGCATTGTGTTATTTAGAGTAGTTTTGTAGGAAAGCTGTAGTATATGAGTCTCTGGCTCCCATTGCAGTTATTGCAGTTGCAGAGTGGGCAACTTGGCAAACTGAAGTTGTTACTCTAGGAGCAACTGCTAGGGCACATCTGACATTTCTCTATCAGGAGACAGAAATATGTTTACAAAGCTGTGTCAATTGGATTATGAAACTTGGTTTGAAGCTGGTAGGTGTACGTGTTTCATTTAGTGCTTATTACTGAGTCACTCCTACATCTCATTGGTGTTTGATCATTCTCTGTCTCCCTTTTACCCTGACCATCAAAGGGAGCACTGCTCAATCTGCATGCTGGTGTGGATTCCAAGGTTTTTATGCAGCCCTAGAACTGGTTTTCAGGTCTGTTTAAGAATATTGCCTCTGGCAGCTCTGTCTGAAGTACTGCTGTGAGTAAGTAGCATAAGAAGTTGGTGCTGTCAACTAAAAAGCTGTAACAAGTTTCACACAAAATCACCCAGCCTATTGCGGTTCATATAACTTTGGTGATTGATTTTTACAGGCCACTCTGCAGCTTTGATAGCAGCACAGAGAAGATGGGAAAAGTAATTTGCTTGAAAGTCTGACCTGTTCTGAGAAACTATTGCAGTGCCAACAGCGATTTCTAAATTTGCATCTCCAGGTTGCTGCGTGGTAATCTAGGCAAGAGAAGTGAGCAGACTGAGACATTCATACAACATAGTTATAATGTGCTTCTGATTGCACACAGACTTTTCTTGTAATTCACAGAGTCGCCGTAGGGCTCCACAGCTTGAAAACAATTTGCTTGAAAACATAATGCTGTTCACACTAGGTATTTCCTGTGAGAAAGCCTGGTGTAATCCAGCACAAAGAGCTGAAAGCAAAGTTGCACTTGGCAGTGAAAAAAAACATATATATGCATATGTATAGTCACAATGAATTTTAAATACCCCCACCCCGGCCTTCAAACTTGATAGGTCAAATATTGCTGCTTTTGCAACTTGACATCAGTGGTGAGTCTCTCAGTACATTAAATTTTATGCAACGTTGCCCTTGATTTAATTTAAATGGAGATTTCAGGTGAAGAGTTTGCTTACACAGCTTGGTATGAAAATCTGATCTGTAGTTTTGACTTTTTAGAAATAAAATTTTTACAGGGGCAGTTTCGAGGAATGTTCTAAACAAGGAAATTCAAGTAACGCTTCTGTCCCTTGAAAGCATGGTATGAGATGAAAAAAGACGTAATGATAGAATCTTTTGATTTTAACTGATACTTCTGCATGATTTCAAAACAGCAAGCATATGCTTCTTGTTGCATCAGTAATGTTTTAATGTTGCTTTGTTTCAGTCGGTAGTTTGACTGCCTGTTTAACTAACTTTATAATGGTTTCCTGTATTAAGAGGACCATAGTATGTGTCCTACAGCAGATTCTCAGAAGAGGCGATTGGTTTCTTTTCCTTGGTAAGTATTAGCCAGAGCTCTTAGAAGCTGTTTGCTTCCTTGTAGTTCTGACCACAGCTTTGCTCCAAGAAGGACTGAGCAGGAAAGCATGTGTAACTTGCCATGCCAACCTGCTGAGCTGTTCCTTGAGTAGCCTGTGTAGTTCTGGATGGGCTATTTATGCAAATATTTGGTTTCTGTAGCGAAAAGAATTTGCAGAGGCAATAAGGAGTTTGTGCTCGGTTTTATGGTTGTTATTTAAAATAGTGTCTGAAGATTTAAACACCTACTGGTTTCACAGTTTGCTTTCTGTACTAGCCTACCCCCCGCCTTCCTCTCAGTAGTTGTTTTATTACCTTTTTATTTATTTATTTATTTTTGGCTGGAGATGCTTGTTGCCCAACACAAAAGCATCTTTCTTTGCTGAGTCTCGGTGCCTTTTGAGAATAATTTTATTGCTTGGGTGACCTTTGGGTTTTATGTATTTGTGTATGTGTGTGGCTTTTCCCCCTTCTTTGGGGGGTGTGTGGGAGCAGTATTTATTTTTAATGCATGCTTGTATTTGATTAATCTCTTGGAAAACTGCAGTAGGAACAGCTAATGTGAACAACTTTCCTTACAAACCACTCCCTGTGAGCACCTCCTGTTCATTTTCTGAACTTCCACAACTTGCTCGAGCTGTTGTGCTAACGGGAGATGCAGATGTTTCCACAGCAAAAGCTCCTTTTTACTTTATTTGCATCTTCTCAGAATTGTAATTAAAACGGTTATTGGAATTTGTTTAGCTGAAAGATCTGCAAACTTTTTTGTTTTAATGAATGGTTGAGTGTTCAGACTAGGTTTCCTGCTATTGAAAAGAGAATGGCCAGCTGGATGAGGGAGCTGATCCTCCCTATCTACTCTGCCCTGGTGAGGCCACAGCTGGAGTTCTGTGTCCAGTTCTGAGCTCCTTGGTTCAAGAACGACAGGAACTTGAGAGTCTGGCAGAGCGCTATAAAGATAATTAGGGGCCTGGGGCATCTCCCTTATGAGGAAAGGCTGAGAGACCTGGGGCTGTTCAGTCTGGAGAGCAGAAGGCTGAGGGATGATCTTATGAATGCTCGTAAATATCTAAAGTGCAGGAGGCAAATGGATGGGACCAGGCTCTTTTCAGCAGTGCCCAGCAACAGAACAGCAGGCAATTAACACAAACTGGAACGTAGGAATTTCTGTATGAATATAAGGAAGACCTTTACTGTGAGGGCGACAGAGCAGTGGAACAGGCTGCCCGAGAGGCTGTGGAGTCTTTCTCTGGAGGTATTCATGACCCACCTGGATGCTTTCCTTTGCAACCTGCTATTCATAACCTGCTTTAGCTAGGAGTTGGACCAGATAATCTCCAGAGGCCTCTTCAGACCCCTATGATTCTGTGTTACTGAGATTGTCCCGAGTCACAGGGACATGTGGTAGTATAAAACTGTAGTGCTGAGTTCAGGGTCTGGCTGGAGATGAGTGAGTGGCAGAAAAGAAGCAGAGGGAGAGGTCAGCATGCCAGCAGGTCTGTGTTTCCTTCTGGATATGGATGATGTGGAAAATGGAAATGCTTAGTATCTAAGGGTTTATCACAGGCACCAAGCATACTTCATTGCATACCTTAATGTTATGCTGTATTATGTTAGAGGTTTCAACTCGCTCATTTTGGCAGCCTGTTTCTGAGGCAGTCATGAGGTCATTCATTGGGCTCTCTGCCACTGGTTCAGTGAGATTCTTTCACAGCGTCTCTCATAGAGCCTGGAAACTGAGTGACATGGTGTTTTGGTGTTGTTATATAATAATGAATTTAGTATCACTGTGTGTCCCTTGAAGTGGTGGTGGTTTTCTACAAGTAGCTCAACACAAACACGGAAGCTCTGTTGAGCTCACTGGAATTCTCCTCATCCTGTGTGACCCCATTGCTTAGTTCTGGTTAATTTTGCAGCTGAGCTATTCCTTCAGCTCTGAGAGATGCCGTTCACCTCACAACGTTTGAGTTGTGAGTTGAGTAGCTCACCCCAGAAATACAGTAAGGGTGGCTCTGTTGGAGGACAGAACTGAAGAGCAGAAGGTAGTGGTACTGCCAGATGCCTGGTATCCCTACAGAACACACTATCTGATGTCGTGCTACAGTGTAGTTTTCCTTCTTTATTTAGAGTGACTCTTTTCTTCCAAATGCTTACTGATTCTGAAGAACTTTTTTTTAAGTTACTTAAGCTAAGGATCCTTAGCTTTTGGTAAGGGATGCCAACCCTAACATCACTTTCTCCATGCATGTTGGTAGATACCAGTTGTTCAGCCAGGTACTCCATTACAAATTGGATAAAGCAAAAATGTTCCTAAATGTTTATTCAGTGAGGTCATGGAAAGAAGGATATTTCTGCTTACTACTTTACATCCTGTGTTTTTTTCCCTTAGCTTTTGGCACTGTATAAACAGAAAGGAAAAAATAATCAGTTGTGTTACATATTATGTGAAATAAATGTACAGTCTAAATACTTATAGATCAGCTCTTTCAAATTGCCAGTAAGTTTAGGCAGATGTGACTTAGGGAGTTACTTGTTTAAAGCTACTCTGAAAACTTCATGATATTATGCGAATGACACAAAAATAACAGCATCCAGAGGCATAGATTCTGCAATCATATTTACTGGATTTTTCTATTCAGTTTTGTCCTTTGGGGGAGTTTGGAAAAGAGAGAGGCCTATCGCAGGAGCTGCAGGTTGTTATAAGCTGTAGCCTAATGGCTAGCTGGAGGAGGGAGATTGTAGGAACCTGCCAAAAGAGCTTACGTTAAATCTGTAAAGTGACTCTTCTAAATTTTTATTCACAGTAACGGATCAGGCCTTTGTGACTCTTGCTACTGATGATGTGTATTGCCAAGGAGCTCTGGTTCTTGGACAGTCATTGAGGAACCATACAACATCTAGAAAACTAGCAGTACTGATCACACCAGAGGTCTCCAGTGGAATGAGGTAAGAATTTGTGTGCTTTTGAAGGCTCACAATATGGGAAAATAATAACATAAAAGATTTTAATGGGTTTCTTAGGATTTCACAGCATTATGAGTAGAAATTCCCTAATGGCTAATGGTTTCTGAGGGGAGTCCCAAATCACATCCAGGGTAAGGCTGTGTGCCTAATAAGTGTTTACTTGCAAAAGCAGAGCTTGTGGATGGAAGCTGATACTTGAGCCCATAATTGGGAACACCAACTGAAAATTTATAAAAAACTAGAGTTTTACTGTCTTGCTTTTTTTTTTTTTTCTTCTTTTTCCTTCTCTAATTGCTTCTCATTTAGAAGGAGCAAGATATCTACCAGCCACGACATTAGAACTCTCCAAGACATCAGTGGCTCAACTTCAGATGTCTTCCGCGTGATGATGAGAAATACCCTTCTCCCTCTTTTTAAAAATCATTGTAATTCTACAAGCATGGCAGAATTGTGTGTATAGAAATCTCAGTTGAACTTTAGCCCTGATGTTTGGAGAACTGAGCTTGTTTAATTAAAAAGAAGATGACATGCCGTAATTGCTTGTGCTCTTAGTTCTGCTGTGGATTAGGAAGTGTGCAAGCTCCCAGCTTCTATATGATGTGCAAAATTGTTAACAATACATCTGTCTCAAGAAACATATTTTCCTTTTTTTTTTTTTTTTTTTTTTTTATTTAATAATGATTTTTATAATTATGAAGTATTCTTAACAAAAGTATATTTTCTTTTTCTCTTCTTTTTTTTTTTTCCCCTCTTTCCTCTCTTTATGGGGGGGGAAAAGCTGTTTTTTTTAGGCAAGGTTAGCACTTGAAAACATTTGTCTCTGAATTAAGCTTCTGTACCTATATTTAATACTTTGACAGTTAACTTCTGCCCCTCATATATCAGTCAAGCAAAATGTAGTGACTTTGAAATCTAGATAATAAGCACAGGCTTTTCTTCTTCTGTGTTTGAGTGACAGCTAGGAGTTTGTAGTTGATAGTGTAATATAAATAAACTGTGTTTAAAAGCATTTTCTTCTTGTACCTTGTGGGAATATTATCTCCTTTGATATCCTCTATTAAATTTGTGTGGAAGAGATGCTCACTACTACAAATAATCTCAAATTAGACTTCAAGGGACTGGAGCACCTCCCCTATGAAGACAGGGTATCGAACGGGCTGCCCAGGGAGGTTGTGGATGCCCCGTCCTTGGATGTGTTTAAGGCCAGGTTGGACGGGGTCCTGGGCAACCTGATCTGATTGTGTGTGTTTGGTGGCCCTGCTAGGCAGGGGGGTTGGAACTACATGATCCTTGAGGTCCCTTCCAACCCAGGTGATTCTGTGATTCTGTGATCTGTGATTCTGTGACAGGCTGAGGGAGCTGGGCTTGTTCAGCCTGGAGAAAAGAAAGCTGCTGGTGACCTCACTGCAGCATTTCAATACCTAAAGGGAGCCTACAAACAGGAAGGGAATCAACTCTTTGAAAGGGTAGATAACAGCAGGACAAGGGGAAATGGTTTTAAGTTGAAGGAGGGAAGATTTAGGTTGGGTGTCAGGGGGAAGTTCTTTACAGAGAGAGTGGTGAGGTGCTGGAACAGGCTGCCCAGAGAGGTTGTGGATGCCCCGTCCCTGGAGGTGTTCAAGGCCAGGTTGGATGGGGCCCTGAACAACCTGGTCTAGTATTAAATGAGGATGTTTGTGGCCCTGCATGTGGCGGGGGGTTGGAGATTCATGATCCTTGAGGTCCCTTCCAACCCTGGCCATTCTGTGATTCTAAGAAGACTTCTTTTCTCTGTGCAAGTATGTGCTGTCGGTTTTAAAGGCTGTTTTTGCTCTGGCACAACAGGTGCAAAGAGACAGTACCTGCCACATCCTGTACGATGTAGAGATAGTACGGTATGTATGGTATGGTGCTGTCACAATTGTGAAGAAATGAAAGCTCCTTTAATTTCTGTCAGTGTTTCTATAGTAGACTAAGTAATTAAGGTGTGGGTTGATTTCTCCTCTGTACAGTACCTTCAGGTTTTGAGATGGGTTGGCCCCTTACTGAAAGAAGCAGTGGCTTACAGCCCGGTGTTATTCTAAGCATCAGTCTAACCTTTGTTACTGTCACAATAAAAGCTGTGTCAGTGTTTTCATGAAAAAAGTGGTGAACCTCAATAAGTTCCCTTCTTTCTCTCCACTGTTTGCTCTGGTAGGTCTGTCCTGCGCAGCGTGTTTGATGAAGTCACTGAGGTGGATGCACTTGACAGTGCTGACTCGGTCCGTTTGGCTCTGTTGCAGAGGCCAGAACTGGGTGTAACCTTCACTAAACTTCACTGCTGGACTCTTACTCATTATAGCAAATGTGTCTTCATGGATGCAGATACCTTGGTGAGTAGTGCTCCCCAGAGCTGTGGTGTGGTTTGTGTCTGTCTTAGACGTACTCTGAGTGTGTGCTTCCTCATCTTGCAACCCAGTGGCCTAGCAAGTGACTGTATTTGCTGGGGGTCATAAGGCTGCAGAGGCTCCAGCTGGATATTTTGACTGACAGCTTGGCTGCCTGCAGAGAAGTGGATCCTGTTTCGAGAGTAGCTTCCAGACTGTCCTCAAAAGATATCATGAACACATTGTATGCAAATTGGCTTCTGACAGATGTTGAAAATAGTTCTCTGTCAAATTCTGCTTGGAATTACTCTGGTCAGGAAGGCTGGCAAGTTATAAAAAGGAGAGGAAAACAAAACATTATCTGATGTATGGAGATCGAAAAAAAAACAAGCTGTAATTTTGACAAGGACAGTCATGTCAACCTTTCTCTGCAGCAGTTAAGAGTTTCATTCTTAGAGAGTGGGATGCGTTTTGATTTAATAGGATTGTATTTGTATTAGAAACCAAATCATTCCTCTCAGAGAGCGAGGGGAAGAGTTTATGATTTAAAATTGAAAAAGGCGAGTATTTGGCTGTGGTGTTTGTTTGTTTGTCCTGGTTTTTTTGTTTAAGTCAATGAGATGATCTTTCTTCTAAGAAGATTTACCCTCCTATTTTGTAGCTTCTCCATTTACAGTCATTATGAGTGGGGTACAGACTTCTAGTGGTTGCACAGTCATCTTTCCACTGATTTTATAAGTGATCTGGCTCAATCTGATTGATTTTTCCTGTTTCACTGTGAAGCTCTAAAACCAACCCAAAGCAAGACTCTGAGCTTAACTTACTTTAGAAAAACAGTTACAAGAGACAGTTGTTCTGTTTCAGTCTTTAGCCAGTCTGCTGCTAAATCAAATTATTTGGATTCTTGGCTTTGTTGTGGATACTGAGAATAATGGACTTTGAGAAAATGAGCTTAGAAATAAGGAAACTTTCACGATAGGATATTTAAAGGAACCTTTTGACCTTTTGAAGGATCTCTGACACTCATGAAATAATTTCATGGGATTTGCACTTCTGTCAGAGAAGTCAAGGAGAACCACAGTTAAAGTTACTTAATTACATTAAAAAAGTTATGAACCTTGGCATGTTTGCCTGCTTTCATGTTCTGCAAGCTTGGTCAAACTAAGAATTGAATTTGGTAGTAATGATGTAGCTACTCATGTTCCAGAAAAACACCTTTTGTAACAATTTACCTTTTCTCCTACATTCTCCAAGGTGCTTTGCAATGTTGATGAATTGTTTGATCGAGAAGAGTTTTCAGCAGCTCCTGATTCTGGCTGGCCGGACTGCTTTAATAGTGGTGTATTTGTCTTCCGACCTTCTTTAAAAACTTACAACTTGCTGCTCCAGTTTGCTGCTGAACATGGCAGCTTTGATGGTAAGAGATGAAATGCAAGAAACTAGATTCAGTTTCTTTGAGCCATTTCCTCCATAATTTCCATGCAGTCTGACAGAACAGAGGAAGGCAGGAGTTCTCTGGGCTTTAAGTAATTGAGCCCCTACAAAAATTTATAGTGCAGATCTTTTCGTCTTACACAGTATTTAAGACTCACTGAATTATTGCAGGCTGCAATTCCCAGAAAAGTACAACGAAGAGAGTCCGAGTCTTGCTCAGTAAGTTTTAATTTTGCTGTCTTTTAGGATAAAGAAATACAGCTGATCTGCTCTGAGGGAGACAAAAACCCCTTCTTACTTCTTTCTTCATAAGTTATAGTAGGACTCCACTTAAACTGAAATTGCATTGAAGTGGATCAGGTATTACTTGTACCTGCTCATCCAGCCATACTGTTAAGTCCAAGTTGCACTCCCATGAATGCCCCAGTATAATTTGCATCCTTGTACATGACATTTTGACATAAATTCAAATATAATTATACATTATGGTAATACTATTTTATATATTCTGTAGGGGGTGATCAAGGCTTGTTGAATAGCTTCTTCAGCAACTGGGCAACAGCAGATATTGGCAAACACTTACCATTCATCTATAACTTAAGCAGTAGTGCAGTATACACCTACGTTCCTGCTTTCCATCAGTAAGTAGTGACGCTTTTGACTGACTGTAAATCTTTGTAGCTTGCTAATAATAAATCATCTACTATAAAAGAGAGAGAATGAATAATTATGGCATATTCCGTTGATCTGAATC